>NW_024581135.1:24021878-24064475 GCF_017639235.1 Corvus kubaryi
AGGAGAGGAGAGGAGAGGAGAGGAGAGGAGAGGAGAGGAGAGGAGAGATTTTGAAACAAGGGAGTGAGTAATTCAGGTGGCAAATAGAAGGAAAAGTCAAAACCCAGCAGTGTCAGCACAGAGTTGAAAGAGAGAGCGGAAAACCAGCTGTCAGTTTGCAAAAGAAAGAAGCAGAGTTCTGAAGGCCCGTGACTGGTGGTGATTGACATGTCAAGGCACTTTACCTGGGTAAGAAACATGGAGATATATATATGTAAATTTTGCCCTTCTGCTTTAATGCCTAGGACATAAAATACTGTGCATCAGCTGACTTTTAAACATAAATTTATTTTTTAAATCATGAAAAAGGAACAGTCGTGTATTTCCTAAACGGGTATAGTTTTAAAAAATTTCAAATTTATTTTTCTCATTTCTGTCATTACTTTGCCAAGCAGCAGAACAAAAGAACTCACCTCCAGAAAATAAAGAAGTAGGGCCTGCCACCAAGCAGGCAGAACACTGACTTCTTCATATCACTCATACAGGATGAATAATTCAACAATAGTTTAATTAAAAGAACAAAAATTACAAAAGAACAGTTTAGAACCTAACATTCCCATATAAAAATGAGCTCACACAGATTTCCAAATTATTTTCTTTCGAATTATTTAAAATGCTACAGCAGCAACAGACAATTCTGGATGTTAAATTTGCCCTAAGTTTTATGGAAGAATTGCTTGTCTTTCTAAAGTAGGGTAAAGGAGAGGAAAGGGAAAGACTATCACATTTCAAACAACAGGCACTCAATATTTAAATAAGCACTTTTAAAGCATCACATACCAGATTGAAAAATTTTGTTTATCCCCAAATTCTGCTATCTTTGATGTCATGCAGGTGGTAGAAAAAAAATACTGAATTTGCAAAGACTGATGTATGTAATTACAAAGCTCTAAAGGCATCATGTCATTCTTATTCAGGAATGTATTGCTGATTTTTTTTCAATAATTTCTCTCAAAAAATTGTAGTATAACTGGGAATCCCACAGATCACCAGTAAAGTCCTTAGAGCACCTTAACCTCTGAAAGTAATTCAGGACTTCGTGGAAAACTGCCATAACATCAGAGAGAGGAGCTCTGAGTTTCTGCTATATGAAGGAAGTGAGGTACATCTATTTAGGAAACAGATACCCAAAAACTACAAAAACCCCCACAGTTGCCCTAAAAAGCAATTCTTCACAGAATACTACAAGTATATGCCCAACACTATTTCATGTTTGAATGACTTCAGGGATTTAGCTTCCAGATCCAACTAGTTCTGCTTTGCCAGTGAAGGTAGCTGAAGATGTAACTCAAAAATACTCAAATATTTCCTTCAATCAAAATTATACAGCTCTTATCAACTGTTACAGGTATCTCTCCAAAACAAAGGAAATCATACACATAAGCAGCAGATCGTTACAAGTCAGGCAAATCACGCTTACTTCCTGTATGTTGAAACAGGGAAGTTGTTATTCTGAAAAAAATATTTCACTTCTCACTAAAGATCAAACTAATAAAAGAGCACAAGGTGGAACACAGTTTGGAAGATCAAGCTTGGTATGAGTTTAAGCTGCAATCATCATTTCGGAGTAATTTATCAATGCAGATGGCAGCAAGATACCAAATGACCACAGCTGAAGTCGGTACCAATCTTCAAACTGACTCTAATGAGACTTAAATCACATTCCTACTAAACAGGATGAACACAAGTAATTGCATCCTTCTCTTAAATCTTTGGAGCTCATTAACATTTGCAGAAGTAAACAAGGCAAAATCCCACCTTTTCACTACTCCAAGGAAGACAAAACAAGTTCTGTGCTCTAAAACGTAAGTACCACATCCACCCTTCCACAAATTGAAGAACTAGACCAAGCACAGTTTTGTGGGAGCAAGCACCATCATATTCTCTAAAAACCCCACTTGGTACATGCCTACCACCATTTTTGGTCCCAATAATGACTGAATAATGTGCCTCATTAACTAAGTCCTATACAAGCAGGATGCCAGACAAAATAACCCAAACCAAAACAAACATGCAAACCCAAAACATGCAGCCTATAAACAAAGCAAAAACTATAAAAGTTATACAAAAATTATAATACAAGCTTTTCTGATTTAAATAGTGATTCAATAATAATGGTTTTAATGCCCTTATTCATACTCCCAACTAATCTTTTTTCTCCCTATGCAAGCTCAAGATATCATTTACTAATAACAATTGTTCCCCTGAACACTATCATATTACTTCAGAGACTAAAAACCTTTGATGCCCATGACTTGCACCCCTCACACATTAGTAAGTCACATTTTTAGTTCTCACTCCAGCTACTCAATTTAATGTGAAAAGGTTTCATCCATACAATTCCAGCATCTCTATCATCTATGTTTTTACAGAAACAAAGAAGATTTTATTACTCCAAAAATGTAATTCTGTTCAAAATATCACTCTATTTTCCTGATGTTGCAAACAACTTCCTACCACCTCCTTCCCACCAAAAGTGCAAAAGCATCTCAGTAAGGACAGAGTATCTGCAGGTCATGTAAAGCATGACTGATGTAGGTACCAAACAGAAATTGTAGAGAAAAAAACTGTCCTTGGAAGTGCAAGCACTTCTGCAGTACAATTAACTTAATTAACCAGACGGCATGAATATTCATAAGGCTGTTAATGTCTCCCCCATCCAAACAGATAAATGTGATGTAATGACTTCCTAGTCAAGCATAGCTAAAATTCTGATGAAAACTGCACCAACATTTTGGTTCTTTGCCTGAAATATCATGGAAATTAACAGTCCCTCAGTAACATTTTATTTTCTGAATTAATTGGGAATCATGAATTTATTTAAATGAACCACTTTGGACCAAAAGGTTCACAGGCATCAGATATAGATTGTCTCTTGTTCTGTAACAACTGGATAGCTTTTTTAATGTCCTTCCAGTTCCCCCTCCCCTTTCTGTTTCCCCCTCCGTACAGTTTCTTAGCAGTAGTTCCCATAGCAACAAACACTCTTGCTAATGGCCAGCAGTACAACTGCAGGCTTCCCCACATCTCATCCATTTGATTTGGACCATAATAAGGCAGCTCAGTAGAGTATTTCAGTAAAAACATACTCCCCTCTGGACCTCTCTCTTCAGGAGGTAAATTGTTTCAAGAGCATCTCCTTCACATCAAGATGATTGAAAGTTCAAAATGCTGTCTTAACTACTTATTATAGAGGCTAAAACCAGATTTTAAGCCACTCACATAATACTACCCTGTAATACAGTTGCTGTTTCTACTTGGCTGGAAAATCATAATAATTTTGTACAATGGATTTCTGGTGGGGGAAAGAAGTTAACTGACCAGAGTTGCATCCTCATGAGAACAAGTATCATACTTACCTGTTTCCTAACTGACTACCTCATGGAATATCAGCAATATGGAAATCGAACAAACAATAGATTATTTTTAAGAACTTATTAGGAATTCCTCACAATATCATTTTATAAATTGTTCTCATCCTCTTTTACAAAATCTATGCCATTCTGTGTAAGAAGCTGTACAGAATTCTTTTGGGTATACAAGTGCTTTCTGACCATGATGCATTTGTCTTAAACTGAGGAGAGTAAGCACCAATGATGAGGCACAGTGACCTCCACACAACAGATTCAATGAGGTGAGATTCAATGAACTGAGATATTCAGAGTGACTGAGCTGGTAAGTGATAGCCCAACTTATGTACTCAAATTCATTAATTACCCTCATGTCTTTGAGACTGCTCTCTTTACCAAGGGTTTTTTAACCTGAGAAAAAACCTAATGTAATCTTGCTCTCTTACAAGCAACTAATACTCTTTTTATATGTGCAAACCAGGTCAAAGCATTTAAAAATCTGCTTGCTCAGTTCAAAGTGATGTGTTCCTTTTTTTTGGTAGAAACTAAAAACAGTGATTTGCTGTTTTACTGGCTGTAGGAATTTTTTCCTTACTAGTTAAAAGCATCTGAGAAACTATGCCAAGTAGTCTTAGCAAACATCCACACCAGAGAGTAGTGTTCATGCAAAAGTACCTCTCTTCTTTTCAAGAGAAGTGATTCATATCCTAGTCCAGAATCAACCCTGGCTGTACTGATTTGTGCTGGTTTTGGCTGGGGTAGGTTTAACTTTCTTCCCAGTGGCTAATATGGAGCTGTGTTTTGGATTTGTGCTGAACACAGGGTTGATAACAAGGAGATGTTTTTTTCATTGCTGAGCAGAGCTTACACAGAGCCAAGGCCTTTTCTGCTTTTTGTACTGCCACGCTAGTGAGGAAATTGGAGGTGCGTGGGAGGGTGGGAGGAGACACAGCCAGGACAGGTGATCCCAACTGACCAAAGGGATATTCCAGACCATATGACATCATGCTCAGTATATGAAATAGGGGAAGGGTGGGACATTTGAAGTGATGGCATTTGTCTTCCCAAGCCACTGTTACATGTGATGGGGCCCTGCTCTCCTGGAGATGGCTGAACACCTGTCTCTCCAAGGGAAGCAGGGAATGAATTCCTTGGTTTGCATTGCTGGTGCACACAGCTTTTTCTTTTCCTATTAAATTGTCCTTATCTCAACCCAACAGTTTTCCAGCATTTACCCTTCTGATTCTCTCCCCGATGCCACTGGTGGGGGAATGAGCGAACGGCTGCGTGGGGCTTGGCTGCTGGTTAAACCACAACAGTTCTTGCTGAAGCCTTCCTGCTGGGCAAAGTTACACTCCAAGAAGGGCAAATACAAAAACTGTGAGAAGAAGGGACACACAAATCCCCCAATACAAACAAAATCACACCACAAGACACAAGTTAATAAAAAGAGCAGACTTTTCAAGAGAAATAGATTTTCACGTCTGTAAAACTAAAGAGAGAAAGCAGCTTTGTGTGCAATTTTTTTTTTTTTAATATAATGCACACAGTGTATTTCTGGGACACCATTTTAAAATAGACCCTAAGCATGAATCCAACTAAGAATTCTGCCAAGAAAACTGGAGATGCAAGAAAGGAAAATCTAGAAAACAAAGCTTTCGTTTGGTATAATTTCTGTCAGGAAATAAGGGTGAAATTTGATCTTTGTATGGATCAGATGAAAATTATTTTAGTTTTATTCCTTCTCAGCTTCTTCCTTCAGGCAAAGAGCTCATCTGTGCCATTACTAAAAATTATCATTACAATTTAAAATCAAGTCATTTGTAATCAATATAAATCACTAATTTAAGACGTTTATTCGATAGCTCCCTTACGTAACTGAAGCTTTAGCATCAAGAACTGCCTTTAGTAGCCAAAAGTGCAGAACATGCCAGAGGCACTTAAAACAGATGACTAACAAAACATAACAGTACCTTTCATTCTCACCTGCTGGTATTACTCCAAGAGGAACCGGTGCTCTGACAGGCTTTGATACATAGTCTGTGTCTTTCCCAGCATCTATCTGGGCTCTAAGTAGTAACCCATGAGCAACTTCGCTGACAGATCCATCTCCACCAACACAAACTACCCTATTACAAAACAAAAATGCCAAACACTTCAAAACAAACTCTTTCATAGCTGAACCCCACACCATATATATAATGAATCTTCAAAAAGCTAAAAAACATTCTTTCTTTAACAACAAGCTTGGGCTTCGCTCCCAGATCAGTGAATGTTACCTGAATGTTCCTTAAGCATTCTTATTTCTGCTTTCAGTCTGAGTAGGAGTAAATATATTTAACTTACATCTAAGTTAATATATTAACTTACCAAGTTTTTCTTATCACATGAAATGCACATAAACTGATCACGTAGAAGAAACAAACACGTTTAAGTGCCTCAGTGGAAAAGCTCTTTACATCTTTCAATCCTGACCCATACAAACATTCCAATGCCTTTTAATTGCCCTTATAATAACAACTCACCAAATATTACAATAAAATAAAAAAAACACTTGAAAACATCTATTTTCACACACTATGCAGGCAGTTGAGGGATTTAGCAAGGTATAAAATCCTAGTGCCAGCAATCCTTTGCACAAAGGTACTTAATCACTGCTTCTGGAGCACATAATTAAACTCCCACCTGCTGTGGCTACAGAGAAGAATGCATTTGTCTGTAAAAGCTCTGTTACAGCAAACCATTTTTTATCTTGTTTTTGTTTATTTAAGTACATATTACAGAGATTCTCCAAATTAGGAAGCATATTTTAATAATAAGAATAGTAATAATAAATTCCAAGCACTTATGACAGAAGTGTCAGAGTTACTTTAGGAGGCATTCACTTAAATTATATTATTTTGTTTTATCTCTGAATGCAGTTGGGAAACCATGTCCAATAATTCAACCAGGTAAAGCTGGTCAGATCTTTATAAGAAAAAACTCATTTTATGAGTTTAAATGTTTAAAATCGTTTACCTCATCTTCAATATTTTCTTCAGTTCCTATTATATTTGCAAGATGATTTTCCATCTCTAATTTTTAGGAATGTTTCTTCTATCTAGCTAAACACTGCCACATTAAATAAAAAATACAATATGTAGTTTGAAGAATAGAATACAAAAGTTTGAAGAACATTTTCTTCCTGCTCGCAATCAGGAGTCATCGCCTGTCTTTTGACTCATTTTTTGTTTATTCCCAGGCTTAAAATTTTCTGTCACAGTAGCAAAACCAGTAATCTTTGAAGTCTGATAAATTGAATACCCAGAAGGACTTGTGTGGATTGTCTTCTGGCTATTAAAACTTTTGAAAACAGATATATTTTCCTCTGATTTTGGAGAGCTGTGTAGATGAAGAGTCCCAGGAATAACATGAAAATGCTGCTAAATTTGACTTTTATTATTTTACCATTAATCATCAAGAGTTGCCTTTTTGGCTGGAAATAAAGGTACCATCAGGCACCTGGGATTCCAATGCTAATCAGTGAGAACCTGCTATGCATAAGGAGTAGAAAGTCTTGAGCAAACAAATTTTACTTAGACCTTGAAAAAGGTTTTTGAGAGGAAGAAACATTTAACCATCAGATGCAACTTTCTTAATCAACTATTCACTAAGGACTGACTAACCTGGGCTACTCTAAATATCCTTAATATTTTAGGCTCCTAACTAGGAAAGAAATATGCATGGACACTGTCTATTTCTGTCACTGTACAATGGGAAAACCCAGCTGAGATAGCAGCATCACAAACGCAGTCTCTCTATTTGTCACCAAAGCTCAGCCATAAATCAGGGGGAAAAAGCCAAATTGACAAAGTGCCTAAATTTTCAGTGTCCCTAAAAAAGAGTGGATAGCAAAAAAGGTAGAGTATATAAAACATATGCCTATGGTCCTTCAAGACAGAATGGTAGCTGGGGAAATCAGAGAAAAGAAATTATAAATACAAACAAACAGCTTTGAAAAAGAATTAACACATAGGAGTGCTGCTTTCAGAAAGCACTGAGATATAAACTTCCAGTTTACTACTGCAAATCATAAGCTTAAGTTTACTTCATATGCTGTTAACATGGAAGGAACCATAACTCTCCTAGAGAGAAAATCAAGCTCAGAAATTGCATGTTGCTATGTTGCTTACATACTGCAGTGAATTTTAAAAAAAACAGTTGTCTTGCCATTTCTCCATTTTCACTTCAATTAGGTTTCTGCCAGTCTGAAACAGGCACCACTTGACGAGCAGGTGCTGATTAGAGCAGCAGATTAATGCACCCTGGCATGGCCTTCAGTCCACACCTAACCCACCTGCAGCTGCCTCCCAGCCTGGGCAAGGCGTGCAAGGTCTGTGTGCACAAACTGCACACGAACCAACTCGCCTCCTGCCACCACACACAGCACCCAAAGGAGGCACAGAAGTGCTGCTCCAGACAGGACAGGGGCCTTTTCACCTCAGAAATCCTGGCATCATACTAAGGGTTATATTCTTCCAGCTTCTTCTGCTCCTGTTCGCCCTTAGGTGGGACTACTGGAGAGAAGCCTTACAGGGGAAGAAGTTCCCAGTGACTCTACCCAAAGATCAAAGATGAAACAATTCAAATATGACTCAGTGTAGAAGATATTTGTGAAAGAAGATACAATCCAGGCTTTTTCTTCTTTGTCTTAGTATTCTTACAGAGACTGAAACTTTCATGAAGCATATTTCGGAAAGCTTTATTTTTTTATCTACTGTTACTCTTGATTTACCATTATTTATGAATCCAAGATACATTTCTATTGTCGGTAATTAATAAATACCAAAGCATTTAACAGAACTGACTTTCCCAGGTTTCATATATATGAGAAACAGAGTAACTCATTAAATACCCACTAGCATAATTTTGATTGGAATACAAACAAAAATAACATGATGAGGTTTACTAACATTCATAGTCACTAACCTACTTACCCATCAAATGCCTGCAGTTCACATTCTTTAAGTACTGAGAGAGCATGTCCTTCATATTCAGTTACTGCAAAAAACATTAATTATCAGCAGATTAGACCATTTTAAAGGGGTTTAAATTATTTTGCCCATAAGGAACAAAAGAGTAATTCAATTTAGATTATTTTTTAAATCATTAATGCATTAAAAGTATGAGAAGTTATATTTTACAGTTATGCTAGCTAAAAGGCCAAACATTAAAATTCAGCTGCTATTAGATACATGGCTATTTAGTGTATTTAAATTCAGATAATTCAAGAGGATGTTTGTTGCATCAAAATGCAAGTTTTAGCACTGACATAGTGGGTAAACTTCAGGAAAATAAGCATATCCTCAGTTAAGATTGAATTACTTCAGGATCAATCAAATTTAATTGCCTTTGTGTTAGGATATGCAAATTGCTAAATCAAAAATAAGAGGACTTAAACTCAGAAGTATGAAATCAAGCCAAATACCAGTGACAACAGAATATAACACACAGAGGAAGGTGGCACAAGTACACACCAGAGTTCATAGCCTCTGGAGGAAATGAATCTGTCACTCCACATTGATGTCTCTGTGTTTGCTGATACCCTATATAGTACTGTAAATGCCAGTGAAGACAGGATAAACTGGCATACTACAGATGGCACGAAGCATCATAACTACATTTAGCATTTTCTAGGGCAGCTTTGCCAGAAGAGACAGCCCAGCTGCAGCCACCCATCAAAGATTTTTGCTGACTGACATGACACTTGCAGATGGATTTTTTGTGTAAGAATGTGCATCATTATATGCAAAATTACATTAATCTTTCATGCTTGTCTGTCCCTGGTGCTCACATAGTTCAAGGCTTTTCTCCAGTGTTCCTAAACACTGCTAAAATTATTAGTCTTGGTGTCTAAAACAATCATTCCATATCTGTACCTGTTCCAACAGTATTTCTACAGACTACTCAAATGCTGCTTACAAGAACTGAAAACACTCCTATCTCCTCCTATACACACACACACGTTTGTGTGTATAGTGCGTGCATACACCTTTTCTCCTAAAAAATAAAAAACATCAAAACATCAAAACAAAAGTGATACTATTTTTACACTTCACATTAAAAAATTGTATATATTGCCTATAACTTCAAAATCCCCCAACCAGTATGAGCAAAGTTCTAGTGCTTGGTGTTTTGAAAATTCTTAACTATAAACTAGAGTTGTTTTGATTATCTGGAAGGCAAAGATTTATCATTTTGCTGCAGAAACAGCTATCACTATAACAACTTCTGGAAATCATTTACAGAATTTACTTCCATGCAGGGTCTCTCTGGACTATCCAAGCACAATATTTAAGCTACCATATTCAGCTTTGCATTACCAATAGGAATTATGCTTTTATCAGTATCTGTAGGCTGTGTGAAAAGTGACCAATAAAAGTGTGCATCATGCAAAAATGCAGAAAGGTTCAAGTATCTTACCATTGCTTAGCTGTGAAAGAAACTCTTCCCATGAAAACATAGAGTTGGTTACCAGGTTACATGCCTTTTTAAATGAACACGATGACATTTAGAAAGTTATGAGTACAGTCTAATTAAAATGGAACAGTAAATTACATTTATTTTGTAACAGAAAACATGCTCAGTGCTTTCCTATGCTTACTATTACAGAATTAATTCACTCAAAAAACAAGGATGTGAAAATAAAGAGGGCTCATGTCTACAGAGAAATCAAGAAAGACAGTAAAAATGACTAATGTTAACCAGATTAAGAACAACTCCATCCTCTTTGCATCTAATATCTTAAGTCTGGAAATTATGTAGAAGAAATGCTCAAGGCTTAAGATTGGGGAATTCCAAGAAATTTAAAATTTGATGGGAGAATGACAGAGGATCTATTTTGACACACTGTGACAAAAAGACAGTGAAAAAATGAGGTTTTCAGGAAAAACTTTGGGAGAACATATAGAAAATCATTCAAGTAGAAAAAAAAACCTAGAAAAATCCAACACAGACATAAGACGACCATGTCTAAAAAGTTTTCTGCAGGCTTGACAACCTCCAGAGGGACATGTATAAATCATTCTGATGGCTGGAAAAAAAGCTAAGTGTTTGAATATTTGGCACTCTTCCAATTCAGGGGGAAGAACAAACAAACAAAAAAACCTACTCAATGTATTTTGGTAATAGGAGGAAAGCTTCTTTCGTTGTTTGAGAAGGATCCAGATTACATATTTGGCAAAAATATAATTGCAAAAATATAATCACAGAAGTATTACTTAATGATTTTTTGACCATTTCTAACGCATAATTAAGAAACTTGGGGGTTTTTTTTCAAGAGTGTTTTGCTCTTAAATCTCAGATAACAGCATTCTGAAGGAAGGACACCAAAGGTGCACCTCCTTTGAACAGAGTCACACATACTCCAAACACTTTCAAGCCCTCCTCACATAGCAAACAAGAACTAAGGGCTTGGCCTCTACACATAGAAAAAGCAATACACAGTTAATTCAAGACTTCCAAACAGGGGATGCTTTCAAGTGATACCTAAATATACTGGCACTCATGCCACACACTAAAATCAATGGGATTATAACTGCTAATGATAACATTTTATTTTCATCCGGCATCAACACCAGTTATCTGTTGTTATTTATCATATGGTAAATTTAAACCAATGCTATTTGTCCAGTTCTCAAGTATTCTTTTTCTTTGTGATTCTACCCTAAAAATAGGAGTTTGGGAAGACTTATTTTTGCCTAGATGTCCAGGTTTTAAGTGTACATAAATGGAAGCAAAAAAGTCAAAAAAAGAAGTGAGACAAGCTAGGATTCAAGTCAGGGTTTCCTTCATTTATTTTTCTTTAATTATGTGTAAGATTTTTCAAGATACTAATGTATTTCTAAAATACTAGCTCCAATTATCACAGTTTGCCAGTACTTGCAGGTATCTCAACAGCAGAGTGAGCTTTTGTAGAACTCAATTTTTGGAAGAGTCACTTACCCTAGCAGCCATATCCCAACTGCAGCACAAAAGATTGCCCAATTCATAAAAGAGGCCAGATTTTAACTATTATTTCACCTTAGCTACAGTTAAAAAATTGTTACAGTTTAAATTTGCTAATTCACACTTTATAGTGCACTAAGCACTTCAGAGACTTGCTTACTGCACGTAACAAAAATAACCCAAAACCCCAACAAAACACAATCCACTCCCTAAGACCTTTGGTTCTTTTTATTGAAATTAATACTGCTGCAGCACACAAAGTCATTTGGGGGGGGGAAGAAAACCCTAGAGAATTTAAAAATAATTAGAAAAAGTAAATGTTACTTCAGCACTCGCTTATTTGCATTCATGTCTTTAGATTGCTGTATGTCCTTGGATAGGAGAGAACATTTCCACTCCAAACTTCTAAACACATAAGATGTTTATTCCAAGAGAAGCTACCATGAAGAATAAGATTTTCTGAGAGGAAGCAACAACCAGCTACCAATGTACAAGATGGGCTGAGGAGAGCTCTGTCTTTCAGCATTCCACTGTCAATTTTTGATGGTCTGAGGTGTTTTTAGTAGCCTGCAAGCTTTGTATTTTGTATGCACTAGAAGCCACTTCAGAGGTTAAAATTTGCTATAAAATTTTTGTGTTCAATGGATTTTAGGCTTTAAATATGTCTATGTGGAAAAGTCTAAATGTAAAATATCTTCAGTGCAAAAACGGTACAAAAGCATTCACAATTTCAGTACCTAATGCCACTAGTTATGTAAATACTGGCCATGTTCCAAAAAAGCAGGAACAGCAAGATGCACACTCCAACTTCACAAAATCCAAAACAACTATGGGATGAAAAAAACCAGTCCTAGCTACTTGAAATAAAGCGCTTAGTTTTATTAGAATATGGTACCAGTGGACAGGACTTTCACTCAGCACCCACCACCACCCTCTTTTTTCCTTTAATGCATAGTCCTTAATTATCTCTACTAGCATTGAAAACTGATGTAGTTTTCTCATTTTGCCTGTAGGAGGAGTGTTAGGCAGCTAATAAGCACAATAGTATTTCAACATTGCCAAAATAACCTTAAAGGATAGGCCATTAAACATTTTTCTGGCTCAATTTCGAAGTTTCCTATTAAAATTTAAAAGGCTAGTAATTAAAAAATAAACTTAAACTGTTTTTATTCCACTAGTAAAAATGTTTTTGAAACCTCTACGAACTATATTCGCAACTTATATTAAAACTTTTTTTAAAAATTGTGACCAAACAAGGGTAAGTTCAATTTCTAACATGACAGCATTATTAGTCTGTTCACACTATGATACATGCCTTCCAGGTGAAAAAATATGTCTGTGAGAATTAAAACTTATATAAAGCTGCTGGCATTCCCTCTCAGTTAAGTATAGTTAAGAAATTATCACTGCAGAATTATAATACAGACAATCTTTTTCACATTTCTTCTAATGTGTCTTTAATCTTCAATTGATTTTACTTTAAATTTTGGGATAAATAGTTAAAAAAATACATAGATACAGGTAATAAAATTAGCAAGCTAATTTTCATCTACCATTATTGTATTATTACATTCTCATGGCTAAATCGGATTTTCTCAGAATAATTTTTGGACTGCAACCTGAACTAGTCATCATTTCAGAAGAAGTTTAAGGAACACCTGCAAGATGAGACCTCTTCTAATTTGCTTAAACTGAGACTGATAATTTTTCAAGTCAATTACAATAGACACAGGAAAAAGCCTAGATTACTAGTATTGACTGCTATAGGTGAAAAATACTGAATCAGTAACAGAATTACAAAAACTTTTTTTTGACAAAATAAAAATGTATTGTGTTGTATTAACTAGAGTTCCAAATGCACTACTTGCAGTCAAAGGCAATAAGGTTTAGCAGTAAATTCAAACTGTGCTTAAGCATTAGTTTCACAAAGGATTAAGCTATGCTTTTGAAGCAACTTACCTGTGACATCAGTTTTTATGTCAGCAAGTTTAAAAAGAGGTGCAACTTTTTCAAAATAAACATGGGTGGCTTCCCTTTTGTGGCTGCTTGGATTAACAAACACTTTCAAGGATTTTGGTCTGTTTTGAAACCCTAGAAAGAGAACACAAAACATTTCAGATTACACACAACCTGACTATTTTTACAGCTTAAATGAATTTCTAATGTCAGAACTGTTCCAATAGTTTGACAGGTTAAGTAAATTATAGTTCAAAAAAGTCTAAATTTCTTCTTGCATGCCCACTACTTATCTTTAAACTACAGTATTGATTAATTTTGTGTGTACAGCTAATAAACAGTTGTAGGAATCAGAACAAAAGTGCATATGTCACAGCCTAGTTAAACCCTGATTCAGGAGCAGGATGAGTGTGAAGTTAAAAGTCTGGGCATCAAAAAAGAAAAGAAACCCAAACATAAAAATGTATCCTTGTTGGAATTCAATGTGACTCAATTTCAGCAGGCATACAAAAGTAACACCCAACAAAACTGACACCACAATCCAACACTTTTCTGAGAGTGCAAATCAAACAATCCAAGGGAAATTTCTTCGTTGTGAAAGAGGTACAAAAATATAAAGAAATTGAAAACTTGGCAGTATCATTTGGAAATCTGACAATTATTATTCATTTAGGTCTTTGGAGTAACAACATCCAAGGAAACAACACTGAGAAATACTGCTATGCAAAGCTGAACCTTGTCTTGCACATTGATCCCATGAAGTAATTTTATTATTTGAAATATGGCATTTTTGTTGAAGAGTAAGTAACTCACACTAAACCAGTAACATTACTTTTCAAGTTCTCTTTTCTAGAATTCCTACAATTGCTAGTGAGACTGCTTTGCTACAAAAAGCAAGCAGTAGTGTGCAATACTGCTCTTCTTTTGGCATTTACTTAAAACACACAATTTGAACAATTCTAAATTTTGTTTTAGTATCAGGGTAGACTATCACTTTCTTAGTCAAATAAAAGCTAGACTACCTGGCAAGTGTACTGCTTTCAACATTCAAGAACAAAATTAGTAGTAGGCCACAACTCCAAAAGGGAGTCAAGAATGAATGCACACTTTCCTGCCCCATGAAGAACATTAGTTCAATTTTTACAGCCACATGTACCTTCAGAGTGTCAGCAAGGACTCATTCCACTCACTCTACCTCAAAAACTGAACAGGAACTCAAAGAAATTATAACTAAATACTATTTCAGCATTAAAGAGGAAAGTATTCCTAAGATCAAAACATAATTATAAAAGTCACGGAGATTATTTTTTCATATATTTAAACACACCAAAGAATCTCAAAATGAAAACTAGCACTTTAGCCAGTTTGTGTCAAAAAATTTAGAAGATTTCTTAAAGATACTGAAGGAAATTATTGGATCAGCTTGCTGCTATAACATAAAAAGCATACACAAAAAATTGTATAACCATATGTATGTCAAAATGTTACACAGAGTGCCAAGTCATGGCACAGCAAAATAATCCTGGAGAATCCTGCATGTCCTCAGTAACAAATACCTGTGTTCATAATCATCTCTTTCAAAAGGAGAAAAAAGGAAATAAGGAACTTGGTGAGGGACTGCAGTTGTGTTGGAGGAAAGAGTTGCTGTTCATGAGGACCTGCTTAGCTACAAGAAAGGTCTGAGAAAAGCCTGAAAATATTCAATAAAGACAAACACAAAGCCCAGTACCTGAGCCAGCAAAACCTCAGAGCATGGGCTGGGGCTGGGCCAAGCAGGCAGCACCTCTTAGAGAGCACTGGCAGCTCCTGATGGGCGGGAGCTGGACACAAGGGAACAGGGCCACTGCAGCCAGGAAGGGCAAGGGCTCACTGGGCTGCAGCAAGAGGACAGCCAGCAGTGCAAAGGATATCCCTATACCCTTGTTCTCAGCATCTTTGGAGCCTGAAGCTAAAAAATTGCATCCACATTCAGGCCCCCCAGCACAAGACAGATGAAGTGGAGCAAGTCCAACAGAGGACTGTGAATACAACGAGGGGCCAGAACAGGCCACAGGAGAGTCACTGGCAGCCACCTTGGACAGCCTCAAGGACAAAATCTACCTAAAGGTTTTCCTTAAGCATCTACTGCGGGAGTAACAGGCCACCAAGCCAGGCTTCCTACAGGTGCAAGGACAAAGAGGCAGTGGACACAAGTGCCACAAGGAATATCCCAATGTGAAATAAAGAAAATTGCCCTTCACAATGAGGGCAGCTAAGCCATGGATGACATTGTCCATCCTTAGAGATTTTCAAAACTTATCTGGACATGGCTCTTAGCAACGTGATCTTTATTAGAAGCTCACCTGTCCTGAGCAGGAAGCTAGAACAGATAATCTCCAGAGGTCCATTCCAACCTAAATTCTTCCTGATTCTCTGGAAACGGCAACAAGGACTGCAGATATGTACTACAGTGGAATTTCTTATTACAGGAATTACAACATAAACAAGGAAGACTAAACAAAAGCTCCCAAAGACTATTATTACATATAAATAATCATCATAAACACATTATAATAATGCCTTAATTGAAATCTACTAACTGGTATTGCTGCAGTCTTTTAGAAGTCAGAAAAATATTAAGACCAAAAAAATAATTTCTGTGACTCTATCCTTTGCCTAAAGCATCACTAGAAATTAAATGGAAAACTGTAAGAATAAGGATTCCTGCTTCAAAAGAGAAAAGATTTAACCAAATCCATTAATGTGCTGTCATGTTTCTTATTTACAAGAACCTGTGATCAGCTGCTCCTCCTAATACTCAACCCCCCACCAACACCCAGAGCTAAAAAACTGTAAAAAATTACTTCAGTCATGGATATCTAAGTATACCTTGAAACTTACAAAAAACAAACCAGAAACACCCCCCCAAACATACAAATATAAGAATATAATACATAAAGCAGTGGGAAAGAATAGGAAACAGTTTGTAGAAGAGAAAGCAGCTGAAGTATCAAAAATTCTGTTACCCAGACAGTGTGAGTTACAGTATTGTGAAACAGACATCAGGAGAAAACTGAAGGGGATAAAAGCAAACATCACTACCTCACTTCAATGTTTTTGAGTATTACATGTAAAAAATTAACCCTAGGTGGTAGTATAAAGTTTCAGAAAAAATTCTAAGTAGGCAAAAGAAAATAGACTTTTCAGTTGGTGGGGGGAAAAAAATCCTAGATTTTTGAGGAAATAGTTGAATTTAATTTCTTTTTAAAGAAAAAAATCATTCATTAAACAATTCTAAACCAGAAACTGTATTTATGATTATGTATATTTGGCTATGGCTGAAAAGTCGATCAGAGCTAAGACATAAATCCTAGCAAGATTTTCAAGAACCAAATGCATTCGCAGGATGAAAGTATTACAATATTCTCTTTATGACTATTTGAATATCAATTTACTTTTTTAGAGAGATAAAATATTTCATTCACAGACTTTTTTTCAAACAAGGCTTTTGAGCAGAGATGGTACACTACTGAAGTGATTTTGTTTGTGACAAATAATTGCCAACTGACATGAAAGGATGATCACGACAAAATTTATTACTTTATCATTCCTAGTGTGCACTAGACACATTAAAACACACGAAACAACTGAGTTTAATGAAAGCATATCCAGTAACAGCCACAGATTAAACTTTCACACAATATTATTGTGAAGCTTCTTTAAAGTGTTTTTAAATAATAATCTTTTAATTGTCTTTAAACAGCATCTATATGAATGAATCAATGTCATTGACTACCGTGTGCAACTGATCCCAGTCTGCCAGCCTTTTGGGGCTCTCCTAACTGGTATTCTGTTATTGTTTTCTGTGGCTGCTCCATTTGAAACGAGCCAGCAGCCCAAAGCAGGAAGGCCAACTGTTCCCCCAGTACTAACAAATGTGCTAATATGCACTAGTTTAAACTTGATCTATCAAGTGAATCAGTGAACCATGAAGGGTGGTGGGTCAATCAGGGTGTTCTGAAAACAAAGGCTCCTAGGGCAGCAGAGACGCTGTGCTCAGACATACATCTGTGCTGCTTTCAGGCCTCGGCCTTAGGAAAATGGGTTTATGTTACAAAAGTTAAGAGCCTGGAATCATGTCATTACCACCTACATTTATAAATACTTTATACAACATTAGGAATATTATACATGAGAAAAACTAACAATATGAGACAGAGTTGTTAGAGTAACTATGGAGACACCACTGTTAATATTAACTAACCTAAGTTAATGTTTAACATTAATGGTTTAATTAAAACTTCATGCATGAAGTTTCAGGCATTCATATCAAATCCCAGTGTGATAGATACTGCAGAGCAGTAGATAAAAATAAAATGGACTTCATGCTTTTTTTGCTATTTTATCATTTATTCTTAACCACATTTACTGTCTTTTGTTAGTTTACAGAGTTTTTAAGTAAAGCTTTTTCAAATCAACCATTAGTAAGTCTTATCTTGTTAAAAAAAAATGGATAAGCATTGAAAACGGTACATTTTCTCTCATTTTTGAGCCTGTCTCAACCCTTTAAGAACCACTGTGTATTTGAATGCGCAGAGGATTTTAGATGAAACAGTGAATTCTACTGACACAGTGTGTCCCCACATGCCACGCCCGTAAGTCCTTTACAAAAAGATGTGTATAAATGGAAATCACAGAGTGGGGTGTGCACCAGGGCTGACATGAGATAACAGCACACTAGACCCTGTCTAAGCTGCCCTTTGGGGCCTTCCAGGAGCCAGCCCAGAGCCAAAGCTCCATAGGTGCATCAAGATGGCAGTGGTTATCTTACATCAGTTTAACAAACATGATGTGCAGAAGATCAGATTTCAGGAACACCACATCAGTGAGCAAGCTCTTCGTATCTAGCTGGCATGCACTGGAACAGCAGCAACATTAGGCAGAAAATAAGAACTTCTTTAAGTATGGGAAGATGGCAGTACATCTATTTAGTTACCCTGACACGCACACAAAAACATAATAGCAGTCACTGTAACTAAATTCTAAACAGTTATGTCTCTGTGTACTCACCTATATAACAGGCTTCATAAAAAATTATAGCCCAGTTTAAACTGAAGTACTCTGAACACAAATTTAAAGCAACAGAGGACACTCACGATGAATATAATAGAAATGAACAGGGAAAAACCATGTATGAAACATTCATGACAGACACAGATCACACAGTAAAAAGGAAAGTGTACATAAAATTTCAGAAAAAATAAAATCCTCATTAGAAGATTAGAAATTCAGATAAACTTTGGCTCGTATCATCACTGATAAAATTGCTATTGTTGTTCCTTAATTAATGTATATGTATAAAAATCTAAAAATTTGTCAAAGGGTAAGGTAAACAAGTAGAAATTGCATTTATCTGCAGAGGAAACACACCTGTCAGTAACATGTACTCCCATTTGTCAGAATGTCTAAATATTACTGACCAAATATATATATATTCTACTTTGATAAATCACCTGCTTTTAATTTGCTCCAGCCCAAAAAAAAAAAAAAAAATCCTTCCAGTAAATAATGCAGCAGTTAATGAAAAATTACTTTGTGATCAGATAGACTGGGGGAGGAAGGAGGGCAGGGAAGTAATTTTCACTATTTTAGAAGGATAAAACCAGAAGCAGCCAATTTGAGTTTATTAACAATGATGAGTCCAGCACTAGGACAAAAAAAAAAAAAAAAAAAAAAAAGCTGCAGCAAAAACTACGAAAATCCATTACTGTTTCACACAGAAATACCAGTCACTGAGAAATCAACAGAAGTCAACTGCATTGTATACTTTTAGTTCAAACTTAGAAGAATATACACATTAGCAACTGGTATTAGGAGGGGTTTGTGCAGTTATTTTTATCACTCTGAGTCCTGTTTATTCCTGAAGTGGAAGGCAAGGAGAAAAAATGTACTGATCAGAGATCAAAAAATCTGTACAAGGTCTGAGCTTATGGAGAAAGACTGAAGCAGGAACTTGAAACAGCATTGCACAGAATACTTTTTTTTCAGGTTCAGGTGGCTTCCAATTACAAGGCTATAAAACAGAGACTGCACCTCGAGGTCAAGGCAACCTGAGCTAGAGATACTGCAGCTTTTTTTTCTGTGAACATATGGTATCACTGCTCCTGATAGATGGAGGGTAATCTGGGAACAAAACAGACATTTGCTCCTTATGCAAATGTCCTTGCCTTTATGGGTAGCTGGAGATCTACAGGAATCCTGGCACTTCTGCAGATTGAGATATTTCATGATAAAGTCTTTCAAAAGGGGAAAAGGGAAGGCACTTTTTAATACACATCTTCATTGGGAAAATCCAAAGCATACTGTAAACAAACAGTGTAAGAATGCACCATTAATAACTCATGTTGTTTCTCTAATACCTGCTTGTGAAACTTTACTAGAAGCACACTATAAATTGTTATTCAAAGTGTTGTTACAAACACTACAGATGTACAAGATTTGAATTCCGTAACCCAGCTCAGTCTTAACAATTCAGCTGGAGTTCTAATAGTCTGTTACAAGAGAGACTGCTTTTCTTCTGTAACAAACAAACTCATTTGCTAAAATCTGTAAACAGAGGCACATTTTGGAGCTAAATCAGAGAGTTTAGTATTGGGGAAGGGGCGTCATTTTGGTTTTTTAAATCAAAAGTGTGCTATATTCTATGTCTTTCAAATACAAACTACAGTGAAAGGCTTGGATTTCTCAGGGCTCTTTTCCCTATATGGTTAATATTTTTTTCTTAATTTTGATGGAGCTTCCATAAAATAAAAAATAAAAGAAACCCCAACCAAGCAACCAACCTTATAACTGGTTAAACAAAGCATCCTGAAAATGGCATTAGCCTAAGCAAACACAGAAAGATATTTTTAAAGTAAAGAATTACCTTCCATCACTAGTGTCAATAAATTTTGTATCAAATTAGACAACAAGAGTCCTACAGAACCTTAAGAGCACTGCCCCCTGTGAATTTATGAAGATGAGGAAAGTATCTCCCATTAGTCTCCTAAAGAATCTGGAGGTCTCAAGTGGGATTCCCTAAACTGTCACCTGAAGAGCTCCCAGAAGTGCAACTACTGTAGTACCATCATGTGTGATGCAATTTCAAATGAAATTTTGTTGAAAATATCAACAAAATATATTATTTCATTCAGAAACAGATTTCCCAGAAGACTCTTCAGTCAGAATAAACTACTTATTTTCAGTAGCTTCCAAAACTCTTCCAAAAATAACATCAATTTGTTTCAGTTTTACACATACATTAGTCAATTATTGTCACTTTCCTAAATTTTACACTTCACCACGTAAAACTTCAGTAGTAAACATTTGGCAGAAATAATATTCATATCTGTGTCTTAATTTCTACAGGCAAAACGTTTCTAAGCTTCACTCAACCTCACGTATTGCCAATAGAAATAAATATGACATCAACCTCAATTAAATGCTTACCATTCAGAATTTCCTTCAGATGTCTAAACCATGACTGACAATGATCTTCACTTAAGTTATTTAAATGGATAGCACAGTCTGTAAGCTTATTCTCTTCTTTATTCAAGCATTTAAAAATTGTGATACCCAACAAAGTACCACCTTTTTTCTGCCCTGCAAAACGACGACGTTTCAGTTTTACTGAAAATACATCTTTCATTTCAATAATCTCCTCTTGAGCCTGTAAGGCCACACTGGAATCACCTGCAAGAGAAAAAAAGAAAAAAAAAAAAAAAAGAAAAGCATTACCAATATGTTTGGGAGTAACAACTAAAAAAAACATTGTTACAGCTTCATCTCTAGCTTCACTTCTCGCATCTGTTCATGCTTGCATTGAAACTTACTGTATATAATTTCCCTCAATCACTGGTCTTTTATTTTACCAACTTAGTTATGTATCCAGCTGTACAAACAAAACAATTTCAAAGAGGTTGTTTACTCAGCTTTCTGGTGTTCAAAAAAATTAATAAAATTTCACACTCTAAGAAATACTTTTTTTTGCATTTGCATTCAAAAAGCAAATTCTTTATGGTATTCACCTAAATCATAGCAATCACAGCAGTTGTACACTCCTAAATCATAGATCAGAAAGTGTGCTATGACCCAAGCTGACTATATGCTCACTATATTTTTTTATTTGATACAACCATTGCCTTTTGTGTTTATATTAGAAATAAATCAGAAAATATTTAAGCAAAAATAGACAAATAAAGCAAAACTCTATTACTCATCTTTGCTTTCATTTTTGATGTATGAATTCAGTTTAGAAGACAAGAAAAACAGTTTCAAAAAAGTTCTTGGGACAGTTCAAGATCCTCATCCCAAGGGAGATTTGTGTTAGGCAAAGTGAAGGTTTTGTTATCTTGGAGCTGTTATTTACATGGATGCTGTGGCTGCAGATGCTATCACTTCATTTCCAAGTGCATTTTGGAAATGTATCAACTGAGCCACTGTAGTACAGGCTTCTCCCTTTTCTGCTCTCTTGAGCTGCATTTCGATTCCTCAAAAACAAAGTCAAATACACAAACTGAAGGAAAAGTGTCACCATTTCTGTAGGTATCAGATTCTCTGGACACAGAAAGGTTTCCCTGATTTCTTCGTAATTACAGCAGATCTGATACAGCAGGCCAATAAAGGTCCCTTTGCTGCCCAAGGAAAGAAACTCTAGAAACCAGAAAACTTCCCCAAATCCAGCAACAGCTCTGTCAACTGGTTTCTCAATAACAAAAACCATAACAGATTCTGTTTGATGAATAGTTGATACATGCTGTACTGAAGTGCTGGGAAAAGTCTATTTTAATTGTCATCCTGGGAAAGGTGGGCAGCACCACCACCTTCATTATACCACATGAAGCTGAGGGTTTCAGAAAGTCATACTTCCTCTGGGCAGGAGAAAGACCACTTTGTCAATTCTTGTAACAGTTTGATGCTGGCATTTCTCAACATCATTTCTGGAAGGAGACTATGCAGTGATCATCTCTCTGTCCAGGAATCTTGGATGACTTCTCCTCAGCCATGCTAACACAGCTAAAGCTCAAAACAATATTACCTCTCCTCACAGTTCTCAAACAATTCGTTTTTTCCTGTTCCATACCAAATAACCTGCTACAAATAGAAGCATGACCTTGCTATACTTCCCACATATTTTTCCCAGCTTTTTCTATTTTACCATCCTAATTTCTGTGTAAATCAGCTACTAAGGTGTAAAACTGGACTGAAATCATTCCGTTCTTAGCAGGAATACTGTGACAAGTAAATGTTGGTGTGCATTGAGATAGTACACAGGAAACTGTCTGTAGTGCAGATTTTCAGAAGTATACAGCAAATAAACAGGAGGAAACTCACCTAAATAGTTTTTTTAAAACCCCAACATAAATCTTAAAAGTACTGTAATGACTGCTGTAAAAGTATTTTCATTCAATGTATCCTGTAGAAATGAGGGAGCTGAGGGGGGAAAAATACTGTATGATTCCATTTGAACTATGACTTTACACAGACTCCAAGTGGACATTGTACAAACAAACTTGATACAAACATTACCAAACCCAAGATCTTCATTTTTGTCAAACTTTGTATTGCTCTTCTAAAACATTTAGGGGTAAATAGTCTCTGTAAGTCTGAAATGAAAAACTGACTGGTTATGTCCCATATCACTTATCTAGAACTACATAGTTTAATACCTATATTAAAGATTTGTTTTTATTTTTAAAACAGATTTTTTGAGGGGTCTGCTTATGTTTTTTTCACGAAGTCTCACTGTGAGACACACAATACACTGAACATGCCAACACACAACCTCAATGCTTTAGTGAACAAAGACACGTGATATATAACCACAACCATTATGCAGCCATAACTGAGCTGCAGCATTCATTTCCCCAGACCAATACAAATATTTTAAGTGGGCTTGCTTTTAAAATACTTTTAAATAAATCATACTTTTTAATAAATCATATTTTGGATTTAACTCTTAGTTCTGCTGAGGATATCACAAACTCTATAATGCCAATGTTATGAATGTACACCACAAACAAGTTACAAACATTAGTCTACTTGACAGGCACAAGTCAAGGAAAATGAAGGCCTGTTAAAATACTTTTTTATTCCCCACTAGCTTTCATAGAATGACATTTAGTCATAAACCAGGTAAGGCCTGCCTTTTCTTTTCATGACTATTTCAGCAGGTTACTTATTTGCTCATGCATCTTCCTCTTACTCTGTATTTATCAAATTCTTACGTTGCTCAGATGCATATCAAAACTTTTGATATTTAAAATAAAACATTCTTACTAGGCAGCACCAGACTTTCAAAACCACTATTTGACTTGGTTGTTTTACAGGAATACATTTCTAGATGCTACCTGGAGAAGGATTTAAACTCTAGGAATGTTGAACTATAAAAAGCTGTCATCCTCAGGTTTTAATTTGTAGAGGAAATGTTGAAGCAGCTAGTAGGATTAGGACAGCCAATTTTTACTAAAGTTGTAAAGAAATCTGCATAAAATCCAAGGCAAATTCCATAATTTTCATCTTCTCTGCTTACTGAAAATAAGACCATCCCAAATGCAGTAAAATTTTATAAAACAACTCAGATAAAGAAAATTTAAGTCACGAGCTGTATTTATAAAATACTTCTAGTATGAGACAACAACCAGGCTAATAAAATATTAGTATAAAGTATGTAAGTAAATAAAGCATATATTGGATTCAACACTTTTTTAAACTTCAAAAACCGTATTGGCTCATTAGTATCGTATTGGTTATTGCGAGCATTTTCAGGACATTAACTGTCCTCTCACATTACTTAGAAAGATATTGGGTACCATCTGTTCTTGCAAGAGATTTAAGTATACATCTATTAGATATCATGCTATTTATTTAATTCAGTACCCACTTCCCATTGTTGTATCTTCTGAAAAAGAGAAGTCAATTTAATTACAAGGAATAAAGATAATCTCTTCTACCGGGCTGCCCTGTCATCATGAAAGCACAGAGGGAACCTGTATAAAGTAGGTTACAGGCGTTAGGGAAGAGCAAAACGAACAGCACTTAACATTTAACAAAGATCTAACAAAACCACAATATATGGCACTTAAAAAAAAAGGTTACTATAAGCCAAGGGCTTGTCTAAATCAATCTCAGCACATCTGTCTGATGTAGAGCGTAAACAGGATTAGAGTTGGATTTATCTGCTTGACGCTAATTGTACTCACAGTTTCTGCACATGTCCACTTTTTTTTTTTCCAAATGCAGCATGAAAAAAAGAAAAATCTGCCTGGATAGATGAATTTCTAGGAAGTTTTATGCCCCTATTTATCGTCTCACTAATTTCAAGCAATGAGACTATCCTACATTTCTCCTACTTATGGTAGTCTAATCTCTTATTTAACAAAAATTATGTCTAAATCAACCATACTGAGCTAAATCAAAAGATGAGGGACTAATACACTCAAATAGAGTTTAACTGTTAATAGCAAGCCAAATTTTAATTGTTAAGAGTTTTAAACTAGGCTTTAAACATACTACCTCATGTTTACAGCAAAATTGATGAAAATACATGCAAAGAAAAAAAGCAGTACTATGAAAAATAGAACAGTTTTAAAGAAAATGTGGTATTTAAATATAAACACCAACAGTTCAACAAGGAAACACTTTTTGGACTGTTATCTTACCACAGAGGCCCAACATCTAGAAGTGGTACTTAAGGACTTGATTTCCATAACAAATATCTGGAGTACATGGAAAATATCAGAAAACACACATGAAATGTGACTATAATTCAAGAACAAGAGTTGGACACAAAGTAAAGTGTGTTATACTCCCTTGGTCACAAATGCTTCCTCTGACCTTTGGCAAGACACCCAGTCCCCCCTGACTATAATGAATAGATAAATCTTTTTTATACATTTTAGGCTCTCTGTCCCACTACATTCTCAAAGTTTACTTCCTTAATAGTGAATTGATATAGCTGAGGGCAGTGTAACTTAACAGAAATAATTAGAAATTTTTAAAAAATCATCAAGACTATACCAAAGCAAATATAGCAATCAGTACTTATTAAAGAAGTGGTTTATAATAAAAACACTTCTTTATTATAAAATTGATCACAGACCATCCTACACTGTATGAACACTACTTTTAAAATAACCATTCAAGACATACAATAAAACATAACTGTATTAATATAAACCCAAAAATAAAATAAATAGAATTAAAAATTAAACTAGTTTTGACAGTATGTCTATAAATCTATGTTTAGGAATATTTAATATGATAATGTCTAATGCATATAAACCAGCACCTATTAGCCCATCAATTATTAAGCCCATTTTTCCCTCACTGTAAATCAGCAAAGCACGATAAGCAGCATGCAGCTGATTCATAAAACCTCTATAGCTTTCAGCTACTTATTGATTAAAAAGGGCTGGAAAAGCAGGTATGATCATTCTTGCCAGAAAAGCCAAGAAACACTGTAAAGCTTGTCTGGCTCTTTAGCACTTATTTAAATACTCTAAACATGAGACAGAAAAGCTATTTCAAAACACATGAATTTTGAATGATTTTTTTATTTCAAAAATATAGGTCATGCAACACTTCTGGCAAAATTTGATACTATGCCTCTTACTCTCTGAAAGCAGAGAAAGCAAAATTCCACTTTCTGCTTGCCAAAAGTATCAAACAGTAAGCTGAGGAGAAGGTGGTACAGCAAAAGCCAGGTTGGGGAGGGGCTGATTTTCGTTTGAAGATTAGCTTTATGTTACTCTAGTCCTTCTAAAAGGTGGTGTAGAAGTTTAACACAAGCAAGGCCCTAACCTAGAAACACATTTCTCAGACTGTGTACAATGACCTGCCTGGGAGCAGCAAGGAGTTCAGAAAGTACTACAAGGGACTGAAGAGATGCATCTCAGTTTCTCCAGAGCTGGAGAGTAAAAGCAGGGTGCAACAACTAACTTCACCTTTTAATGGCAGCTATCCACTTGCAGCAGCAGCTGTATTCCTTCAGGGCAGAAAACTGAGCTTAAAAACATCTGACAGGGATACAACCCATTTTCATTCTCCTTTTCTAGAGAATCTTAGTGTGATGTATTTTGCCAAGCAAACGCAATACCTTGCTGCTAATCCGTCTCTCAACACAAGACACCCATCCTCGACTCACCTGCCATGACTGTGCAGTCCAGCCCTTCTCCTGAAGTCTGGCTCTGCTTAGTCAAATCAACCCCCTAAAGTAACACAGATTGCCCACTTTTTCTTTTCCCCCTGCCTAGTCTTCTGACAAGTTGTTTAGTATAAGCAGCTCAACACCAGTCCTATAGAACTAGAGATGCTACAAATTGATAAGAAAATTCACAGCAGGGAAGAAGGAAGAACTGGGACTGTCTCCTTTCATCAGCAGGAAGTCAACATGCCTTGAGCCAATCTGCTGTGCATTTTCACTTCCAACTGCTAACTCCCCAAAGATCACTGAGATCAATAAGAGTCTGCAAGAACTGGAAGAGATGAACAATGGCTTCTCTTAATTCTTTAGCGTTCTAGCGACATCTTATACATTAAAAGAAAATTGTAAGTCTCAGAACTAAACTCCACTTTACAAAACTATAATGACACATTCAGTTACATTTCATTGGACAAGGAGTTATCCACTCTTCCAGCTTAAAGAAGTCATCTTGTTTTAAACTATCATCACAGATAGCTACCTCTAAAAAGAATATTTTTATGAAGAATAACTGACATAATAAAAAAATAAAATTCTGGAACAAATTTGTACTTCAGATTTCAATTTTTCAACACAATACTAGCAAAAAACCCAATAAACCCAGTATTTTCCAATGCAAACCTCAGTCATGGGATAAAGGCTTACATTACATAATAGAATAATTTCACTTATTTTTAAACAATTTTACAATATTCACAGCATGGGTAAATCCATCTAAAACTGTAACCTCCTACCTTTCATCTTCCCCTCTTGTTTCTTACCACTTTTCAAATGGCTCTTTCCCCCAAGACACCACAACCAGCTGATTCCAATTCCTGTTCTCCACCATACCTGTTAAAAACTAATCCTCAAGCTTCTGAACATCCCCATCAAATCAAGAGGGCTGTTGCACACACAGCCCCTGTGCACAGTATCATATCACAGCAACTGGAGGAAGAGCAGCTTTAGGGAACATTTGGAGTAGTCCTTGAAGTCTTGAGTTCGACCATATTCAAGCACTTAAAATTCGGTTAACTTTCACTACAGCTTTAAAAGAGGGCAATAGGCAAACTTCTGAAAAAGAACAACTATCACCAAGCTACTAAGTTCTGGCTGAACCAAAAGAAAAGAGGATTCTGGCTACTGGCAGAGCAAATATGGGAAGAGCTCAATTGATCCCATGCTGTAAGAGCGTAGTTTAGTACAGCTCAGAGGCTGGTTTTGCTGGAGCTGATACCTTATGGAGAAAGGCCAGGTTTGGGGACTTTCCCTCTGAGCATGACCAGATCTCAGAGTGACACTTGTACACAGCACTGGGGGTCTGCTTGATGCCCAGCAGGCCACAGGAAAGGCCTTTCCTCTTGAAATGAGGCTCATTAGACATCTATCCATCAAGCTTTCATTAGTGTCTTGATTCAGCTCTCAGAGCAGTGAAGTACCTTGCTTACTAACTACAAGCTAATGGCAGAATTTCATTAGAAAAGCATACTGAAACTGGCAGTTTGAAAAGAAATCCAATAGCTTATTGAAAAAATACCTCTGCAGAAAAGTGTGACTGAAGCTTTGGCAGAAGTACTAATGCTGTTCCAGAAAAAATCTTCACCCTAAGGAAGAGTTTCTCCTTCATTCTACAAGAAAAGATTTGAGGGAGATGATGAATTTAAAAATAACAAGATCTATTGGGAATAATATTAGAACAACAAGGTAAGCTGAAAGGAAGTAAGGCAGACAATGACTGATTCCCATCCTGAAGCATTTGAGAGGATGGATGAAGCAAAGGTTTTGCTTTTAATAATTACATTTTATTATTAACACCACTGCAAGAGAGAGGTCACTGGAAATATACTATAGAAAGCTCTACATTTTATGTTAAGAATATGGTCCACATACTGCCTAATTTCATAACACGATTTGAAAAGCAGCTGTAAACCTTTCATTTAGTGGCTGAAACTTTGAGGCTTTTCATTTAGTGAGAGGAGTTATGTAAGAAACTTTAGAGTAACAACAGGGTAAAAAGCGCCACTGATTTCCATCATTTTCCAAAACCTCTGCAAACCTCTGCATCAGATTAAATGACTGGTCTTACACAGACCAACCATAAAGCCATCATAAAATGGAATTTATTTTGAGAGAGATTTCTGAAATAAACAGAAGACTGGGATCTAATAGCCTACATGATTTAACAGAATGGGTTAGCAGAGCTGAAATATACTAAAGAATCCCCAAAGACAAAACATGAGCTTAATTTTACATTTCCTCGAAAACATCTCACACATACACAGTGTTATGTACCTACTAATTTATGTTACAATCATGCAATTACTTCTGTCATTTCAGAAAATAAAGCGAAGTGGGGAAACAAATGACCTGTTATGGCCATACGACATTACTGAGTTTGATTAAGTACAAGTTAATAATTACTTTTACTTGGAGCCTTACTTGCACCAGATCTGCCTCAGCCTCAAATACAGATTTAGAAATCATCCATACTGCTAAATACCAGTGTTTCAGGGAACTCAATATGCCTCAAATATTGGAATCTTAGTCTTTCCTGGAAAAGATTTTCAAGAAATATTTTCTTCAGGAAAAAAGAACAAGCAGCCCATTCTAAACATGTGTCAATGTCCTTCTGTAAACTATTGATAATTCATGTACCCTAGTAAGTCATACTTTTATTTATTAAAGCATAGCTATCAGCTGCTAGATGAGCTTATCCAGGAACTTCTACATGTTTGGCTTTATCCTCATTGATCTCTGATCTTTTCTTTTTTTCAGAGATTTATGAAGGAAACTCTGCCATCCTTTGTATCATTGTATCTGCATCTCCTACAGTTGCCCAAGGGCAAGAGATGGCAATAGCACCACCAGAATCCTCTGACAAGCATAAAACCCTTCCCTCACTCCAACGCTCAGTTGCCACTTAGGAACAGGAAGAATGCAGGCTGCACCACTTTGCCTGCAGGGTGAATGAATCCTATTTTGTTCATGTACATCACACTTGTAACAAACTTAAAAGAAAGCACCAAAAACCCCCAGAATTTTGTTAGATGATCTTTTTAATATAGATTTTTTTCCCCCTTCTCCTTATGGACACTGTTCATATTTCTCTAACTTTGTAAAATATTTTGTCATATTAAAAATATAATTTATATTACATTATAGATGTACAATACAAAAATTACTTAGAACACAACACCAAATTTAAGGTATTCTTAGTCAATTGTGCAGTATACAAATTAGCACTTCATATAAAGAGAAAGCTTAAAAAATGCAACACTCCAGAAGCTTTCTGGTATTACAATTATTTTTATTATATAGAATTGACTCCATTTGCAATGATGCATAATTCTGTGACTGAGGAAATTACATTCTCAGACTTTCATCAATTTTAAATTTTTTTTGTAGCTTACCACTATGACAAATCTCTCACAAAAGATTTGATACCAATATGATGTGACACAACTGAACCAAACCTTAATTTCACTCACAGTAAGAAATCACAGGATTAAGTAACACTGTGCAGTCTTTTAGAAAAGTTTATTGCTTCCAGATGGATGCAAGTTTCCTTTCAGCACTGATTGTATCTTCTGTACACAGGGTGCCAGTGTTACTACAAATATAGTCAAAAGTAGTTATAAAGATAAATTGTTAAAATATTGACATAAACAAGCTCATACAATAGTGTCTCTGCACAAAGTAAGGACAACTACATTAGAGTGCTGCCTGTCACAAATGTTCAATACAAAAACATGCACACCCTTTTTAGAAATTACAACCCGTATATGAACAAGCACAAATTTCCAAGGTATTCATAAAATGATTTCTAATTCCAACTGTGTGCTCTTTGCCCCATGTTGTGTAGTGCCATGTGTTTCCCTGCATGGTGCACACCACCAGGACGCCCACCTGTGCCCATGTATCTGCACCAAGCTCAGGATACACTCACTTCATTTAGCAGCAGAACTGCTGCATACACACTGCAACACACGTCAAACGATAACTGTAAATAATAAATATCTTCAAGCTAATTTAAATTTCAGTCCATGTGCATCAAACACTGCAGATGTAGCAACAGGTCTACAAAATGTTTAGCAGAAAGAGTAATTCTAGGAAATATCTATAAAAAAATCTATAAAAAAATCATATACAATGCTATTTTGAAAATCAAAATACACTCGAAATTATCAGGTGAAGCCATTAATTTGAGTTGTTTTGATATTTTATGTTGTTACGCTGTTCACAAGTTATACGAATAAATGGTAATGAGTCATTTAAAACATTATTTGAAATTTTCATGACATTCTCAAAAATCTGGAGATCTCCATTTTGAATTGTGACGTAACCTGTGCATAAAGTAGGATAAGTTAATGCATTTCAGAGAACATGCAGAATTCATAAAATGGTTTATGAATAAAATGTCAACATTAAGTTCCATGAAATTCAAAATTAAGTAGAGAGATAATTTTCACTTTTATATCAAACTACATTAGTATATTAATTTATATACAGAAACCTACTTATTTTCTGCCAGGCTGATCAACAGCTTTAAAACAGAGACACTTGTCAAAAAAACCCTCCAAAAAAACCCACCCCAAAATGCTCCACAATGTATGCTTTGCATCCTGGCATGCACCGACAACTTCAAACAAGCATCTCCTCTGCACCTTAAGCAAGTTCTTTGATATCTACCACCAACTTCTCTCCAGTACAGTAACTGCAGCTACACGTGACATTTACATATCCATTCCTAATCCCAGTACTAAGTACTAAAATCAAACAGAGAGATTACTGATCGACATATCAAAAAAACCCCAAAAAACCAAAACACAAACAAGCCAGTTTCTGATCAGATTTCACTGTTGAATAATCACGTAAAATGACAAAGATGCACTTCAAATCTCCCATAATACACACAAATTTTTACTCCCCAAAACCTTTTGAACGCTAGCATTACACCCATATGTACAGGTATTACCACTATGAGGTTGAAGTAAATAACTTACTTGTAGATCCTATGAATTTTATTCATAGCATCAAGTTCCTGCATATGGTTCCAGGGTCAGAGAACAATTCCAATTCAGAGCACCCACACAGCAACAGAGAGATGCATCTTCAAACTCTCCAGCATGCACTTGCTCAGTGTGTTATTGTTACTATTGCATGCAAATTTTCCTCTATCACAATATTAAACTTATTTTGCTCATTTAAAAGTAAATTTAACAAATGTGAGTTTCCACACATATCCAGCTACACATTACAAATCATACAATAATCTTTGACTTAGCCATAAAGTGAATTAGTGCCAGAAAATTATCACCACCTGTGTTGAAGAAATAATCAGTATTGATACCTTGGCACACATCTTTAAGCTGCTGACATAAAAAATGGAAATGGATGTTTCATATTAAGGTTGTCTTCTGTGAACATCAGAAATCTTCTCAAATATATTTATGGAAAAATACCAGCAAAGCATATTGAAGCTACACTTTTTCCTTATTTTGAGGCTGATCAAACTAAATCATTCTCAATGGCTTCAGACTCTTATCCTATACAAGCCAAACTATGTCTTTGGAATTTAACTTCCTTTCTCCACAACAAAAATAAATATATTAAAAAACCCCAAGATTATAATAATTATAAGCATTCATATGAACAATATTTTCAAGGGAATTATGGCTAAGAAATTCAGGTTTCCTATATAGTCTCCTACTGCACTGTAATTCTTAACCAACATTTAATTAAATTAACCCCTTGGTATTTTTTCAGGCAAAGAACATGCATTCTTTAAACTGTATTGTTCCACCAATAAAAATAAGTACCATGGCGATGGAAGGCTAGGCAAACTGAAGTTCAAATTTTATCATTAAATCTTGCTTGGCACTGCAGACACAGGTGGAACTACAGACTAGTGATGTGTGTGCTTTTACTCAAAATATCATTTAAATATAATTTAACTGGTTTCTGGTATGTAAGACCAGCAATACCAGGACAGAGCAAGCATCCATCTGTCCCAGTATCTTATATCAAACCATAGCCATAAGCAGATGCTAAGAGAAGAGAAGGATAAAGGAAGCATTTATTCTCTTTCCCACTAGTACTTTTCCATTCCCCACCTGTTTTCATTTGGGACACCCTGAACTGACTGTGGTTTCTACACATTTAACAGCACTCAAATGATGCCTTCCATCTCCATCTGAATCCACAAAATCTTTTAGCACTAACAATTTTTTGGCAGTAAGTTTTACAATTCTCTTAGCTATTCATTTGGTTTTCAGCCTGGTTCTTCTTAGCTTATTAGAAGCACCTTATTTCTTATGTTGCAAAACTGCCACTTTGTCCAGGCCACATGTCAAGAACCTTCCTTTTAGACCAAAAAGTGCCAGCCTAGTCCACCACTCTCATCCAGAAGCCATTATGTACCTTTAACCACAGTCACCCCTTGAACCTTCTCCAGTCCCACATCACCTTTGCTGAGAACACCAGAACTGCACACAATATTCAAGACACTGTTAAATAACTGCTGGTTTATAGAGCATACAAACATCTGCTTTAGTCTCTATTTACGTTCTAATTATCCTTAACATAATAATCCTAACAACTGTTTAAGTGACAGATGACATTTTCCACATGATAAACCTATAATTATACACATTAGAAATGGTATAGCTACAGCTCCTGATCTTTATTCCAAGCTGATGGCATTCAAATAAAAGATCAATACATTACACTATGTGCAATTATTCCAACTCTCAGACTCACTGTCCCGTTGCCTGGTCAAATCCGTAAAACTGCCATGGCTCTGAATTTGTGCTGTAGGAAAGAACTTGCTTTATTACTCTGCTCCCACATAAAATCAATATTGCTAAATGCTAATGAAAAAGGCAGTATCTCCCTTAAGCAAGACAAACATTTATAAACATATAAATCATTATAAGTTCGGTACTGAATTCCTGTGTGTACCTTCCCCAAATGGTTTCCATAAAACAAGTGAGACCTAGGAACAAAATTTCAAAATCACCACTTGCTTGTTTCCCTCATATTTTAAGTAATTAACTACTCAACAAATGTAAATGCTAAAAAAAAATGCTCTTATTTAATTTTCATTTGTACTACAGTTAAAAAAACCCAAACATTGATCAGGTACTCTTTTTTTCTGCTAAGCATTGTTTTCCAAACCAACTCTAGTTGCTACTAGCCTTGTTTAATGAGCATGTTGCAGTCAAGTGACCAAGAAACATTACATTTGACATGAAATACTCAGAGTATTCTTTTTCCTTTAATAAAAACAATACAAAATTAAAACCAGACATCTAGATACAATCTTTTCCCAATCATGGTAACATACAATACACGTAGGTTTACCCGAGAATGTGTCAGCTGCAGAATTCACTGAATGAAACCACAAATCCGTTCAAAGTTTGATGTTGACATCAGTTACCACCATCTATAGCCATTTAACTGTTAGGGTATTATATGCTGGCACTATGATAATTTTGATCCCTAGCTAATCACCTCACTCCAAGTTAAATTACATAGATGTGACAGAGCAGACCTTTGGGAAACCCAAAACCATCCAAGTGTAAAATCTTTCAGTACCTTTCTTGACAGAGCTGTTTGACAAGTCTCCAAAAGGCCATGCAACAAACAGGAGAGCAGGGAGAGGACTTGGACAGGAGCAATCTCATTTTGAACCATCTTCGGAACAGTCAACAGATCAGCCAAGCAAAGACGTGCTATTTTCATACCAAAACCCAGCAAGTTACCTGGATTTTTTTCCTATTTATTGTTAGCAATTTATTTACAAGAATTTTCACTCCTTAGAATTACACAGGCTTTTTTCAGAAGTCATTTTCATATGTCATTTTTAAGTGAGAATATTTATTCTATTTCTACTATGCTGTACTAAAACAACGCAGAAAAATATAACTACAAGATAATTTTTAAACTTCTGTCAAATGACAGGAGGGTAATATAACAATGAGCATTTAATTACCCAAACTCAGATCAGTACATGCAAAACAGCATTATATTTAGTGGTAAGGATTTATTGCTGTTACCCTTAACTTGATCATTCACGTGTCAAATTTTGTTTTTCCAAGACTGCCTGCACTGTGTAAAGATCTGTTTCCAGGATACCTACAATTGTGCAGTACATAACATCTGTTGCTTTGCATTTTCAGAGCCTCACAAAGAATACTTTCCTATATTCACTTGAGTGTATGGACTGACAGAACAGATATATTGTCACAGTTCAAATAAACTGACAACTACAGCAACGATTCAGTACTGAAAAGCATCCAACTACCTACCATCTGACGTTGCTCAAACAGGCAAAAGCCCGGAACTTCAGAGTTCAGCACTGAATTCTGTTAATGAACTGACCATTTGTTTAAACTTGCAACACGCAGGCAAGAAATAGCCACACTCCAGACTAGAGAACTGTGACTTAAACCAACTCACTGAAAAAATTGTTGTCAGTGATTTAATATATTCCTATGACAACTAAGTGAGAAGTCGGGGAAGGAGGAAGTTGCAGATCTTAAACATAAGAAGTGAATTGTCTTTCATCAAATCCCTTACAGGTAGCCTACCAGACATCAAGGCTCACATGAATATTCAGGCCTAAAATTTCCACGGTTTTTTTATAACACCTGGTTTCACTGTTCAAATCTTCTTTTCAGCTAAAGGGGGAAGGGTTCCTAAATTGCAAGAGAAGAGCTCCAAAACATCTTCCCTAGTGAAATAGTTTGAGATGTACCGTCCACACCTTTAGCCCACAGACACCTGTATTTTTGAAACAACCTGAACAATTGAAAGGAAGATATTCTAGTCACTTATTTCAAGTCAGCAGTTAAAAAAATTTTAAAAATTTAAAAATCACAACCCAAAAAATTGACAGTTCATGTCTATGAGACAGGAATCAATTTAGAAGAGGATCCCGGTAAAACACAATTCTATCGCAGTCACAGTACTACATGACAAAAAGGTCAAACTTTGAAAGGAAACAGCAGATACCACCACAAAACTAGCAGATGTTCCTAAAGGATCATCTGTACAAAAACATAAGCATATGTGAGAGAAATCCAACACTATCATGAAATCAGTTGGTGTCTAACATAATAGCAGTTCCTTATGGCAATATGGTAATACATGTATCAGATACTCAACACATTATGGTCTTTTGTCTGCACATACTGTTACAACAGAAGTCATAAAAACCAGGACCACTGATTTCCTTGAAAGGAAAACATTAGTTCCACAGCCCACTAATGTTAAGTTCCACAGACTACTCAGTTCTTCAGGTTACATTCTCAGATTTTCACCCACTTAAGCTTTTTCATAAATTGTCTTAGTAGGATAAAAATATCTTTGGAGTACTGCACGTACTGAAGAAAAACTTCCTTCTAAAGACAGTGCATAATATAACCAGACATACCTAAATGAAACAGCAAACAAAAAGGGATTTCTTCTATCCAATACCTATTTGTTTGGGTTTTGCATAATTGCAACAGTATCTATTATTTACCTGCTGCTTCTGCAACATACATAGTTAACAAGACATTTACAACCAGAAGAAAATTGTTTTTCTAAGTTTATTTTTATTGACTCCAACAAGAGCAGATGACAGATTGTCCGGCTTTTATTTCTATTTTGCAACTGTAAAAAAAACTATGCATTTTCCAATTAACCACACTTAAAGTCAAGATAAGCTGACAACACTTGATGCAATAGGAAAAGACAACAGCGCATAACAGAGGGATACAGATTCAGGGATGATATGGTAAAATGACAATCAAAGAAAGAATATAACCATATCTAGAATCTGAAAGAGGAGTTAAAAAATTAGCATTCCTCAAGGGCCAAAAAACAGGATAATTAAGAAACTGAGATAGGGGATTTCTACATAGATAAGGGATTTGACTGCATACTCTTTAATGATTTAAAAAGAACATTAATTTACACTGAGAAAGGGACTCAGTGTTACAGCACTATTGTGGATATGAAAATACCACTGGCATGGGCATCAAAGATTGGTTGCATACCAACTTTTTCTTAATATACACCTTTGGATTCTCTCCATCATGCTATATAAGGAAGACCATCAACTGACTCTTGCACACCTTTGCCCAAAAGGCATAGTCAAGAGCTGTCAATTACTCTGTGAACAAGAAAATTATGGAACCTTGATAACTTTTTTTATTAAACAAATTTGGATTCTACTCTTCATCCCCTTACTACGTCTCCTGTGACTCTCCAGTGATTCCCCCACCCTTTATCACACACACCCCACACTACAGCATCACCCTGCATGTCTCCCTGTCTGCCCAGCAGCTCCATTCCATCCAGTGTCCCCTCCATTCACTCACATCCCTCTCCACAGTACCCACAGATCCCTCCCATACCCACAGGGCACTGCACCAAAACCCTTACACTCCCATACTGTATCAGCTCACCCCCACCACAGCACGCTTGATTGCCCCCTGATTCCCACCCATCTTTCTTCAATCCGCCTGCTCAGCAGCCAAAAACCAGCACCAGCTACGCCTGGCTTGCTCCTGGTGTGCCAGCTGCTCAGTGATGCATAATGTGCCAAGCACCCAGCCAGACACCATCCTCACTCCCCAGGAAGGAACAGGAGAGGAATAAAGCAAAACATGGCCTTATCTATAATATCAGAACATGGCAAAGACTGAATTATTACACAGTGCAACAGGAGCAGCAAAGAAAAGAAACCTCCACCACAAAAACAGAACGCATCACCTTTACCCAAGTCAAAAACTTGCTGAGTTTATGGCCTACAACAACTTTAGGATAACACAAACCACAGTATCATCAACAGAAAGTTTTGCATTAAAAAGAAAAGGCCATGAAGAAGGGCTACTTTCTACGAAAGCTAAATAAATCCTGTTATTTCAAATTCCCATAGCATCAGAATCCAACTCACTAACATAGGCAGCACTTAACGTGTATGGAAACCTGAACACACAAATATAATTTGCAAGATCGAGCATAGAAACCTTTTTTTCTGGAACAAAGATTTAAATATCTGATCTCTCTCTTTGGAGGTAGAGAATTGAAGTGCATAGAAAAGGCCATATATTAGATATCCAGGTTATGTTAGCCCCTTTCAGTGTAAGCAAAGAGGTGCATAAATGTGTGAAACACAAGAAAAAACAGAAAGCATGAAACAATGAAAGTTGCCACAAACACATGAACTGATCTTCTGATAAATGAAAATAACCACACGGACAGTCAAGATATTCTGTTTTAAAGTTCCCTGAAAAAAAGAACAAGTTTTAAGACTCCTTTAATCAGTGTATCCTAGTTCCATAAACATTTTTCAGTTTCCACAATAAATTGCAGCTTAATAAATTATTTCACAGCTTCATGCAGCATTTTTCTAAAAAACATTAATTTTACGGACTCCCTGGGAAAAGATTTGAGTGTCTTATAAGTTCAGACCTAAGTTCAGAGAGTTTAAAACTGCATGCTTTCCTCCTTCAATTCACATCTTAAAGCCATATATTAATGTGGCACATGAACACCTCACTTTCAGTTACACTTCATAATACTTATTTTTATGTCTCTTCCTTAAAAACAGTTTTTCTGTTTGGACACTAGATAAGCCACTTAGAGAAAATATGTTCTCTACATGTCAGAAGTAGAATCAAAAGCTTCGAATTTGGTCCTCTTGGAACTTCAGTAATTCACATTTTGTAACAGCCAGTTTCCATTTCCATTATTCCTGACTGACCGATAGACTGACAGATGTCTTACTTTAGAGATCCCAAACAGACTATTGGTATCTATTTCAGCCACATCTGTTCCTAAATAGCCTTGGCAACAGGCCACTATGCACTCGGAATTAATTTTAAGTCCTTTACTGCTGACTCTCTCACTGTTGAAATACATCAGTGATTCCTTTTCCTTATTGCTGCACTTATATAGCAAATCTATAAATCTATATTTTAGATGAATATCAACAAGAACTACAGCATACTATAGATAAGAATAGTATACTTAAACAATAATGATGTGTTTTACTTCATTATGAAAATATATATTTGTTATTTTTATTTTATTCATTATGAAATATATAGTCAATATTACATTAACCTCTGGATTGCTCCAAGATCTTATTTTCTTGTTGGATAATTAATTTAGAAATTATGTTCAATTACCTATACTTAAAAAGCAAGCTTATCCAAATTATTACTATTATTATCCCAATAGTCAGTCCAGCTTGCAAGCTGTCAGTCAGGGAATAACTTCATATACCATTCAGTTTAGTACACTACACACACAAGAAACTACACTTACAAAGTTTTTCATAATGATCAAAATCCTCCAGACTTCACATACTGATAAAGCACCGGGCAAGTGCCATTTTCGTTACACTTCCTACCTGACAGAAATCTGCTGAAAAACTGCAATTATTGTTAATTGGGAAACTCTGTGGCAATCTTTAAAAACATGCTGGAGGCTTTAAAAAAAATCAGATTTAAAGTCTTTATTTAACAACAAAAAAAGCCATATGCATAAAGACAATACAAATGATCTTCTGGGAACTTGTAAAAATCACGTAAAATTTTCAAATCCGTACTTAAGATAGCTTTCTCTGCTATAGTTTTGAAGCAGCACTCAAAACGAGAATCTCCACAGTTCAGGGCTGGATTATTAATAGAGAGAGAAGTCTTGCCTTTTTGCTAATTTCCATGATTACATTTACAGCATAGGAAAGCCACATAGAAAGAAGCTAGAGAAAAAACTAGCAACTACTGACTGTGAGCTCTGCTTCTCGTTGAGGCACCAAGTGCACTGTTACAAGCAAGCAAGCAGCTATGGGTCAGAGGGGTTCTGCCTCCATGAGGAGAAAAGGCTCAGCTGAGCTGCACACCCAGGCTGTAGCTGCAGCCTTTCCAAGGGGGCAGCTGAGCCATGCCTCACACTTTCCCTTACTCCCACCTGACACATTCAGTCCCCCAGGCTCCACATCCAGTTGCCTGCCCAAGCCTCACTTCTGCCATAAGCTTTGTTATAATAAAGAACACACAAAATTCGTAATGGGTCATGCTTATTTGAGAGGGAAGAACTTTGCTGGAGAGTGAAGAACAAAAGAAGCCATCAAAAATCATCAGCAAGCATGGGCAGCCAAAAACCGCTTGGGGAGAGAAGCTGCAGAAATCCAGGACAAGGTAAAGAAGTCCTCCTAATAATCAGGCTGCCTAGAGCCCCACAGGAACAGTGCAACGGGGCAGAACTCCACATACATCACTGTGACACAACTGGGCCCAGGTACAGCAGATGTCACCTGCTTGGGAACTTTGAGCTGGGATTTGGAGCTCTGGCAGAATCTGGAGAAGCCAAGGCTGCACAAACTACCATGTGTAAGAACAAACAATTGGAACCACAGAGCTGTGGGTGACAAATGACAACTTCAGCAAAACAGGAATTCATTTGGAGAACTATAGGGGATGGGAGGTTAGGAAAAAGGGAAGAAAGCAACTACCTTCAAGTTCTCTGATTTTAACAGACTGTAGCAACTGCCGAGAAGAAAGACCTTTTCCTGAAACAGGAAGAATTGCCATATACAAGTCTAAGCAAGAGACATTCAACAGCACTTGCAGAGCGTGAAGACCTGGCTTGACCTCTTAGAGCCTAAGGCAAACTGCGTTATGAAGCTTTTGGGTTGGAGAAAGCATGCATAAGCCAAATCCCAGTGGAAAGACTTGTCCAGAGAGCCGTTAGCCATCTCTGAACACTGCACTGCTGTACTTATCCAGGAACGAGACCCTGCCACAGATGGCTCCTCCCAGCACCAGTACAGAACACCCCAGGGTAAATGCTCCTGGGAGCCAAGAATGAGAGAGAGAAAAACATTCAAGCTCCAGAATCCACATTTGACTGCCGCAACTGCAGCATCTCAAAAATGAAGCTATTCAGCAGCTCAATGCCACATAGTATAAAACCAAATTGTCAGAGAAAGAAGTTTCAGCAAATATTTAATACATGTGCAGTAAAAGCCCAAATCCTGATACAATTGGCAGCAGCTTGTCAGTGCTGCTTTCCATAAGACTCCTGAAGTCCCGCCATCTGCTACAGGTCTGACTTTAGGCACTGCATACTTCATTACCTTTCAAGAACTACGAAAAGTTTCTGATGTCTGTATGAGTAACATGAAGATGAAAAACTTACACGAAGTAGCAACTGAGGGGGATGAATTTTTCCTAGGAAAATAAACAAACTAAACCAGCCAAACAAAACAAAAAAAGCCAAACACACACATACAAAAATCCCAAACCACAGAATATACTCCCCATCTCTGGAAGCATGGACCAACATACACCAAAATTCCTGTCTGCACTTAAAATCCTTCACTGATGACAATTAATGGACAATCACAGACCCTTAATTCCTGATATACGGCAATTCAATCTACATTAAAGGAGGCAGAACATAAAGTGGCACTCATATTAGAGCCCCACACACAGAACTAAATAATTAATAAATCACATTTGATCTGTAGATCACATACACAAAGATATGTAGTTAATCCCAAATGGGAAGGAAGAGAACCTTCAGCACTGAGTAACAGCATTATACTTAAGGCACCCAGACTAGCTCCCCAAGAGGAAGGACTGTGCATCCTCACTGGGTGCAGGGGTGATCAGAACTCAGCGGTCCTGCTGAAAAGCAGGTATTTAAGTCTGAGACAGCACTATTAACGTGGTTACGCTATTCAGAGGAGAGGAGTCAATAGCAGGGCATGACTGTGTATTTGTTCAATTTCGGTAGCTCTGGTATCCCAACACTGTTACATGAAATGAACCATAATGACTTCATCTGTGAGCATCTGACTACTTCTTTGCTTCTCTCAATGCTGACTCTATGGCTATGAGATCTTACCTGTATGAACTTCTACATTCTGTCCAATACACTTATAAAATAAACCTGGTAGTTTAAACCTGAACAAGCTAACCATGTTGTCCTAGAAGGCAAACATGCTGCCTGGAAACTGCATTCCTGAACACAACTTTGATTTCTTCTTCATGTAAACACTGGGAGGTCACGGAAATAAACAAGCACCTTTAGGAGTGTGTACACAGTTTTAAAACTACGAATATGTTTACACGGTTTCTAGGAGAAAAATATCTATTTGGATACGTTCAAGCAGCATTCCTTGGCTTCTTAAACTTTTGTGTATAATTTGTTTCACTTGATCAAATCCTTTAACCACACTTTCTCAGCATGTTGCCATGTGAACACCACAGAGCAACGGCGACCTGCAACAGAAGCCTCATCACAATACTCAGATGCATCCCGCAAAACTACACTCTCCTCTCTGTGCTCTGGTTTATGTACCTGCCAAAGAACATATGCCAGAAAAAGTTGATGCCGCAGAAACAAAATCAAATCCTCTTACTGCTCTGCCTGGGGCTAAGAGGCCCGAAAAACATCCTCTCTACCTTCTGTCCTTTTCGTATGACCCACCAAGAAGACAAGGCTCTTGCCAGAGAGAGGTGGTTCAGGTACAAGACACTCAATGCGTCCTGAACAATTTCTTTTTCTTTTCAGTCAGCAAAGTACCCTCTAAGGGAACAGATGTGCCTGACAGCACTGCCCTTAAGCACTTTACTGCAATCCCGGTTTAGGGTGACTCAGCCCGCGCTGCCCGGAGAGCCCCCGGCCGCCTCTCCCCGCACGCCGCGGGCAGCCCAGCTCGCCCTGGGCCCCGCCGCCCGCTCCCGGCGGCAGCGGCCTCAGCCTGGGCCCGGCCCGGGGCGGACACCCCCTGCCCCGCCCTGCCCCGTCCCACCTGTGGGGCTCTCGGGCAGGATGGGGCTCCAGCGGAGCCGCCGGGCGCTCAGCACCACGTCGCAGCTCCTCTTGCCGATCTCGAAGATGCCCCTGAGGAGCGGCTCGTCCCCCGCCCGGGCCGGCGGGGCCGCGGCCAGCGGGGCCACTCTCCGCCGCCGCTCCTGGGGCGCGGCCCGGGCGCGGCCCTGCGGGCGGGGGAGCGGAGCCGCGGCGCCCGGCATGGCGGCAGCACCCCCGAACCCACCCCAC
>NW_024581135.1:24064875-24090000 GCF_017639235.1 Corvus kubaryi
GCCCGCCCCGCCCCGCAGGCGGGGCCGCGGCCGCCCGGGGGCCGGCGGGAGGGAGCCCGTCCCGGACCGGAGCCGCAGTCGCGTCCTCGGTCGGCACCGAGGGATTGGCCGTGCCCTCGCCGGCAGCGGCGGGACAGAGGGGCCCAGCTGCCGGGGCCGCGCGTCCCTCCCGGCGCCGGGCAGAGCGGCACCCGGCCGGACCCCGCGTCAGGTGCGCTGCCCACGGGGCGCAGCGGCCAGAAGGCAACTCGGGCGTCTCAGCGCTCTGCTCTCCTCAGTTACTGCCTCAAGGAGAACAACGAAGGAACGCTCCAGCTACAGAAATTCATTTTCCTTGTCAGTGTCCCACGTCTTCCACTTGTCTGTTATCGTTAACAATATTGCTGTTTCTTAGCTTTAGAAAACTACCACATGAAGTTCGAATAGACCTTCCATACTAAAAAGGCTGAGTCTTTCTCAAGTTGTGACTCTGACATAACCTTCATGTAAATACCATGTCGACATTCGTGCTGCAAAACAGATTATTGCCATAAGCCAGGGTGGAGGCATCACCCAGTTATACCCTTCCTTCATAACAACCGAGCAACACCGTGACTCGGAGTCTGACACTGGCTCGTACAACGACAGATCTGCTATCAAGTGGACCAGTGCAGAAAGAATACCCAGAAGGATTGTGTAGTCATTCCTCACCCTCAAAGCTTGAATGCAGGGGAGGAAGACCACTTTACTCCTGCTCTATAAATTATAGACTTTACTGCTTGGAGGTATGACAGTTTTACTCACAGGTGCTGTAAGATTCACTGATGACAATCACCTTAGAGTGCAGGGCCAACTCCCATTTATAAGGTACTCCTGAGCCTGTAAGGGCTAAATTTGTACATTTTATAATGTCATGGTGGCTTGCTAGTGCGTGAAAAGGATATTTTTAAACGAGAAGTTCAGTAATTTTATCTTTATTGTTTCCCTTTCTGGTGTGTCTCCTTACACACCAAATGTAAATGCCCTGAGAAATAAAGCAATGCATTGAAAATATCACCTTTTGCTGATGGATACAAGTTACAGTTCAAACCACGTGTTAGAGTATTCAATGCTCTTCCTGTGTTTAGTACCGTAGAAGAGAAATGTTGTTATGGGTAAGGAAATCTGATTGCAATCAAACCAGCCAAGAGCACGAGCATGAGATGATACATGTTCTCAAGACATGTTGCCTTTCTTCACAGTTCCATAAAAACAAGCTGCTAACTATGTAGCTGACAAGACGGCTTTAACACACATTTTAAAAGTCACCGTGGTACAACTTTTTGATACTTTGCCATGTTTAAAGTATATTCCAAATATTTGTTAAATGTGCAACCTGTAAGTGCTTTTCAATTTGCATCAAGCCATTAATACAGCTTGTACTGAAATGCAGACCTCACCAATTTGCCTTTCTGAATCACAACATGACCACATAAGGTTTTTGCTTGCTTAAAGCTTGTAATAATTATCTCTTTTTTTTTTTTTTTTTTTTGCCCCTTAGGTTTTCTTTGTTAGGATATGAATATCTCAACTGCAGAGTAATCAAATAGAATAAGGTGTAAATAATTAAAATTATGTGTGGACTGTGCAAGTTTTGTGCAAAATATCTTTAAGCAAAAAAAAAATGAGTGACGAGGCAGGAAAAACTATGAGCCAAACAAACAAGCTTGCCTTAAGATTTATCATTCTGGTACAGCAGTAGAACCAATTCAACTTGTGTCTGTTATTTGGTGTCAGTGATCTTTAATGTGTTTGCATTGATGTCATTCAAAAGGAAAGCTAAATGATTAACTGGAAGATAAAGAATAACATGAAGCTAGAAGATATAGTCAAATCACTTTTGAGGCTGTATGCCCTATATAAACCCCCGCAGTCATTTGTATTTGTTTCTAGGACAATTTATTAGCCTATATCACCTGGTGTATACTATATATTATCACCAGATAATTTCTCATAAGGTACAGGAAAGGATAAGCTGCTAACTGTCTTGGAACCATAAAATAGTACTGTTTTCAACAGAACAGGTTTTTTGGTTTTTTAATGGAAAACTATTGTGGTTCCTAAGAGACTTATAACATCCTTCAACTGATGTAATTAAAACTTCTAACACCCTCTTACAGACATTACTTGAAACGTCTATTAAATCAGTAACAGTTAAGATAGTAAATGTATTAGATAAAAATATAAAATAGTAAGAGAACTGTATATAGTAACAAAAACCATACTAGTCTGTTCACTCTGTTTTGCTACTCTTCACAAATCCTCAATCCCCACAATTCTTTGCAAATCTGAGACAAACACTTTTTTCTTGGGGGGAAAAGTTCTGAGCAAGTCTACTCTAACAGACTTTTTTTTTTAGGTATCACAACTTTCAGATTTGCACATTGAATTTGGAAATGCATGGAATAGCCCAGCAATATAATTTTATCCATTTTTCTACACTATGTCTGGAACTCTCACACACAGAACTTTCTTGTGCTTTCTTGTAAGAATATGGTTGTGTGTATCAGTGATCTAATGTAGTGTCTTCTGTGATGTTCTCGTATCAGAGAAAGAAAAGGAAGATGCAAGACAATCCGTAGGATTTGTATAGTAGGCATTCAAGCAGCATAGAGTACCAAGCCTACATGCCACAGTCTTGATTTCTTCCACATCTTTGATCATGACCAATTTTGGAAGTGGAGCATATCAGTACCTGTGACAGCAGAATGATCAAGGGACTTCTAGAAGTACAGTGTGCTGCATGAGGAAGTGGCATGATGTAGAAGACATTGCAGGTCAGCCAAAGCAGCTAGTGTGTTTTACTTTCCTGTTCTCTCACATGCATTTTGGTTCCGTTACCTGAAAGCAGCTTACAAGAAAGATGGAAAGAGACTTTTTAAAAGAGCATGTTGTGACAGACAAGGGGAAATGGTTTCCAGCTGAAAGTAGGTTCAGCTTAGGTATTAGGAACAAGTTCTTTATTGTGAGGGTGGTGAGGAATTTGAGCAGGCTGCTCAGACAAGTTCTGGATGCCCCACCCCCGGAAGTCTTTAAGGCCAGGTTGGATGGAGCTCTGAGCGACCTGGTCTAGTGAAAGGTGACTGTGGTGATAGCAGGGATGTTGGTACGAGATAATCTTTAAGGTCCTTTCCAACCCAGTCCATCCTATGATTCCATACCAGTAGATACAAGAAAACAGAGAAGCCTTGTTCACCACTTAATAAAGAGTAAGTTGAATAACACTTTTTATAATAAGCCTTCAAATTAAAGTTTTCCAAATCAAGTTTTGAAACTTTTCAGGTAGTTCCGGAGAGGTTGTGGAGCTGCCTTGGAAATGGTCTTAACATTTTTATTTGGTTGGGTTTTTTTAGACAAATACCTCAAGTAAAGTCAGAACAAAAAAAAAAGAGTGCAGAGGGGAAGGAGACCCACCAGAAAGAGAAGCAAAGCCATTGTCAAGAACAGCAAGGGCCAGTTGCTCCCTAAGAAACAGGGAGCCAAGGAAAATGCCAGGGCTAGCAAGGCAGAGACCTTTCTGGCCAGGACCCACCTGGAAGTACCTGAGCAAGGAAGTCTGGGGAGTGTACTAGAATCCATCAAAGCCCCAGATCATCAGCCAAGTTTATAATGATGAGGCAGGTCTGGATCAGAAGGGTTCAGAGCCAGATCCGGGTTGTGGCTGAGCTGCAGACCAGCATCACACAGCATCTGTAAATGAAAAAGTGGTCATCCCAGACTGAGCTTGAATAAAGCTCCAGGCTCATGGGTAGGGTCAGTGAGAGGGTTTGCAGGTGGAGCTGCTCAAGGTTTTTAAGGCTCAGTAGTGGCCTCATGGCCCTTGCAGCCAGAACGGCAAGAGGAGGAATTCTGAGGAATAGTAGGAGTAAGCTGCTTTGTAAAGGAAGTGGGGTTTAGAGTGATTACAAGTCAGGTAGGATCCCTACCTGACCAAGGTAAGCAGAACTGTGTGTAGCTAAGTTCAACAGGAGTCCAGATAGCTGGACAAACCCCTTGTATCAAGGTAGGTCCACCATCAAGCTGAAAAGCAGAGTCATTAGGTTAGGTCAGATGACAGTAGCCAGTGCCAGTGCTAGCCCAGCAGCCACCAGGGAAGTTTGTATTATCAAGGCAGGTCCAAGGTCAGGGAAGAATATCAAGTTTGTGGGTGAGGACCTGGATATGGCACACACATGACTGCAATAACACAAAGGCAGACACCATGCATAAGATCTTCTTTTAAATCATAGATCTTGCATGGGGGGGCGGGACAGACATCTCCCTTGTGGTCTCTTCGAGCTAGTTCTCAGCAGTCTGGACCCAGGGGAGGTTTTGCCCTAGGTCAGGGTGATGGTCTTGAGCACAACCAGACAGCCTAGGAGAGGGAAGCAGCCTCTGGACCAAGAGAAGAAGTAGTAGGAAACAAAGAGAGGAGCTAAGCTCTCCTTAACTAACGGCATTTCTTTCTGGAAATCATCCCTTTCTCTCTAGATGCTAAGAAATAGTGAGAGCCTCCCAACTCTTTTCCAGAAGAACTTTGTGAAGTGAAGAAAGAGGTAGGACAACCTGTGACAGAAATAGCAAGTGAGGGAAGTACAGCTAGTGTTTACTAAAGGACAGAAAGCAGGTAAAGGTTGCTATTGGAAAATATGTTCTCCCACCTCAAGAAAAATGTCTGTAAAAATGCAATGAGGTAAGTAGGCCAGTTTTTGATTCATGAGCAATGTGATGTTCAAGTTAAGGAACAGGAATTTAGACAAGAAAAGATGAGGGGACACTCTGGGGAAATATACCTTATCCCCATTCTGAAGGTTTCAACTGAACATTTCAGGTAGCTGACTTGTTTTCAGTAGCTAATGGAGATTTCCTTCTGGAGAAACCTGAATTTTGAAGTTGGCAGCATACCCTTGGCTTGTATGTTTTTCTGGCTACAGTGCGTGTTTATACAGTGAGGGTTTAGTGTATAGTCAGTTACACTTCAGCAGTTCATTCACAGATATTAGCTCTCCTAACTATGCTCCCTTCTTACATTTCTACTTTAGAAAAGAATCCTTTGTAACTCTCAATATTAATTCAGCTCTGTTGAGCTGGTTTACCATGAAGAAGTGACGTTAAGCAGAACATTTTTTTTTTTGCATGATAAGCAAAGCCATAAAGTATTCTGAAGGAAAATGGCATCAATGATCCGTAGAAGAGAGCATTACTATTGCTATACATCTTTATCTTTTCAAAAGAAGGAAAGCATTAAAGAACAGAAAAGGAAATGTAGGTAAGGAAATGGACAAACCTTTGCAAGGAGAACAACAAGAACAAGTGAAATTACTATGCAGGTATAAGAAGCTGCAGGAACGCAGTCTGAAGTTGAAGCCATTCCTGATACCCCATGAATTGAAACTAATCTTAATCAGAGAAAAATGTGGTAATGGCAAGAATATAAAATGAGAATGCGTTAGTCAGAGCATGTTGTCTATTCTTTGCATTAAGGTTGGTATGCTATCTTTTTAGGGTGATTTTTTTTCTCTAAATCTTATTTTCTACTGCTCTGTCAGAGGGTTGGTAAATGTGTAAATATTAGTTGCTTCTATTTTATTTCATGCAAAATGCAGTTAACTCTATGCTGCACACTACTATAAGCAAGGGAACTGAAAACTAGGGCTGATATTCTATGTTTTACATACCCTGTAGGCAACCTAAATACTTAAGAGAATGCTTTGAGAGCATTGTCAGTTTTAATTTTGTATTGCATAGCTTCTGACAGTTTGTTAAATACATATATGAATTATTTAAAAAACACTTATGTAGATATCTAAATAACAGTGTATTTGCAGATCTTCAGCTCACTGTTTCAACATGTATTTATGTACTATGTTTTTCAAGGTTTTTTGTAATATGGGATTTTCAGCTAAGGAAAGAGTGTAGACCATTTATAATTTCTGAAATAATTACCGTGCAACCCATCTTAGTCAATAAAAACAAAGACCAATTTCTGCATATTTTCCCTGATACAGCACCAGGCAGAATTCCAAGTTTCATTTCTGTTCTTCCTCAATAGGAATGAGTGAGAAATGAATGAGGTTTTTTTTGAATTTTTATCTTAAGTTACCTTATATATATGTGTAAGATATATATGGAATATATATATATATATATATGGAATTTAACTCTGTAATTTCTAAAACTATTTGACAAGATGGTTCTCTGAAGAGAAGTATTGTATTTTTTTAAAAAGAGATTCACAGTTTTAATATGTCAAAAGCAATTGATAAGGTCATGGTGGATCTAGTTCTAATCAGTTACAATATTGAAATAATTGCAAGACTTTTTTACTCTTACAGAAGACAGAAAAGATTTGTTTTACTTGCTCTCAATACTTAGTTTAGAATTATTTCTATTAATCCTTATTACCTCTGTAATTACATATTGATTTTCCATGTTAGTTTATTAATATTCTGTAACAGTATCTTTTGGAGAAAGTGGCTCTCTGTTTTCTTCTGATGAATTCAGGAATCTTGGCTCTCCTTGAATCTACTTTCCTTTACCTGGAGACTCCTTCTGAGTGCACTGGGCCAAAGTCTGATGTTGTTCAGGCACCTTGTTCGTTTGTGCTAGGTGAAACTATAGGCTTCAGTCTCTCAGACATCTTGTGCATGTAACCTGGAATTCCACCATTTCAGATTCCTCTGCTGTAGCTGGGGCCTCAGCTGTGTCTGTCACAGTCAACAATGGGTCCACAACCTCCTCAGATCTTCTTCTGTTGTTCCAGAACACCAAGAAGGGAAAAGCTGCAAGTCGTGACTCTTTCTTATATACTGTGCCTGCAGATTTAACCTCAAGTGTGCACTGGTGGCAGAGCAATTTCTGCTGCCAGAAGTATGTTATAAAGAAGAAGGGAAAGGCCACTGGTCACAACCAGCCCTAAAAATAGAGTTTTAGGCCTGTGCTGGATGACCCAGTGTGTGGGTACAAATCAACCCCAGAGTTTTCTCTGCATGCGGAAGTTGGATAATCCCACTATAGCCTTAGTTAATTAGCGATATGCTCATAGGAGAGGAACAGTGTGAGTAATTCTTTCCATTAAAAGAGACCTTGATAGACCTTCCTGTGGGAGTCATGAGCAGAAATTTCAACATTTGGCTTGATGTTAATAGTACAAAAGAAATATCATGGAGGCATCAGAAGCATCAGCAAAGCGGGAGAAGGGGGAAAGGTCTCCAATATTTTATACGGGTGGTGATAGGAAAAAAACCACCCAAAACTAATTGAAATAAGAAAACTCACAAGTGATTTGTAAAATAGAGCCTCTAGTTACCAAAATGCGTGATTCATTTTCCTTATTAGGTTGCTCATAACATTAAAATATTACTTTCTCTGAAGTATCGTAGTAGCAAACATTGAGATAGCCTAGGTAGATCTTTCAAGTAGGTTGCGTTGGCTGGAGGAGTTGAATTTTGTTATCAACAGTGGAAAAAGAAAAGGTAATTGAAAAGGTTTCTTGTGGTTTGGAAATGCCTTCCAAATATTCATTAAACATTTAAGCGACTAAATTTGCAGAATATGTTCCTGACATTGGCACTGGTTCTGTGGTATTTCTCTCATCAGATGGAAGTACTGTGTGTTATGCAGAGTGCATTCATGCATAAACAATATCATTTTCATAAATTAAAACCTCCCCTGCAGAAGGAACATCTGTGCCTGGCTTTGAATAAAAGATGGTGGCATGTGAGTTGCCCCTTGACTGACTAGAAGAATCCTTATATTTAGGAAGAAGGCACATAACCAAAAGGCAAGCAAGCCTGGGTCAGCTTTTCCAATTTTATCTGAAAAATCGTCATTCATTTACTCCCCTCGGGTTATCTAGGGCACATTTAGTTGTATTGCCACTGACCAGGAAAGGGTAATCGGGCGCTTGAAAAGTTGCCTTTTGCTTTCTTTCTTTTCAGATTCAGCAACAGTTTTCGAGTGTGGAGCTGCAGGCTTCAGCAAAACGCAGGGAGATGCTGCAAAATCCATCGGTCAGCATCGCAATTAATTTTTAGCATGTTTTTGACGCGGAAGCCTGGCAGCGGGGAGTGCTGAACTGCTAGGACAGGTTTGCCATGCTTACACGTTGGATTTCTGTAGCTATAAACACCTTTAAAATAGACACCAGTACGTTAATATTTCTGGGGAAAAAAAAATGATGCCCTCATCCATCGGAAAGCCTGTTTACTTTCTGCTGGGTTTAACTGAAATATTTATGAAATACCTCCGATTTGTGACAGGCTTCATACAAAGTATTTCAGGTAACGTCTTAAATCTGTTTTTGATAGTCAGAGGCAAAGACCTGTTGATAATTGTTCCTGGTCATTAGGGGAATTGCCCTCCTGCAGGTTGCGCCCCCGGGTTTCTTAAGCCTCAGAATAATCAGTGGAGATTAAAGGAATACGTTTCCCGTCTGGGAAGAGGAGGGGACGATGAATCGATAGCGCGGGTCCAGTTCTGCCTTGCAGGGGAAGGCGCACCTGCTGCCTCCGCGCCGAGGCCGAAGCGCCCGCTCCTGGTGTGCGGGTCCCGGGCGGGGCTGGCTGCGGACACTGCCGCGGCCCGGGAGGGGAGCCCCGCGGGCCGGGGCTGGCTGCGGACACTGCCGCGGCCCGGGAGGGGAGCCCCGCGGGCCGGGGCTGGCTGCGGACGCTGCCGCGGCCCGGGAGGGGAGCCCCGCAGGCGGCAGGGCCGGGCTGAGCTGCCCGGGGCCGCCCGGGCGGGTGCGGGCGCCCGGCGCAACCCGCGCCGGCAGCCGCAGCTCCCAGGCGAACTGCGCTTCTGCCCCGTTCCCCTCATTCAACAAATCAGCATTGCAAATAGCCGGGTTCGCTGTAAACAAACGAACACCACCCTCCCCCCCCCCCAGGCCCGTCGTGCTCTTCAAGGTAAGCAAAGAATCCGTGTCCTTTTTTTAGTCCAATTTTATTCTACAAATAATAAGTGTTGCACCTTTCATGAGCTATCCGAATAAAACAATAATCCCATAGGAATTACTTACACTAAGAAAAAAAAAATCACATTTAAGGAAAAAATGCAACATTCGACCAAATGTTCAATACTATGTTGTTGCCAAAGGATGGATGTTTTTTCTAAAATCCCAGTGTGCATTACACCATAATATACAGGATTACAAACAAAATTACAGTACAGATTGATTCCAGTTGAACCAGCGTTACATTTCAAACAGCACTTATTCTGGACTGCATTGTACATGCAATAGCTATTGTTCTAATTACGGATTAAATGGTTTGAATTTGTTTCAAGCTACCGTACTAATCGACTACAATAGGTATATAGCCCGACTTTAACAACCTGATTAGATTTCGGTTCAGATTTATAAGATGAGCATATGACAACCACGGATTGTGTGAACATGTATAAAATCATGCATTTATATCGCCTGGAAACATTAACATCTTCAAGTTATCTTTGAAAAAAAAAACCAAAACAAAAAAAAAAAAAACCCAAAGCAAACGAAAAAACCCAACAAACCAAAAAATTGGAATGCCAAGGGGTTCAAAGACTAAAAAGAAACAGTGCAAATTGTATGTGATAGTCAAGCAGCTTTCGATTTAAAAAGGGTGTTGGCATTTGCTTATAATCTTTATATACAAGTTTGTGCAAGTAATGTGTTGAATTGATATGTTTTAATAGAAAATAAATCTATCGTTCTTATATCTTCTCAAGACCTAGGGGATCTGGTTCTTATTGTACGGGGGAAAGGAAAAAGAAATAAAGAAAAAAGAAAAAAAAAAAGAAAAGAAAAAAGAGACTTGCATGGGAAAGAAATTGCCCGGATTGTGCATTTTTTTTAATTCTTCATCTATTTGAAAAGGAAAGAAGTGCTAAGGCAACATAACTTCTCTAAGCACTTTTCTGCTGGTTTAAATTAGTTAAATCATTTTGTATAAATTAGATATAATTCTACCTTTCCAATATGTATAAAAATTGATGAAGCTGCATGGTTTAAAATAGGAAATTCACGTTATAAAAAGTCATTAAAAATTCTGTACAAAATCACAACAAAATAATTCAGCATGGGAAAGGTAACAAGTAGTAAAATGTTGGTTGAAAAATATAGATTTCATATATATTTTGTAATTGGCCCATCGCTAGTTTAAAAATTGCATAGATCCTAATTATTGCTTGTGATTTTGTTATCCCGATCAGGTAATTGACGCGATCCCAATGCCCCTACCCCAATTTACAGCGTCGCTCCGAGGAGCGGAAGCAAAGACAGCGGGTGAGCGGGGGGGACGCGGCGGCCCCGAGGCGGCGGCGGGACCCGCCGGGCTGCCCCCTGTAAACAAGGCGGTGGCGGGCGGCGGGGCGCGGCTCCCCCGGCCCTCCCTGCGGCGCGGGGAGGCTCAGTCGTGGAAGATGGCGTTGAGCTGGGCGCTGAGGACGCGCTCGTGGTGCGGGTGGCCCTCGTAGGGCGCCAGCCCGTCCACCGGGATCTCGCAGCGGGAGGCGGCGGGCGGGAAGATGGCGGCGTGGGCGGGCGCGGCGGCCAGCGCGGCGGCGGCGGCGGGGTAGTGCATGGAGAAGGCGTAGCTCTTGTCGAAGTCGGCGGCCGGCTCGTGCTTGAAGGAGAAGTTGCCGTTCACGCTGAGGGGCGGGCTGAGGGGCCCGTCGAAGGCGGGGCTGGCGCCCTCCGCCAGCCCGCTCTCGAAGAAGGGCTCCAGCGCGGCGCCGTAGGCGTGCGGCGGCTTGAGGTGGAAGAGGTGGGAGCTGTCCATGGTGCCGTAGGGCGGGCTGGGCAAGCCCGGCGACTGGTAAGGGTAGGGATGAGCCGGGAAGGGCGCGCCCGCCGCCGCCGCCGCCGCCACGTGCGGCGGCACCTCCTGGCTCTGCTCGGGGAGGAAAGTCCGCGGGTTGAGCTGCAGGCAGCCGGCCACCAGGTTGGTGGTGGGCTGCGACAGGCCCTTGCAGAGGGTCTGCACGAAGGACACCAGGTCCGGGCTCTTGCCTGAGCGCAGGATCTCGGACAGCGCCCAGATGTAGTTCTTGGCCAGGCGCAGGGTCTCGATCTTGGAGAGCTTCTGCGTTTTGGAGTAGCAGGGCACCACCTTGCGCAGGTTGTCCAGGGCCGCGTTCAGCCCGTGCATGCGGTTGCGCTCCCGGGCATTGGCCTTCATGCGCCGCAGCTTGAACCGCTCCATCCGCGCCTTGGTCATCTTCTTCTTCTTGGGGCCCCGCCTCTTGGGCTTCTGGTCGTCGTCTTCCTCCTCCTCCTCTTCCTCCTCCTCTTCGTCCAAGTCGTCCTCTTCGTCCTCCTCCTCACCGTTCCGGAGCGAGTCCTCCTCGGCCTCGGCGTGCAGACCCTCTAGGTCCTCCTCCTTCTTGTCCACCTCGTGCTCCTCGTCCTGGGAGCTGAGGCACTCGTCCGTCCAGCTCGGGGGGCCCTGCTGCTGGGGCTCGCCCATCAGCCCGCTCTCACTGTACGACTTGGTCATGGTGAGCCTCTGCATCGCGGAGGAGACAGAAAAGAGACGCGTCAGCACCCGGAGCAGCGGCCGTGGCCCCGCGCGGCCCCCCGCGGGGAGAAGTTACCCGCGCTTCGCTTCCCGGTCCCACCGCCCCCTCCCGAGGGAAGCCCTGGATTCCCCACCGTGCCAGGGCAAACTTTTAATTGTCTCTGTGTTTCTGCTTTGTAATTAAATTGACATATGTTCAAATGCCATTATGTAACTCGCCGATATTAACGGGGAATATAAGCAGATTATGTGTGCGGGAGGCAGCCCAGGCGGCACGACTCAAGTGGACCAAGCGTGGGTTGTTTTGTTTTGTTTTGCTTCGAAAAAAATCCTCAAACATTTTTACCGAATAGGGGAAGGGGAAGGCGGACACACAGGGCACCTGCAGGACGGATGGCGCCTGTGACGCGTGTCCCCGCCGCTCTCCGCGGCTCCCCGTTGCCGCCTCCTTGCGTGGGGCTTGTGCCGCCCCAGCGGGCGCCGAGCACCTGCTCCCCCGGTCCCGCCTTCGTGCACAGGACTGTCGCTGGGTGCCCGCGGCGGGGCTGCGCGACCCCTGCCCGTGGTAACAGGTGCAGGTTTGGCCCCAGCTTCCCGTCTCCGTCGTCCCCTCTGCTGCAAACGGGCATCGGTTCCCCCGCTTCCCGCGGGGACCTTTCGTGTGGGGTTGTGACCGCCCCCCGGTAGCGTCGGGTACACCGGGAAGAAACAATGCCGCCCGTCCGCCGAGGCGCTGGGACCTTGGCGATGGCGCTCCGCTGAGGAAAGGGAGCTGAAAGTTCGGAGGTGCATCGGTGGAAGGACGTTAACATATGTAACACGCGTCTGTATAAATGGACGCACATATACATATTTATATGTGCGTATGGACGCATATACACATTTACGCATATGTATGTGTGTGGATGGATGGATTACAGGTGTGCCCGCACACACCAGCGGGAACGACAGCAAGCGACAATAAAACCCGAAGCCGTTCCGGCAGAGGTAGATCCCGTCCGCCCCGACCTCCCAGGGTCCTCTCCCACCCCGGCAGCCGCCGCGAACCCTTTCCCCGCGGGGGCAAAACACGGTTTCCCGTTACCTCCGTTGCTCAGCCTCTCCTGCGCGGTGACGGTCTCATAACCCCGGCACAGCTCTCCGTGCGAGGGCGCCGCGCGTGTGTGTGGTGGTTTTTTTTTTTTCCCGAGGTTGCCCAGCGCCGGGCTCCCCGCGTTATATAGCGGGACGGAGGATGCGCGCCGGGGGGCCGGCACCGGGACCCGGGTACCGCGCGGGCGCCGCGCCCCGCGCGCCTGCGCCCCGCCCCGCGCCCCGCCCCGCCCGGTGGCACGCGCCATATGGCCGCCCACGTCAGGCGCGGCGGCGCCCCCCCACGTGACGCCCCTTATTTGTATGCGGCCGCGCGCCGCCCGCGGAGCCGCCACGCCCGCGCTGACCCGGCGGGCCGCGCCATCTGTCACCGCGCAGCGCCCCGGTACCGCGCCGCACCGCCGCCGCGGAGCGCCGGCCCGCGGAGCCGCATTGTTCCCATTGTTCTGGGGTGCGGCCGCGGAGGGTCCCTCCGAGCCCCCCATAGCATCTCCTAAAGGGCGCCTCTGACCCCCGGAGACTCCCTGTCCCAGTCCTTGTCGTTCTCTCTCCGCCACAGATCCCCTCCCCTTTCCCCGGTTTTCTCCAGAGCTGGGGATAAATATGGACGTCCCGGGGCTGTTGTGGCACCCCCCACCCCGGTCTGTCCTAACGCCTGGAGTAAACGCCGGTTCGCTTTTCCCGGGTTTTCGGTGGGAATACTGCCGGTTAAGGGGAAGTTTGGAAGAAAGACGCCGAGTGGTGGCTTTAGAGTCTTTAAACGCCTCGGCGGAGTTTGCAAACGCAGCCAAACCTTAGGGATGCGCTTTAAGGAGGGAGATGTCCCACTCTTATGATAGCTGTGCTACCGACACGCGTTATCCGGATATTTATTCAATAAAAATAAAATTATTTTCCCCTTTTGAGGCTTTAAATGCGAAACAAATGATTCCGTCCTGAGGAGATGGATTTGGAAGATACTTTTCCAGGTCGGGTTATTTTTAAGATGCTTCTCTCCTGTTGGTGACCTACATAGCCCGGCAGGGCAGCAGGAGGGGACTCCGGGGATGTTCGCCTTCTCGGTAATCAAATACAGAGAGCAACCGACTGCATTTTGTTATTTCAAAGCTGGCCGGTTCTCCGTGGGAAGCGAAGGCCAGCAGTGCGGTGTGCGCCGCCAGGTCGGGCGAGTGGAGCTGGAGCGGGGCACCCTCGGGTCACCGGCGGCTGCGGCCCTTCCCTGGGGCACGGAGGGAAGGGAAGCGCCGGCGCCGACCCACCTGCCCGTGGCGAGCCTTCTCTGGCCATAGAGGGGCCCCCGGGCCAGGATCCGGGAGCATGACCGTACACTGGGTCGGACCTCCCGCCGGACCGGCAGCCCCCTCGAGAGCGCGACCCCATTAACGGGAGCTGCTGGGGCTGCCGCGCTGCTGGCGCGGACGCGTTTTGGAAGCAGTGAGGTTCGAACAGGTTTGGAGGGCGCAGGAGAGAGATGGGTCCGGTCCAGCCCTGCCTCGGCTGCTGGAAAATGTTCCTTAGAATGGGACTATCTGGGAATACACCCGGGAGTGTGGGGCGCTGAGAAACACCAGGCAAAAATACTGGGAGGAGGGCACTGGCAGAAAATTGAATTTCGGGGAGCGGTGAGAACTTTGGGGTGCTCGTGTGCTTCTGAGCGTGACCAACACAGTCATCTTCCCTGGGAGCAAAATAAAATCAACATGTTGTCGATTGGCAGATAAGTAGAGAGACAAATAAAGAGGCAGAGGGACTTGAACCCTCCGAGCCCGGCTCGTTCCGTCACATCGGCTCTTGGCGAGGGTACACGCGTGGCCGTGGAGCCGGGCCGACAGGTACCAGGCACTGCTCCGTGCCTCCCGTCGGGGCCGGGGACGAGCGCTGCGCTCCGGGGGCGCAGGGGCTCTCTGCCGCTCCGCCTTCATCCTTCCTGCTCTTCCCGCTGCTTCGGCACTGGTTTTCCTCCTGGTTTCCCAGGCAGTCGGCTCTGCCTTCCCTTATCGGGCCGTCCCCTGGCTCAACGGCTCCAGTTTCCCACTTTCCCTGTTTCTCCTCTTCCCCCAGCCGCTTGATTTTATGGCTCCAAGCGTGTCTTTTTTTTCTCCCTGACCTACAGACTCCTCCTTCTCCATCTGGCTTCTAATTCGGCTTCTGTTTATTTTTCCTCCCGAATCCTTTGATTTCCTTTTCCCTTTGATTTTTTTATTTTTAAATTTTTTCCTTTTGTCTTTCATTTTCCCTTTCCCTTTCTTTTTCTTTTTTTTTTCTTTTTCTTTTCCTTTTCTTTTTCTTTTCGCCCTAGCTCCCTCCCTAGCTCCCTTCCCGCCCCCCCTCCCCTCCTCCCGCAGCGCGGCACGCGAACCGCACGCGTCCCAACAAAGCTCCGGCCGGCCCGGCCGCCCCCCGCTCCCGCCTCAGCTGCTGCCTCCCGGCCCTGGCAGGAGGCGGTCCCGGGGCCGCCTGGGGCCCGCTGAGGCGGCGGCGAGCGCGGCCCCTCCGCGGGTCGCCACTGGGGCTGAACCCTGTCCCAGCCAGGCGGGATGGGGTTTTGTTGCGGGGGAAGCAGCGCTGTGGAAACGCCTTACAGTTGTCCGGAGCTCGAAATCCGCTCCCGATGAAATCTCTTGGGTTTGCGGCATTATCTTAATTAAGATAATTGATTCATATTGCACCTGCGAGAGTGCGGGGAAAAGATGCCTCCCCAAATAGCTTGGAGCTATCGGAGAGAGGAAGCCGCGCTTATAATTGAGCGAGTGATTTACTGCCCGGGTAGCCCGGACTGTTCGGGCTCTCTCCTCTCGCTGTCAGGTTTCCCGTTCCCTCCCTCTCCAGAGAGGCATCCACACAAACCCTGAAGGTTATCCTGAATAAAAAAAGAGAAGGGAAAACGTCTCTCCCCGCTGCCCCTGTCCCTCCGTCCCACCCCACCGCATCCCACCGTGGGGCCGGAGCCACCGCCGGCGCGGGGATCGGGCTCGGGAAGGGCCGGCTTGGGTCTGCCCGCGGCTTTCCCCCGCTCGCCCATTTCCAAACGCTGCGGTGAGAGGAGGGGACGGGAGGAGAGGGCAGCCCCATCGCCCGGATCACTCCGAGCTGTGACCAGCCTGCTGCGGCTGCCGTGGCTCGGGAATCACTGCGGGAGAACAACGCTTTGAAGTGCCGCTCCGGTATCGGTTCGGTGCGGGGCGAGACCGCATCTCACTTGGTAGCGTCTCTCTAGGATACAATGTACATCTGGGCTCGGAAATTGGTACGGCTGATTAAGGTGCCTTTTCTGCTCTTTCCCCCCTTAAAACTCAGTGTATTAATTTTTTTGAGCCTTTCCCCGCTAAATAAATGCTGTTGTTATTTTAATTCTATAAATGTAAACTTCTATTTAGTTAATGGAAAATACATCACCACCAAGGTTTAATTATCATCTTTTTAAATTACTCTTTTAGTCAAGTGCACACAATTATGAAATCACAATAGATTTAAAATATAATTCAAATTGATTAAAAAAAAACAAATCAGAGAAGTACATACCATTAAAGCAAACGTCTAAATTGTATTGGTAGGCCGGCTACCACCTGAGCTACAGTTTAAATAGCGTCAGCAGTCTTTGCTATCGGTGTCAAACCACCTCTGTTATTAGGAAAAAGGATTCTTATCAGAAGGGATTTAGATGCTGTTGTAACTGCAAAATCTAATTATTTTTGATCCAGGCATTTACCCCCAGAGTCCCACCTTGTTTAAATAAAGTGTTTTCTTTCCTCTTGAACAAATGCATTTCCATTTGAATTAAATATTGATAATTTGACCTTTTAGTTCCTTTAACTAATCAAAAGGAAAAAAAAAATCCAAATGTAGATCCTAGTGCCTTGCCCTAGTGGGTCTTTCCGCTTGAATAGACACTGAGATTAAATGAGTCAAACTTCCTCTTTCATTGCACTCTCTTTGCACTAATTGCTTATGCAAAAATGCAGATTTGTATTAATTAGTAACTCCACTGATTAGTTCGGTGGTATTTTCACGTAATAAATCATGCTGCAGACACGATTTTTGGCACATCCCCAGTAGTGGCTCAGGATGCAATAAGTTTTCCATATTAAATAAAATCTTAGCCTAAATCTACCTTTTCGTTGCAGGTACACTGTGTACCACCTGCTGTATGCACCTGCTACGGGAAATTACCTTCTGTCCCTGGCAAGCCTCTTTCCTTGATAATGCACTCCTCTTCACAGGGTGTAGACTTTAAAATGGGACACATGAATCACAGAATCAAAGAAGGAGAGAAATATGATGGTTTTTTTAACCCTTTCAAATGAACAGTGCTCATTTTTAAGGGGATGAAAGATACATGTATCTATGTAAGATACATCAATGTCGATTTTTTTCTTTTCTTTCCTATGCCCAGCCACGTTACCTCCTTTTACAGCACCATTCACTGTGTGTCCAAATTATAAAACCCAAGCCCATTTTTATTTTGTACCTTTCTTTCTCTTTCCTTGAGCTGCAGAGGCTGAACTCCTACAAACATGACACTTGTTAACTGGAGTTCATATCTCGGTTGGATACAGAGGCCTCAGCAGCAACAAGACTCCACAGCATCTCTAATGATATCTACACAGTAGATATCCGCTTGCTTGTATCATGAAACCTCTATAAAAATGTCTCTAGATCACACACAGGCTGATGCACAGCCTCCAGCTTTCTACATGTGAAAAACCTTTCCCAATTCTTTCTAAAATCATCCTAGATATTACCTTTCTCCTGGTTCCCTCAGAGTGGTCTATATTTCACAGTGCCCTCAAGCAAGGCAGCACAAGGCACTGGTATATCTGCTACAACAAATAATGCCAACTGGTGCAATGCTTGTTAGAAAGAATATGAGGCTCCAAAGGAATATAAAGGATGATGACACTGGTGTAATTTCCTAACAGATGACACTTTCAAAGGCAGATCCTGACCAGTCTTTGTCTCTTTTCTGCTAAAACTCTCCCTCACACAAGCAGGACTGTTGCCACAAACACACTTACAGGATCTGGCCTTTGGCCTCAGTCTAAGCAGTGCAATGGGGTGGAAGAGCATCAAACACAGGTGCCAGCAGATTATCCAAAGCTTTGCTGAGATTAAAATCTTGTCTCAATATGAGTTATTGCATATTCTCTAAATAGAAATCTCCTTAGTGGTGGCTTTAAAAGGTCTGCTTTATTTTCCTTTAGAGAGAAAGTAGCAGTTGAACCCCAGGCTGTGCACAAAACAGTTTATGCATTTGTTCCCTATGGCAATCCAATCTGAACATTTTGCCAACATTTTGCAGCTCCTAGCAAAGCCATTGCTTCTGTTAGTGTTCCCTTATTGAAGAAAGTTAAAACCAAAATGCTCTTAAAGGGTTATACAAAAAAAATGGCCCTGATTAATCTCAGAACACGGTTACTTGTTTAAGCAATATCCTGTGAACAAAACAAGAAAGGTTAAATCAATGATCCACAGGGATGGAAAAAGAGATTCAAATAATCATTAAATCTTATTATGTAATACGGCTTTGTTTTTACCTCTTGCAGTGAGTTCACACCTGGGTCTGTGCTTTAAGTCCTCAATAGTGAGCTGGGCATGATGGAGAATCATTCCCCATCACAGCACAGTGAAACCTCTACAGCTGTAGAACAGAACTAGTCAACTGAAACTCTTGCTAAGCATTTTAAGTGTATATGAAGATATTCTTAGTTATACACATCACCACATTTTAAGTGATTTCCTTCCTCTGCCATTCCTGTCACCACTCTTTTTACCCCCTGGATTGCCACCGTTAGTTCACAACGTTGTGCCAAATGCCTCAGTGTGTGTTATCACATGTAACTGCTTTCCAGAGATGCTCCTAGGACATTAACTATCCCAGCTATGCGTGTGATTATCCCCAGACTACACTGACATGATGTGGTCCTTCTCTGTGTCTTGAAGAGGACTGTCGAGGAGGTGTCTAATCCTCAAAGGACAGGATAAGCACTAGATGGCACACTTTGTTTGCCCTCTTTCACTGCAAAGATTCACATAAAAGATGGTATCTTGTCATCCAAAAAAGCATTTTTGTTCTTATATCACTTCCTGCAGAGTGTAATTTCATTACCTTCCATCAGCTGGGGCCAATCTTAAAGTCCACCTAGAGGAGGTATGGACATATCAAGGCCCTGGGGTTTGATAGGTCCATATCATACCAAGCGCAACATAGACATAAATAGACTGCAGTCATGTTCCAAGGACTTTCAAAGGCAAGTGTCCATTAGGGTCAAAAATACATCTAAACACCAAAATATTTTATTGTAAGCTCTCATGCAAAATTAACTTTCTGTCATCTTTCAGCTGGGAAGATGCAAGCCTTGCTGAAGTGCTCAGTGTTGGAGAACTGATGGCCATGACTCTAAGTAATTGTGGAAGAAGTGTGGACAAGCTTGAAAAAAGCAGTAAATGAGGAATAATCTACACACTGTAGCCTGTCAGGTGTCCTTTGGAGAAAGGCTGGCTGTAGTGGAGTTATGGCATGAGCAGCCAGTGATGCAACAGCTATGTTCTGGCTGGAGTAATCTTGCAGAGACATCCTTAATGCTGAGCTTTAGTCCAAAGCTCTAGGTGAGAGTACTTCTGAGGTGCTGGGACTGAAGTTGTGTGCCACAATGCACACACACTTTTCTCATGTACCAGGTAGACCTTTTCTATTTATTTGTGATGACTCTGTCCCAGGAAAACATTTCTCTTTGCTAGTCATCATGTGAGCCCAGAGAAAAGTATGTACTGAAAACTTGTAGTTCTCTCATCTGGCTTAGTCCTTCTGTCAGAGTTTTTTTCTCCATGCTGAACCTTTGCTTGGTTTATGTGGATTCCCAAGAGAGGAGGAACATGCTTGTAAATCACTGTTTTCTCAACAACTGAGCTCCAGTTACATGCCACTATGATAATATAAATATTTACTCATTTTGTCCCTCTTCACCCTTGCAAGTGGATAAGAGCATCTGGCCCTTTGTTGGTAGTCTATTGTCAGTTTGCTAGAGCATCCAGTTGTTTACGTTGACTTGAAAAAGGGCACATAAATAACCCTGCTCTCCACTGCTTTGCAGAGTGTGGTCACTGTTGAAAGGGGGTGTTAAGCCTATTCTTCCAACAGGAGAGGGGAATTCTCACCTGGCCACTCTTCAGGTGGCTTGCAGATCTGTATTTGACAATTTCGCAAAAGAAGCAGTGGAGAAGAAATCTATGGGTTTTGTATTTCTGTATATTTATCCTCAGAGTTCATGCTGTGGTATTTACAAAATCTTTTGGCAACACAAATAACCTCAAAACCAATGACAAGACGATTTTATTGGAGAATAGATCTAGCATTTTTAAAACTGAATTTTAAAAAGCTCTGGTGGAAGAAGAAATAGAGAGTATAACGTTAAGATGTATTTTTTAAAGATCTATTTCAAACTATCATCTGTAGTCCTTCTGTATCCATGCCATCTCCAGGTAGACTGATGCTCTGTAAAACTATCAATAAAGAGAATGACTACATATTCTTTCCAAAATTAATTTTAAAATTACTGTTGTCCAGGATTGAAAAGCAACTGTCAGCAGGTTGTTTGGTTTTGTTTGTTTTCTTTTAAACTAGGGGATCAAGGTTCACAACAGCAAGAATCTCTACCTCTGATAGGTTTGTACTTCTAAAACGATTTGTTATTGAAAAGGATCAGCAATTTCAGTTGGTGTCAGGCACATACTCAATCTCAAGTGTAATTAATAGTCCATTTCTTCTACTATAGATGCACAAGTAGTTATAAGTTTCTTGGATCACTGTGATTTCAAATTTTCTGTTGAAAGTTTGGGGCAGGTCATTCAGTAGCTGCTCTGAGCAAACACGTGTGGGAGCTGTGAACAGTAAGCAGCAGCGGTAAGGAGTCAGTCTGGCCGATGGCTGGCAGCACTGTTGTATTCCCACCCTTGGATTAAGGATTGAGAAAATGAGCCTGAGTGTGACAATGTAGGTGAATGTAGCACTTGAGGACTCAGTAAAAGCCGTGTGATTACTGCACATCTTCTAGCTCACAAGTCTGTGGGGCTGGAATTAGGGCATTATGTCACCATGTGCAGCTGGAGAAATGTAGCAGCTTGATGCTGTTCGGGTGGGAAGGCTCACTCCCTCTGCCTACTTTTCTATTTCTCTCTTCCCTTTGCTCTTGTTGGTGTAATCTGCTCCATCCTCTGAAACAGATGTGGTGTCTGAGACTCAGTTTAGAAAACTCTTTTGTCACTGAACTGGCTACATTGGCTCATAGAAGACCTGACAAACACCGTCACACATGCAGGACAAGAGGCCAAAGCACACAGCCAGGAGCAGCATAAAGACAGGGAGAGAGGGGGGAAAGGAATAGATGGAGAGCCTCACTTTTTCTGCTGCAATGTGGTTCTGCATTGAGCCATCAAGCCTGGTGGCACTGCACCATTTTCTGCTCCTTGCTAAACCATCCAGGATGGACCTGCTGAACACATCATTAGCAGGCTAGATGAACCTTTGATCAGGTCCAGTAGGGGATCACCATGTTTTTATGTTTATAGTACTTTGCCCTTTTACTCATTTTTAGCTTTGTCGGAATGGCAGAAGGGAAGTCCTGCCTATCCGAGCTTGGATCCCTAAAAAAATGATCTCTGAGATGTCTTCAGGGAAGCTGAAGTCTCCCTGGATGGCTTAAGTCCATGTCATCCTACCCTCTGCACTGTCCATCTGCAACGTTTCCTTCTCACTCCAAGCTAACCCCAATGTGTAACCTGTGCTCATTCACTCTGAAGAACAGACACACAATCCTCCTTAGATCTGCATTTTCAGTTTGAAGAGACGGCAGCTTTTTATTGGCCAGGTTTATCTGGCCAATAGAATTGTTTTAGTCAGCAACCAAACTAGCAAGAAAATATCCAGCCAAATACTGGCGTTCTTTAAGACCGGGTTGGAGAGAATTCTGTAAAAGGATTCCCAGCAATATTTGGGACACAAGAGTCCATATCAGACTCAGAGAAGGAGGCATTCAGTGCCCATCGATAGTGGCACAGTACTTCATGCATCAACCACCAGAAGCTTGCTTCTAACAACCTTAATGCTAACACTCATTTGAATAAAAGATTTAGTATTTTCTATTAATCCTTTTTACAAATAGAAGAAAACCTCTTTTCTTTAAATACTTGGGATTGTTAAGTAAACCTTATGCTAAAGGCAACATAAGAAAGGCTTTGTTTTGTTTTGTTTCCAGTTAAGTGCAAGAGAACATGTCTTCATTTCTTTGCATTAAGATGAAAATTAGAAATAATATTCTTGACCATTATGGTGAGGAAATTTACAAGAGACTGAAAGCAAGCCTTTAGTGACATACAGACATTAGAATATTAAAGGAAGGAAAAAAAAAATCAGATATTTTTCTTCATAGAGGCAACAGAGAAGAAATGGAGCACCTGCAGGCAAGTTCATTTGTGAGTATTGCTGCCATGGTGGAGAGATGGATGGCAATGGTGGCAGTGCTGTGCAGATGAGTGGGAGGAGTGGGGCAGGACACAAAACAAGGTAACTTAAAGCCATTTCTGTGCTCATTTGCCTCCTGCATTCCCAGTCAACCTCTGAAATAAATTAGAGAAGATGAAGAATGTCTCCAACTTATACCAGCTGCCAGTTGCCTGGCACAGTTAAAATGTGCAGAGAGGTACTGCTGTGCTCCATGATCTGCAGGGGCCATGGAAGCTCCCAGCAGTTACTGATGTATCCTCAACAGGCCCCTCTCTTTGTCATCGAAGACCACGCCACGGTCACACAGGAGCAGGATCCGCCGAAGGAATTCCACCGGCTCCCCCCCATCTCCTGGACCTAGCTTTAAAGGCACAGAACTCATGTCTGGCTTAGGGCAATACAGTATCATACAGTCACCCCAGAACAGTGCTCCATTCTGCTCTGAAATTGCACTTATATCTGAGCACAAATTTCTCTTTCTCCACCTCTGTCCACAGTCCAGCTCAGCACATGTATAATTGAAGATGGCACAGAGGGGTTGCTGTAAAGTCAGCAGTAAAGTGATGATAATGACAATGATCCTCTTCTCCTTTGCAAAAATTGTCTGCTTTTTCTGGCAGAGAAGATGGGAATGTCCTTTTATTGCATACTCAGTAGAGAAAATACTTATTAGATGATGAAAATAAGAATGCTAACTCCCCCCCCCCAAAAAAAAACTATGTTCACATTTGCATTTACTTGAAAAAAAAATCTTTTTTACGTATTCTACATATACATAGTAATGCTCTATGTGCTCCATTTATTTGCATACATGTAAATTCATGTAAATGTGTATGTGTTGAAGGAGTAGAGAGCATAATACAAATTATACAAGTTATATGCAGAAAAAAGAATATCTGCTGCTAGATCGTGTCATTCTGTTCAATAAATTGGCAGAAATAAATATCTATATTGACATTTCATCTTCTCCACCCTGCATAAGGTTCAGCGCCTCAGTCGGTCTTCCTGTCGATCATGCCCACCAGAAGATGGCACTGAAGAGCCTGTCCTACGGACAGAACCGAGAAGGAAGAAAACTCAGAGTCACAAACTGGCTCTGTGTTTGTGAATACAAAATAATTCAAAAGGTATCTCTCCTCGATAGTATCTGCTTTTAGGAAGGGCTTAAGACTTTGGTTTTTTCATTTTGTTCTCAAGCATGATGCAGAAGAGGCTAGAAGTCAACCAACCATAGTACCTAGTGAATGCCATCTGAGCTTGCCCAGTGAAGCACATTGCTGTTTTCTAAAGCAAGTCCTCTTATCAAACTACAACACTGATGAACTTTCAAACACAAGATCTTATGAGCAAAAAGGGATCTGCTCATATAATTATTATTTAGAACTCCTGTTTTCTGAGTGAACAATCAGGCTGTTTTGAATATAATTATAATTCTCACTGAAAAAAAAAGCACTTTAGCAACTTCATGTGGAAATGCATTTTTAAAAATTTTAGTAAAAAATGCAAAGGATTTTCTAGTGACGTGAACACTTCCACCTTTTAAAGACTTACCTGGTATATACTAAATCTTTCTTTGGCTTATTGCAGAATTTCAATAAACTCATATTCCTGTCTTAAGATGCAAAACAGTGCTTTCAGATAGGTTCCTACTGTTGAATGACAGCTGAAGGGATGTAAATCTTTCAGAGTCAGTAGCAGAGACATGAGAAGAAATTACCTATATGTAATATTTTTGGGGGAAAGGCTAGTTACCTAAGAAAACATAGAGATTACAAGACAGAAACTTGCTCATGCCTCTTTCTCTCCAGTAGCTGTTACTTCTCATGAAGATTGATGAAAATGTCTTCAACATGATCTAAATGGCACTCATGCCTCAGGGTTCACTTCGTGTCTTTTGATGCGTCCCTGATCAGGCTTTGTTTTGGGAGGTGTGATGGTATAGGACCATTAACCGTTACCAGTAAGTGCTAATGTTAATTACATTAAGCACAATCCTCCAGTTGGTCCATCTGTTACTCATTTTTTATGTGCTACCTATTATTATTTGGGGTTTTCTCTGTGCTCCAGGAAAATATCTTCTAGTTTTCTTCTTGGCTTTATTTAAAAGAAGTTAATTTATGTGTGCCTCAACGAAATACTTCCATATATTTCAAATTTAGCTTTCATTTTTGAGTGATTTTTTAAATATTATTTTTGCATGTGGCTTCAGTATTTAGTTAGGGTGTTGCACCTGAATGTTTAGCTTAGTAAACCACCTCAGCATCTTGTATTTCATATAGTGTGCATCTTGAAAATTATCAATGTTGTATTTTTGGATGAATTTGGGCTGTTTTCCTCATATTTGAATATCACAGGGTTTTTTTTTTTTTTTTTTGCTATCATTGTGTGCAAATTGCATCAGTTCCCATTTCCCTCGCTGTATTTTCCCTTCTTTTTCGTGTTATTCTAAACTGAAAAGGGTATTTTAGGTATTATTCACCTGCTGCTTTACTTCTGGTCGGACTCAGCTGTGCCACTGGCTGAAGAGGCGGCGACAGGGACAGGCTGCTGACCCATAGCTCTCGGTCCGCAGCGCTTCGTGCACTGCAGCTAATTACTGTAAAGTCATAAGCAGATATAAAGCGGTCCGATTAGGATTTAGATAATTGCAGTGTGTTTTAACTGGGGCTCCTGGCTGGTGCTGCTGCCCCCGGGAGCGATGCGGGGCCGGCGAACGCGGAGCCGGGGCAGGGACGGGAGAGGAGCCGGGACAGGGAAAGGAGAGGAGCCCGGGCAGGGAAAGGAGAGGAGCCCGGGCAGGGAAAGGAGAGGAGTCGGGACAGGGATGGGCGAGGAGCCGAGACAGGGAAAGGAGAGGAGCCGGGACAGGGATGGGCGAGGAGCCGGGACAGGGACGGGTGAGGAGCCCGAGCAGGGAAAGGAGAGGAGCCGGGACAGGGATGGGCGAGGAGCCGGGACAGGGAAAGGAGAGGAGCCGGGACAGGGAAAGGAGAGGAGCCGGGACAGGGACGGGAGAGGAGCCGGGACAGGGACGGG
>NW_024581135.1:24090010-24145249 GCF_017639235.1 Corvus kubaryi
GAGAGGAGCCGGGACAGGGACGGGAGAGGAGCCGGGACAGGGACGGGTGAGGAGCCGGGACAGGGATGGGCGAGGAGCCCGAGCAGGGAAAGGAGAGGAGCCGGGACAGGGAAAGGAGAGGAGGCGGGACAGGGACGGGAGAGGAGCCCGAGCAGGGAAAGGAGAGGAGCCGGGACAGGGACGGGTGAGGAGCCCGAGCAGGGAAAGGAGAGGAGCCGGGACAGGGACGGGCGAGGAGCCGGGGCAGCAGCGGGAGCGCAGCTCCCCCTCCCGGGCAGGGGGTACCCACCGCCGCGGGGGAGGCTCCTCCGGCTGCCCCTCTCCGCCTTCGGGTCTCTCAATCCTTTCCCGACAGGCAGCTGGAGAACGTTACAGAAAATCCGAATAACTGGGTTTGGGAGGGTCTGTAACCTGGAAATTTGAGCACGGAGAGAATTGGGAAAGTCAGACTTGGGGCAGGGGCTTCTTTTCCCTCCCACATTCAACAATTTTTTTCGGAGTTAAGCAGGCCCTGAGAACCACTTTATTCATAAAATTTGAGGTTTCATAAAAGAAAAGGAAGAGTTGAGGTTAAGAGTCAGTTTAGGATCTGGGAAAAAAGTGTTGCAACAGCAGGATTTCTGCTGGATTTGCAAAGCCCTGTGTGAATGTCTTGTCAAACTTGGAGCAGCTATAGGTGTTTAGACACCTGTAGGCTGACTGTTAACACTCACTTTAGGGTTTGGAAAATGCATTTTGGAGACATTTTACCGGTTATATGTAAGGTAAGGCTGCCTGAGGCAAGGGGAAAGGAGGTCTGGAAATGTGTAGTGGTCTCATTCAAACTGCCTGAGCAACGGGGCAGTTCAGGACAAGTTTTGCAAAATCAGATCTCAGCAGCAGTTTCCTGTGGTGACTTGAGATGTCCTCCCAAACAGCCACATAGGAAAAGAATTTAATACCTTTATTCTTAATTTCCACCTAAATCTTGCGTTCCCTCTTATAGGCTTACAGTTACAGATAGAATTAAGGGGATGTGAAATACTGATAAGCACATTTCTCTCTCTAGACTGTAGAATACTCTGAGGCAAGACTGAATTTGAATGTTGTATTCGTATTTTGCAGGAACTGTAGATGATCTTGAGCTTTCTAGAAGTTCAAGAGCAAGCGTAGCACAAGGAGTTAGGACAGTAGGATTTACAGATGGCAGAGTTGCATGAGATCACTTGGGGCCTGGCCTCGTGAATCTGGTGCCTTTTTCCTAATTTTCAGCTAGGAGTAGTGCTGCTATGCTTTTGTGAAGGCCATAGGACAGTATATGAGACAACTAGGAGTTCAGGGTCTCTTCAGAGAGGAGAAAGAGCTGGTACAAAATGAAGGTTTCACCTGAAGTTTTGGATACCTCGCCTGAAAGTTAGGGTCAAGATCTGGTTTTGGGTAGCCATACAAACAAATACCAAGCTGAAGTGAGGAGAAGCTAATGTGATATTTTTAATTTTGGAGTCACTTTAGCAACAGTTTATCTTATCTGTTTAATGACTGAAGGTTTTTTACAAAGTAAGGAGCAGTACTATGCATTTCAGAGTCCACACAGGGCTAGTACTGATAGATGTGATATCCTTCAAAGTACCATGAATTTCTGGGGTTTGGTAAGGGCTAGTGTTAAGGTTTGAAATTCTGCAGAAGCAAGTTAAGATTTGCAGGTTACTTCAAACTTTCAGCAGGTTATTAGATGATGCCTGTTGCAGTTAGCTTGGACCCTGTAATTATGGGTTTAAAGAGCTTTATTTTTTGGGCAGCAGGTGGTGCTTGGTCTCCACGATCCTCGCAGTGGCCGCTACCCGCTGGACGGGTCGCTGTGACATTGCGCTCTGTGGTGGGGGCCGCATGCTGCCCGTTTCTCACCGAGGGCTCTCAGCAGGACAAGTGATGGGATTACAGGTGTTTGTATTTGTGCAAATCACCAAGAAAACTGGCATTTATTGGAGGAGGGAACACAAATGTACGTGGTTGCATTCGAAGCAAATCATGATCAGGATGATTATGATAAGGAAGATTAGAAGTGGAAGGAGAGAGAACTCTTCCCCCTGCCTCACGCAGCCAGGAAGCTGCTGACACACCCGTGCCTGAACCTGTGTCTGAAAAACAGGAAGGGGAGCCCACGTCCAGAAAGCACACACACTCACACAAAGATCAGCAGGGGATGGAGATTTCCAGGCTCCTGTGAACATCCATGGGGTGGACATCCCAAGGAAAGTGCTGAGTACACTGGTTTCCAGCTCATCTTGCTTCTCCGTAGCATTTTGAGTGGGGACTTTGCCCTCAGTGCTCTCCTATCCATAGCCATGAGCTACAATAATGTTTTCAGAATTGCACAAGAGACTTGGGAGCCTATGTCCCATTTCAGAAGGTGACATAATTAGTCAGAAGGACAAGGATGTGCTCCTGTGGCAGCCAGAGCAGTCCCCAGCCTGGCATGGGCTGGGAAGCTGTGGTAACATTATGCTCTCCCTTCTCCCTTCTCTGCCAAGAGATGCTCAGCAGGAGAGTGTGCAGTACTGGCATGGGCATGAACAGCAGCATGAATCTGCAGCCAGGCAAGACAAACTAGGAAAGGAAAATCACAAAAAAATAGATAGTGCTTTACTGTCAAAATGTGCCATGGAAATAGATGGGGTTTGAGAATTTCTTTTTTTTAACCAGAGGTGCCATGTCTCTCCATTCCTGCTGAAGATTTTAATTTTGGGTCAGAAAAGCCAGCTCACAGGAGTAGAAGGATACTTCTTTGGTTTGTCTGGGTAGTCTGTAAAGGCACCTTAGATAAATGCTAGCAGTTAGGGACTGAGAATCTAACAATGCTTGGAAACAAAAAAAGCCATCAGTCATATTTTTTGCTTACTATACCCTGAAAAATAAAAGTAATGGTGTCATAGATATGCAGTCCCTGACAGATGTTGACCAGGCAGAGGCAGGTACTTCTCCACTGGAGCTGCTGGCCATGCTCCATCTCCTCTGATCCAGAGCCCTGAGGGAACACCCCGACTTGTCAGCGTGCGGCCAGAGGATGTGACGCTCGACAAGCAGGTGCCATCGAGTTCTCTCGTACAAGAAAGGTGTTTTATCTCCAAGCTGTATCTCTGATGCATGTATAATAACATGGCACACTTAGAAAAGAGAAATATCTCCTCTGAAGTAGCCTCCATTGGAAGTTGCCATGTGTTGCTTCCAGGTGGCTGGGGGATGGGCAACCCAGTGTGCCACGACCGTCCTAGAGAGAGTGTCCTGCAAGGAACAGCTCTTCCAGGGGCGGTGGCAATCCTGCCTGGGCAGCAGGGGATTTCAGCAAGTGTAGCGATTTCTCAGCTACAAGTGATCCCAGCTCTTGCGATTGAGCCCTTTGTGAAATCACCCAAGGCAAACTCGGGGATACAGAGAAGGAGCCTCGTACAGCAGCTCCACACAGGCAGCCTTTGTTGTGCAGCAGCCTCTGTGAAGGGAAGGCCAGGGACAAGAACGCCCTCCATCAGGGCTCGGGGACAGAGGTCATACGGGGAAGGCAGCGGGTGGGGTAGAAACCAACCAGCCAACTGAGTACAGGCTGTTACCACACTGAAACAAGGCATGCTGGGGGTGGGTCACTTTCTCACCATGACCCAGAGGAAGGTTGCTTATCTCTGGGGGAGATCGTCTTGGCCACAGGCTCCTCTTCTCCAAGGGAGTGCAGAGGGCTCTTCTGCCAAAGGCTCCCAGCCCTCCACAGCCATGTACCATGTCTGTCCTTGTAGCATGAAGCACATCCTCACCCACGCTGACAGCAGTGACTCCTGCACACACTGAAGTGTATGACAGCAGCTGAGTAGTTGGGAGTGTGCTTTTGTGTGTGTAGTCAACAAATGTGAACCCATTTAAATTGTTGAGAAGTTTTAAAACTAAATTTCTATTTAAATTATTCCCTTTTAAATTGGAAATAAGTTTTATTTTCTGAAAATACTAATATTACCTTGATAGAACATAATGGATCTGGACACTTGGAAGAAGGCTTACTCCTTCTAAGAAACTTCCAGGTTTCTTAGACACTGAGAGATTTTCAAAAGTTTTCAAAGTTAAACTGTTTTTATTTAGATGCCAACAAGTTGTTTTTTTTGAAATATTTGCTCTTGCAATTCCTTTAGAAATTGGTATTTTCCTGATACGTGATGTTTTCAGTACTGACACTTGGTGGTGCTGCAGTTAATAGGTTCATATTTTTCTGCTGCTGTTTTCTCTGCTGTGACTAGTTTACTCCTCCATTTGCAGATATGCTTGGGCTGTCGAAGTCCCAGACAAAAAACTTTATTCACATTCCTGAGGAACTACAACTCATTTGTCAGCAGTTTAAAAGTTAATAATAAAAACTGGAATAACACCACCATCACCACAACTGCCTTTATGGTGCAGTTTCCTTGCCAAATACAGAAGCGTCATTCAAGTGAAAAAGTGCAAATACAGGCAAGGTCCAGCAATTATAGGTATCAGTAATTATAAGCATCAGCACAGAGGGGAAGCTCCAAAAAGGACCTTGAGAGACCGTGGAGTTCACCCTCTTCATGAAGAAGCAAGGATATCTGGAGGTCTGCCCAGCTTTCTGTGGAATACTAGTGTAGGCTTTATGGGAATACCTCAAATGCTTTGGTGTGTTTTACATGCACATCTCCCACACGGGATCGTTGCCTAAGTAAAGACAGAGGCAAGGCACGTGGCATTTGGGTGTTCCAGTCTGAGAGGCCAGAAGTAGTCGTATATGCCACTGGCCAGTGCCACTGCAATTTTGGTTGTTCCAGCATTTCTGTGGGGTTCTTCTGTAAGTCCACAGGTGGCAGAGGAACTGTAGGAAGCAATAGGAGCTGTACACATGTCCTGCTCCATTGCTTTGCTCTGGGACTCTCCAGGTTTTCCTCCAGAAAGGACACCCCAGAAGCTTGGCATGCCCACTGTCTTTCCCCCCACAAGAGTCCTTACAGGTGCTCATTAAGGAAGACACTGCAGGTGATCCTGGCATGATCCTCACCCAGCAGGGTTTTTCTGTTGGGAAGGAGGTGCATTCCTGCATGGCTGTGATGAGAAGCTGTCTCTCTCCTCCCACTCCCTCTGGCTCAGCCCACCACCTTTGCACAGCTCCAGACTCTGTTTCAGGCAGGAAATAACCCATTGGGACAAATGACCTTAATTACTAGGACAAAGATTACTTAAGTGTAGAATCTTAGTATTAATACAAACAACAATCAAGATATGTTGTAATTACATTGAATCTGTTCTTTCCTCCCCAAAGATTTCCCTCTAAATCTAGTTTACTATTTGGTTGGTTAATCAGTATTAAAGACCCAAAGAAATGATGGTTCACACATGATAAGCATGACCTAGAGCATGACTGCTATTACGGGCTTCCTGGGGAGCACTCAGGTTTCCAAAAAACAATGCTGTAGCTGACAAACTGCAGTGAACACATTTGCATGGAAAAATTAAGGTTAAGGAGCACAATGAATGTGCTTCTGCTGAAACAACGGAGGCACTAAGCTGATGTGGAAAAATTGTCTCCTTAGGCAGGAAAATATGTCCTCACTTGGTGGTTCTGTGTGGTGAAAGCCTCAAAACATATGGTAGGATGAGTTTTGGTTTTGGACACGTTTTAATGCTTTTTAACATGCGAGCTTCATATATCACTGGTCTTGGTAGGTAAAAGTGAGCTGCTTGTCACATTCTGCTGCTTCAGAGAGGCTCATTTTATATGTGTGGACTTTGGATTTGGAGCAGAAAGAGGGAATTATGTACTAGGAGGAAAAAAAAGAGATGCTCATTGTCAAATTATGAATAGAAGAAATTAGAACTTATACCACTTACTCAAGCTCTTAAAAAGGGGGAAAAAAAGGAAAAAAAAAGGCTTGAAGTGACCTTCATTATTTGAACAGAATTTTACTTCTTATTTTTTTTCCCCAGAAGAAAAACACATTTGTACCTTTAATTTTTTCTTGGTTTATTTTTATTGTAGCTGTTATTCCCTCTTTCTGTTAATATCTGAAGATTGGATATGGTTTCTAAGAGCAGAATTTTTGTTTAATCTTCACCTGGGGAATAAAGTTTGTTTTCCTTTGCACCTTGAGGTCTGTTGTTTTTACCAAAGTTTATATTACGTGTGATTTTCCCCTGGAAATTATAGAGAAACACTTCTGGGAAGTGAGAGAGCAAAACCTAGCTTGTCTGACATATTGAAATGGTTTCGCTGAGCTCTTCTGCAGAATTGTGCTCCATTTTATCTTAAATCTGCTTTAAAACCAACATCAAACATTGTTTGAGCTCTTTTATTTCAGTCCACAATGTACCTAGTAACTCGTAGGTCATTAATTTACAGATGCATATTTACAGATGCAGTTGTATATCCTGTTACTCCTGCTGAAACTCCCTTAGCATGTCGTGGGACAACTCGAGGAGGATTTGACCACTATTCTATATATGAAATGTATTCTCTAAGATCATGTTTCCAGAATTAATTCCAATGCTAATTCCAAGAAGTATTTTGGGTTTTTAAAAACTTACTTTCTACTTTGATTCACAGAGATATATTCACCTGTTAAGCACAGGTACATAAGTATTTGTTTCTTGTTTTCAGGATTGTCTTATTTAGTCTTGCCAGTGGATTTGACACAGACACTCCCTGTTCTCAGGGTGGCTTTTCTCTCCCAGAGTTGGATGCAATCTGGACTTTGCAAAGGAAACCAAAGCCACAGATACCATGAAGAAAAGCAGGCAATAGTTATTTGTACACCATGTACCCTGTGCATTACCTATCTTATCCCAAATCAAGCAACTCAGCAGACAATAAAAGCAGATGTTGCCAGGATCTTGCTCAGCAAGAGCCCTGAGGTGGCCAAGGTGTTTCTGCATTTTCCTGGTGCTGTTACTCTCTGTCTTGGCTGGGGATGCTCTGGAGATGCACCTCCACCTGGGTTTGGGTGCAGGCTGGTTGTGTGTTCATCTTGTTTTGTGTACACTACTACTCATATCACTGAATTAATTACTAAAAATATTGGGGAAGAAAGTATTCTTTGGGGAAGAAAGTATTCTTTGGGAAAGATTGCATGCTTTTAGACTTGATAAGGTGAAAACCATATTAAAAATATAACTTTATTAGAAACCAAAGATTTGAGATAGTAAAACCAAAATGATTCAACCAATTTTGAATGAGACCTGTGTACCAAAAGGTATGATTCATTACAAATGAACAAAAACTTGCCTTAAACCGCCACTTAGTAACTACTGAATATGAAATGTATGCACTCAGATTTAAATAAAGATGAACAAGGAAGAGTCCGAGAAGGACCTTGGCCTGAACCTTGCTGTAATATTCTATATACAAATAATTTTAGTATTATTATGGTGCAAGTCTTTCTGCAGAATTAAAAGAAAACTGGTGTTAGCACCCAGATAACTCACAAAGCAGAAACTGACAGTGAAGAACTAAATCTTCTTCTGTGAAGACGAATACATAGACTAATACATAGACTGTATATAGGAGACAGTGGGAATTGGATAATCCCATTCAGAGCCAAAATGAACACTCCCTAAGTAAGCTTTGCTGGCTGGCAGATGATGGATACAGTGGCATGATCCTTCCAGGAAGAATAGCTATATCCAAACCCTCCTTTCCAGACCTTCTGCATGCCGGGGCACTGTGGCCCAAAACGAGCACCTACATCTCTCTGGGTTGTGATCCCCTGCCCAAGCACAACATTTATGATTCCACTTCATTCCAAGCTTTCTATGAAAGATATAAGAAAATGCTGTAGGAGGTCGTGTGCCTGGATGGATGTGTAAGAGATACCCTCTGTTGTTGGAGCAACTCTGGTAGCCGCTGACTGACAGACCCTCGCTGTGATTGCAGGTCTAGCTAGCCTTTTACTCCTGCTGTGGAGCAGAAAATGAATAGCTGTGGGATATAAGGTCTTTTTTTTTCATGTTGGTAGTGGTTTATTGTCTTTTTTTTTATTTTTAAGGTAATTTCTGGCCTAGGCCCATGATTCATACAGTGGTCAACAACCTCAGTGCATATCAATGGCAGAACTGATTTTAATAAATTATTCCACATAAATACACAGAAATGTGGTGTTAAAATGTGCTGGTCCTCAAGACTTCACTCTCATTGCTTCATGCAGAATACAATGCTCCTAAGCAGAGCTGGAAGTAAAGCAGTTGACTAAAGTACGTATGGCTCAGGTTACAATGTTTGCCTCCTCCAGACCATGCCAAGGCAGATGGGAATCTCTGCAGACTAATCAGAGGATTAGTCTATTAACTGCAGCATCATTATTTTTCCCATTTCACCTTTTTTTAAAAACCTTCTTTTGTCTTATCTGTGTACCTATAACCTAGAACCTGACTTCCTGAGGTAGGTGATATTATAGCTTCAGTAAGTGGTAGCCTGTGAGACACAGAGCATAGTCTCAGTGCTGCTGATGAGCTGTCAGGAGTTTTCGACAGAAGACTCTCCTTTGAAAGCAGTTTTGATTATTTTTGCTTTATAAATACATATAAATGCTCGATCTCATTTGCAGGCTGCTGAAGTGCACAAAGGGATCATGGCCAGTTGCTTTCTTTGTGCTTTGTGCTCTGGCTAAACCCTGTAAATAGGCTGTAACCCTCAAAGCAAATTTTGGGTTACACATCCTGCAGGAGGTGTATGCCTGCTCTGCTTTAAAACCATACACTTTGAGAGTAGATGCCACCTTTGGCTTTCCTCCCCTAAAAATTTAGTTTATTATAGCTTAAAAATAAAAGCTTCAGCCTTTTATCTGTGCTGTGCTTGAAGCATATAATACTTCTCCCAGCAAAATGAGATAGCAGTGAGCCATGACTGAGGGAAAAGCATATAAGAAGAAAATACATTTTGATCCATCTGTCCTTACATACTTATGGCAGTGAATTACAGCTGCCAGTGGGATGTGCTCAAGAACAGCTGAGGCTGCCTTACACCCTGTGAACAGCCAAAGGGCACAGGGGCACCCAGGCTCGCTCATGTAGGGGCTAACTTGGGTCTCAGAAGCATTTCGTGCATCACCTTGGGGGTCACCTTCCAGGTGATGTCTGTTGGGCCAACACCTGGGTCACCATGGGGACCTGTGACTAGTACACCTCTCCACAGCTGTCCCATTCTCTCCCAGAAAACACATCTGGGGCATGGTTTAGCTTTCTCCTCGAGGAGCTGGGCTGACAGAGCTGCCAGGTGCCCTGTGCCAGCGGCAGGCTGCCAGGCAGTGCAGAATGGAAGAAAGAGGTGGTGTGTGGGGAACACCCAGTGCTGCTGGAGCAGGGGGCTGTGGCAGTGTGCACACCCTGCCCATCGGGAGGCTGCTCTCAGAAAATCTCACCAGAGCGAATTGGCAGCCCTTGCTTCTGCTGATCCCCCTTGTGTGGCAATATCCATGGTGTTGGATGAATCTCAGGTCTGGGACTGCTTTGGGGACTCATATGATGCGTGCCTGACCTCAGCTCCTCTGGCTGCTCACCCGTGATCTTACAGCCTGCTTTTCCTCAAGCAGCTGTGCGAAACAGAAGCTTTTTCCCCCTGAGAACTGTGGTTTTGTGTCATCCAGAAATACATATCTCACCACACATCACTTGGGTTGCTGTTGCCCATCCTGACCCTTCTAGGGAGGTTCTGCTTGTCCAGTCCCTGCTTCTGCTTGATATTCTTAGACAGAGAGACTTGCTGGAAAAGGCCAGTCCTATGGATCTACTTGTATGTATTTGTGTCTGCTGAGCTGCAGGTTCCATTTAAAACAATTTTTCATGAACAGGGCATTCAGAACATCCCTCTCCAAAGTGGCCTCCTGAGTTTTTAGCAAGTGGTGGACTCTTACTCCACATCTCCTGTTGAGGTCATTAATAGGCCTCTCCCCTTTCCTGTGAAATGCGGGAACTTAATTTTATGTCTTCTAAATGGGGCAGAAATAAGTCAGAGGCTCAAGAGCAGCTTGGGAAGGGGGGGAACAAGGTGATGGGGAGCACAGATCCTGGTTTCCTTAGGAAAAATCCCAGAAACAGGATGAAAGTATATATAGAAAGAGGCTTGCAGTTTTATCTCCTTTATGATAAAGCAGTGCCATGGAAAGTAGCTGGGTACAGGGAAAGTGGCTTTTCAGGATGTTAAATTTCCTGCAGTGTCCAAGCGAGGACAATATGTTTTTTAGCTGGGTAAAAGAGGTTTTTCAAAAGGCCTTTCCTCCCCTCCAAAGCCTCACAGCCCCTCCTGTGTTTCTGAGATTGCATCTGGAAGGAAACAAAAGATGCAAACACCAGACCCAGTGTGCTAACTGAAAAAGATATTTTTTCAGTCAAGCAGATGGCGAATAGAAACCTGCCATAGAAACCAGCTTACGCAACCCTTCCCAGCCTGTGTGTGCCTGGTAAATACAAACTGCCAGATAGAACAGCAAGATAGAGCTGGGCACAACAGCTCGTGCTATTAAAACAGTGACCCCAGGAGCACACAGAAATTTATAATGAACTTGTGAAGGAGACATAAAAGTGCAAACACGGTGATGTAATCCGAGGGCTGTTCCAAGACCTTACAGTTATGGCTTCTGTTCATTTGTAGGGCCCCCAAACCCTATGAATCACCACCAGTGACATGAAAACGCCCTCAGTGGGAGTACAAGTCAGCCAGAGGTAACACTGGTGGCTGCTGGAAGCTGCACTGGCTGCGGCTCAGCTGGAGGCACGGGAAGGCAGAGCAAGGCAGCCACCACCTGGCTCTGCTCCTGGATGCAGGGAAAAGCTGTAGAGGAAAAGGTGAGGAGGCAAAGCTGTGGGAAAAGAAGAAGATGGTGAGGCTTCAGAGAGCATGAGGCAAGTGACCACTGTGAAGATGGGGTTGCCACAGCCAGGTGCCGCAGCACTGTGCAGGGAACAAGACACGAGCACTTTTGGAGCACGCTGGTCCCAAGGGAACATCAGATGGCACTGAAACCCAAGGCACAACGCCATTGGCTTGTCCTGACTCCTTCCAGCAGGATGGCCAGGAGATACGTGAGGACGAGGACAGCTGAAGGAGAAGAGGCAGCCAAGATATTTGTCCATCTCCTATGCTATGACATGTTAGAAATTAACTACGTGAATTAATTGTTTACCACAAGGACCTGAGTTGTAAGACAGGATTTGATGTTAGATGGCAGACAACTTCAGCAGGGATCTTCAGTGCATTATGTTAGCCACCTTCTATTTATTCAGGCCTCACCTAAAAATTGTGGGTATTTCAGAGGATAAGTGCTGTTCAAAGCAGCCTGGTTTAGCTCACCTGGATCTGTTGTTATGGGTAGGAAAATATATAAAAAGTTTGAATTTTCCTGAAGTGTTAGAGGGTATTTTCTATTGCTTGGATAAGAGGATCCAGTCTGGCAAAGACTGGCATTTGAGCTTTACATACTGTGAGCAAATCTATTCATTTTACTGCTGGTTTTCTAACTCTCACTTTTTTTTCCCCTAGATTTAAAAACTTTTATTTAAAACAGTCGCTTGAGCCTCTCACATGGGTTGCATATACTGACAGCAGCTCTCCCGCGTCCACATATTTCCTTATGGAATTGTATTTTTGATTGACTTTCATACAGCAGAAGCTCCCAGAGGATCTCGTTGAACCATATGGGTCCTATCTTTTGACATAACAATTATTGCCTGATAATAGCACAATAGCAATAGCAGCATGTTTGGGAATCAACAGTGAAATACTAATGAATGTTAATGCATTGTTTTAATTTACTACATTTGTTTTGTTGATGTACTTATTAACCTTCAGGTCTGTGGTTAATAAGGCATTCTATTTTAAGGTATTATTATCTAGGGGAAGAAGAGAAAAACAACACTGATGAAGTTAGACCATTTGTTCTTCCTTTCATTCACATTTTGATTGGTAATTGACAGCAGATTTAACCACTGACCCATAGACTGAAGGGACACTGATATTATTTCAATAACACAGTGACAGAGGTAGTTTGAAAAAGAGACAGCACAGCTTATTTTATCAGGACAAAGGACATTATGGCCAGGAGTGCCACACATTGCACGAGGCAGCCCAAAGGCTCTCCTGGTCACACGAGCTCCGCGCTGTGCCGAGGCCAGCAAAGCCAGCGGCCCCAGGTGCCCAACTGCAGGACAAAAGCCAGCAGCAAGAGGAGCACAGGGCTGCTCTGTAGTGCACAATCACTTCCCATGGGGCAAGGCTTCTTCCTCCCTGCTTTAAATGACTCCCTCCCAATTCTTCTGCCATTTCACTGTCATTCTTTCTGGCTGCTATGGCCGTACTGATGTATGTATGGCCTGTTCGTGTGCATTCAGCTTGGTTCATTTAACTGGCATAGGATTTGGGAGTTCTCAAGAGAGGAAAGAGGGATTTCACTGGGAAAAGAAATAGCCTTAAGGCTCCTTCCTTTCACTCCTCTTTCTAGAAATCTTTTCCACTCTGGATGAGACTTATACAAGTCCACAAGTGATACTTTTAAGAATACAACTTTCACTGACTGAGTATTCATGCTTCTAAAACATTCTGGCCCATTTGAAAGTTTCCCTCCAAGTGACTCTTATTGCCATGGTAAGGAAAGCAGCATCCTCATCCACATTAGCAAGGAAAATACCCTGAAAAACTGGAAAGATGGAGCCTGGAAGTGCAATTTTCCAAGTATAAACTGTGTGTGTCTGTCAGAGGCCTTGCTCCACCTTAACAACCTTGCTCAGCCTTGTCTGTGACCTCACACCCCCAGCCTGGGCCTTATTTAAGCACAGACAGAGAACACTGCTCCTTTCTTAGGTGATGCTGTTGAGTGCTGCTCCTAGCCCTGATGGTTTTCTGCCTTTACACTGTCCCCAACCCTACCAAGGAGAGAAGTTGAACCTTTCCAATGCTTTGGAAAGAAATTGTAGGGTAGAGAACAGTTTCACAATTTGGTTTCCTAAGTAAATCCCCTTTCTTTATGGGTACTAAGCTTGCACTTCAGGTCCTGAATTGTATACTTATACTGCATTACTTGAAACAGCTAAAGCACACTTGGCTTGAATTAGAATTTGGATGTCTCATGCACTTGAATTAATTTGGAGACCTCTCTTTGAAGCTTTCACTGTAATTCCGTCAACAAAATGCTTTTGGTGTTTGACTCTCATATGTAAGTAGATTCTCTGGTTCCCAGGAGAAAGTTAAGGTTTTTTGGTTATTTTTCCATTTAGATTTCTTTTAAAAGTTTTCATTTCAAAGAAAGGAAAAATTCCTTGTATGTAGGGTGAGGAGCCTGGATTTTATATCACTGCTTACAGAAGTACATATGCATGTGAAGCAGAACCTGCCATTTCCAGCAGTTCTTATAGTGGGGCAGCTGAAGGAAAGGGAAGAAAACAAACAACAAAGGTAGGAGGGCATTTCAGTTCATTTAAGCTGTTTTGGATACAAAATGTTCTCTTTTCTGAAATGAGAAAACTATATTCCTGTTAAAGTAGATAACTCTGAAAGAAGATATTTCCCTCTACCTTGTATTTGGGTGTTTCTCTTAAAGCACCATGACTGTGCACCCCTACTCAAGCAGCTCTCTGGGCAGAGTCTGTGTCCTTGTCTTAAGCTTAGAAACTGCCCCTCAAAGGCTGTACTTGAATATAGCCTCAGATTTTACACTGAGACTGCGAAGTTCTGGGACAGGAACACACATTCAGTATTCATCTGAGGGCAAAATAATGTGCCTTGGAAATATTGGAGCCCACCAGTCTGTCAGTCACTGTATGCATACTGAGATTTTTATTTTTGTTCACAAATGCCAGCAAGAGAATGAACATGGTGAGACAGAACCACTGTATTCATTACACTGGACTCTCCTTTTGCATTATCCCTTCTCATTCCTATTTCCTCTGAGGCAGCTGTTTATTATATACCCTGCTGGTGCAATTAATGAGAAAAACAAGTTCTAGTTGTGCTGACTAATGTAGAAACCCCATAACTTTCCAGCAGCCACAGCGGGAAGGAAAGGTATCCATGTGCTTTGTCTCTTGGAACAGGGATAGCTGCAGCCTGAAAGTGTTGGCATTTGGTCTGTGCTCAGGAGTCCACCTTAATCCACATAGGTTTCCTATGAAAATCAGTTATACCGTCAAGTTACCATTCTTATGACATATACAACCACCCTTCAAAAAACTTTAGGCATAATGTAACTCTAAACAGATAGAGCTTGGTACAGAACACAATTATAAAATATTTAATAACCTATTTTCCCCCATAAATTAATCTAAAAGGAAATGCAAAAATATTTCCTTTGAAGTTTTTTTTCCTTCGAGCCTTCTAGCTATGTGTACCATCCAACTACCACCTCATTCTTTTTAGAGGTATGCACACAGTGTGTTGCTTTTTCTTCAAAGCCTTTGATTCTTTGGAAATTGTATTGATTCATGGAAGAGAAATATCTACAATTCAGTACGGTTTTCTTGTAATTCCTTATTCATTTCCACCTAGATTCCAGTGCCTGTCCCCCACGCAGCACATGGAGCACAGGCTGGCACAGCATTCCTTCATCACTGTTCAAAGTATCCTCCAGGTTTTTGAAGATCTGACCTGCATCAAACAATTGCAGCGCACTGGTATTATGGATTTGCTCTATGATATGCCAGGTTGACTAGGGAAACATATTAAGGGTCAGTGCTTAGAAAACAGACAAACGTATCAGTAGACCTTAGATAACAGTAGAAATGTAGCCCCATGTCTATTTTCCCTGCTCTTAATTTTTCCTGTTATCAGGAATGTACAGGTTCCTTAACTGTGCTCTCTTGTGCACAGAATTGTTTGCTTTCTGCTTAGAAGTTTGACAAAGAAACATTAGTCCAAATCCTTGGATAACTTTGAATAAGATAGTTGATGTGTGGATTGCAGGTTCATCACACTGCAAGGGAAAGGCATCTTAGTGAAGATCAAACCTTAGGTTTTTTGTGTTTTCTTTGAAGTCTGGAAGGAAGTGAGTGGTCCTGGTGCTCGAGACAGAAGTCTGCTCTTTAGCAGCTCCTCTGTGTGCTTATGCTATTCAGTAGCTTGACTCTTCCCACTCCCTCACCCTGTGAGAAATTGTGTAGGAAAGGACTGATCACTTGCTTGGTTCTGCTGTGTGATTGGGCACAAGCTGCTCGACTCTTACTTTACTCACTTGGAGGAAACACCTGAGCATAGCTCTTAAGTACAGGACACCTGACGTTGGTTAAAAGCCAGCAAAAGGGTCTAAAGCTCCACTAGCTGAAATGGATTTATGCAGATTTAAACTTCCAAGGTAACCAAGTGTTACAAAACACAAACCTATATAACCAGAGTGTTGTATTGTAGACTAGAGTCATTAAAGGGAAAAAAGTCTAGTAAAAAAATAAAATAAATCAAGGGTGTTATTATCAAACAGATTAATAAGGCTCTTGTCCATCAGAAAGGGATGGGACAGTGTACAGCAGTATTTTGTCATTCACATCTCATAAAGCAAAAGCTGTTCTTGCAGTGCTGTGACAACTCTCCATCATTGCTATATATTAAGAACAGAAGTCACCCTTTTCACAGCTTTCTCTGGAAGAGGCAAATAAAACTGGGTGTATTAATAGTCTCTTGAAGAATACAGACACTGATATTTAAAGTGCAGTTGGTGATTCATGGAAAACTGATAAACATTACTTTCAAAACAATGGTATGAAATGCTCTCACTGTGCTCCCTTTAGCTGCCTTTTCTTCTATCTTACCTCTTAGTCATACATCCTGAAACACCCTGAGATCTTCCCTATGGTAGGATCTATTTGTGTCATGTATATCAGTATTCTTTTTAGATTACTTGTGCTCTTAGCATTGTCCTTAATATGCCTGTGAGATAGTAATTCTGTCTCTAAAAGATGAATTTGTGAACATCTCCTCAGACATGTCAGTAGACCAGCACTATCACAAAAATTGCTGCTATCCTAAGTGACACCTGCTTTTGCAGTTTTACAGAGCTATAGGAATTTTAGACAAGAAAATTACTTTTAACCTTCATCTGGTCTTTCGGTTACACAGCTCAGGCATTTTTTTTGCTTTTTTACTGCCCATGCCTTGTCTGCCTTGAATAAACATAAGATGCCAGAATGGACAAACCAGATTCTTTTTTAAGCATTTAGTACTGTGAAAAAGATGGTTGTATTCACTTGAACTCATTTCCTGAAACATTATATAACTTTTTTGTTTAGCAAAGATAAGAGGCAAAACACAGTTGGTACTAATCTCTCCTCTAAATTAAAACAATGTGGACTTTGGCTCTACAGTAGAAAAGCGGGAAGTTAGGAACTGTAATTCTTCAATTCAACCATAATTTCATCCTTTGAGTTGCCAAAGAGCTGTCACTAGTGTACTCTTCTGAGTAAGTGATTATAGGTGGGGAAACAGGGATTTATAAAAGGGTCTGGGAGGACTTATTTTTGTTGCTATTTCAAAAAATGAAAAGAACTGGCAAGGATTGGGATAATCTCATTCATGTGGGAATGAGGTTGCACCTTTGTGTGCAACCTGCCCAGGGACCTGGGTCCCTGGCTGATGGATGAAAGTATCTGTGAGGGAACACATGTAGAATGAGGGAATGTGCTTTTGGGTACCTGTTTGCAGTGTGTTCTCCCTGGTGGCACAAAGTGTCCTTTCTGAATCTGGAAGAATTCTTTTGGACTCTGGATTCCCCGTGTGAGTGCTCTCACTGCTGAACAAGGAGCTGCAAAGACTCCCAGTAAACAGGAACTGATGGATCATCTGTCTGCTGAAGCATGAGACTGGTTCACACCACTTGACTCAGGATTTAATGAATAACGTCACAAATGTTAATGAATGTAGAAATGTAGTCTTCTTCTGGGTACTGCTGTGGGCTGTATTTGGCTGCTTGCTGCATCCAAAAATGTACCTGCAGAGGGTTAATGCAGTTCTAGCAGTGAGCTGTGCCTGTTAATTGCAACCCTTTGCCCTCCTGAGTCTGTGCCACTTCCTGAATTTGGATCGGAAATGACAAGGAGGTAATTGTTTAAGTGAAAGCTAATTACATTATTATTGTATGTTCACTGGTCAATAGCATGTACTGCTTGTCAAAAATAATAGTGTTGGAAAGGAGTGCCTGGATCAATTCAATTCACCCTCAACATCAAACAACCTACTTTTCATTTTTGCTGTGTGTGCATACAAAGCAGCAAGCTCATTCCTTCAGCTCCATTATCTCCCTCTGTGTCAGAGTTTAGAGGGAGGAAGACAGTGGGGCAGTGAGACCTGCTCGAATACATGCATGTTTGTTTGGAAGAAGAAGCAAGATTCCTGCTGCCCTTCAATGTGAATTGTGAAAGGAGTTATTTTTATCACAAAGAGCTTGCAAAAATATATATTTGTAAGCATCTCTATTGTTTGTGAACAATGGAATACAGCAAATAATGGAGGGAAAGTTATGAACGAATGGGTGTAGGTCTTATTTCTGCTCGGATTTTGGTTTTTTTCAAGGTATGAAACTTGCATATCGCAGCAGAATGCTTTTTGTAAGGACTTACATTCCCACAGCAAATTAAGAATCTGTACCAGAGCCTATCAGTGATAATTGCTGTATTTTAATGACACCCAGAGCTTATGGGCTCTGGCCACAAAAGAGGATTTCTGATGTTTTGGTGCAAAAGACATGAGAAGCTTATGGGTGCCAGTTACACATCAGTAGTATGCAATGATACTAAGTGTTGCTCATTGGCACTGGGGAGCTCTCTTGACACAGGTGCTTTTTTTGGCTTGGAAGATATGCTTGTTAACATGACAATCCTGTGAAATATGAAGTAAACAGCATCTTCAGACAATGCTAGCCACAGTCTGCAAAATCACTTTGGGTATTTAGAAGTATAAACTAAGGCACTTTCCATACCACTTGTATTTTTTCCTGCAGGAGAAGTGAGAGCTGGGGAAACCATGCCTGTCTTTATTATTGTACCTCTTTTATGTATCCATGAGCTGTCTTCCCTCTGTGCTGAAGGGATCCCAACAGCCAGGCTGAGGGGTCATAGATATTCTGGAATAAGGTAACCTCTTGCAAAAGCAACTCCCCTCTCTGCCTGCAATGTAGGGAACTCCCCTTTTCTTTTCCAAGCCATTTAAGTATTCCCACCTAAGCAACTCACATTAGATATACCTTGGGTAAAAAGTGCAGTATTTTGAGGGGTAGGTGTGAGGCAGGTTTCCTCAGGGGTAACTGAGAAGACCTTCAGTTTTGGGGTGATGCTCTGTAGTTATGTGCAAGTACTCAGTAGGAGTTTTGGTGCCAAAAGCCTAAAACCTCTGAGGTGGCCCTGGGACTCTGAGGACCAAAATCTTTCATTGGGCAGAAGTGTGAGAATCTCAAGCTCACAAGAAGTCACCTTGACTTTTGTTGATGTTGCTTACTAGCTCATTCTTGCATTCATTATCATTAGGGAAATTCCCTATTGTGAAAGCCTCCAGTTTTGGCATTTTTCCCTTCCACTGCAATTTTTTATTCACTATTTTTGGTTCTTTTTCCTATTCTTGAATAGTCTTCCAATTATTTTCTCCATGTGTTTCCCCACTTCCTGTATCAAAAGTTAACATCAGAATCATTGTAGTTAGACTTTAAACGCCCAGTTAATTTAAGAGCATGTCATTGTTTTCAGATGAAATCTGGATTTATATGATGACATATTGGACCATATACAAGTCCGTGGTGGGTCACTTTCATTAATAGAAGCACAAGTATCCTGCTGAGTTTGTTTTTGTCCTGTTTGTATAATGAAAGGTTAGGCTCCAAATAAGCTTTTTGGAGTTAGTTGAAACTGCTGAAGTAGAACAGATACCTGATATCAGTGCCCTACATTTACAGGTGCCTGTGTGAAATCAGATATGCTGGGTCTCGAGAAGACTTTTGCAACCTGCATAGAGCATTATGAAAGTAGGATTGGATGTAGCAGGCCAAACTGAAAAGAGCTTTGTCTGTTGTGGGAAATTATGTTGTATTACTTCTGCTCACTCCTGTGTTGCTTTAATGTCCTATTTCAGTCTACAAATGGCTGTGAGGACCTCAAAGGATTGCCTTGTGTGCTGTTTGCTGCCCTGCATCAGTTTCATATGGGGAATTGCCTCAAGTATTTTAGAGGTATAAACTGGAAAAGCACTGCAGAAGAACAGGATTTCTGTTTGCAATCATATTTGAGAGTGATTGCAGCCCCAGACCTGTAATAGCAGATCCTGCTCTGTTTGTTTATCCTTGAGGGGTTCAGATAGACCAGTTTGAGATGCCTGCTGATGTCAGGAGAGGGTACAGGGGTGGTGCAATGTTCACAGTGCTCACACAGTACTGGCAGTGAGGAAAGCAGGTGCATTTTGAAGGCATGTAGGAGAGGTTAATGACAAAAAAAAATTTCCTCCTAGATAAGGAGCAAGTTAGCAAGATGAAAACTTGCCTGCCTGGGAAAGCCAGTAGTACAATGTGTGTGTTTTAGTGTTACTTATACAATGCCCATCAGGAGCTAATTTTGATTAATGCAAACATAAGTGTCCTGTCTTTGGCTTGGAAGTGAATTCAGCTAAAATAGCAACTTGGGTTCTAAGTGAATTTGTCAGCAGAGGCAGTGAAGTGGTTTAATGGAGCTGTTTCTAGTCAGTTGAAGGTGTAAACTGCTGTTACTTCTACCTTCCATGAGGAGAATATTGCATGTAGACTTTCTTTATTAAATACAGAGATAAGTAAAAGCATGGGAAGCTTTTAGCCTGCCATCAGTAGATCTGACCCTTATCCCTCATGTACCCTTGAATTCACCTGATGAGAAAACCAAGGACTTTCTCTGCAGTCTTATAGAAGAGCTGGAATTTTAACACCCTTTTTTTTTCTCCCCATGGTGAAATATGTCCTTTAATCAATGAAAATAAAGCTTAAAAGTATTGCAAATGTACTTTTATCTAAATGTCCCAACTCAGAAACACGTACCTGAATTTTTAGGACCTGAGGCATGATAAATTGTTGGAGTTGTTTATGTGCAGAGCTGAGCAAACTGTTTTGTTGGGGTTTTTTTGCTTAGATTGGTGGACTGGACTTGTGGAAGAGGAAAGGATGTCTCTGGTTAGCTGAAACATTTTACTTTGGCTTTTAAACTGTGTGTAGCCATTTTTAAAAAGTAGCCAGACTTTTGAATAAACACATATTAAAAGAGCTTTGTAGTGCTGGTTTTTTGTAGATTATTTTGAAAGAAACTGTTTCGCTGAGATGTGTAGCGAGAAGAGTAGTGCTGCTGTTTTTCACATTCAAAGTTAAATTAAAAATTAAGGTTAAAATCTGTCCTAAGTTTTAGCACATAAGGATTACCCTTTCTCAGCACCCACTGAAGCAAACTTAAACTGCTGTGACAGCTGATATTTTAACTGTTTTCATGTGCTTTGGCATGTTTCAGGTTTCTTTGCCTTATCATGCAAAACCCCTATTAAACAATATTAAATCTAATTTCCTTGAAAAAATCTCTTTAACAATAGCTATACTCTGAAACTAATTATACTTTTTACAGATAGGGGTTTTTTTCTGTTTTCTTTATGCAGTCATACTTAATGCTTTAAGGCTTTCCAGTGAATTTAGGGTTTAACCTAGAAATGGCCTGACTTGCCGTACTGTGGGAAGAAGGGGTAGCAGACAAGTCCTGGAGTGAGAAAAGAATTAAAATGCTAATGAATCTGGCCCAAGCAAAGGTGTTTACCAAACAGACATGAAGGGAAGGAATGTAGTTTGGAATTACAATGAGAGATCAAAAGATGTCTGAAATAGGATTGCAAAAGGAAATTAAAATATATATGTTAAAGTGTAATTAATTTAATTAAAGGCTTTGTAAAACAGATACAGAAGTAGGCACGGAAGTGGATGAAGGTTTGAGATGAGCAGCTGATGTAATGTTCAAGCATGTTAATAAAAATATGGCAGCTTTTCTCTGCCAAGAATGAGAGGATTTTTTCTATATACCTACAAAGTGCTGATCTGTGGAGACAGAGAAGGGCTAGGCAGAGACACACGGATTCTTGAGAGGTGTCTTTGCCAGAATTTCCCTCATTACTGGCGTGTCTCAACTGAGCTGGGGCAAACTCTTGTTTATGAGAAGACACTTCTCCTGTCTGCATCTCCTGGTGCAAAGCCCCTTAATTTGAGCTGCTAAAGAGTGGCCTGACTGCTGGAAGGAATGCACCAGGGAACACAGAGGAGGAAGCAGTTTGGCTTATCAATGTCAGGAATTGGTACCATTTGGCTTTAGATCACCTGACTATGAGAAGCAGACAGTGATCCAGCAGCTGACAACACCTTTCTTGGTTATCTCTGAAAGGTGACCAGTTGCACTATAGGTGGTTGTGTCCAAAGTCATGAATAGTGGTACCTTCTGTGCATGGAAGAGGAGCTGTGAGTGCATCCTCCTCAAATCATCAGGGTTTAAGCTGGTATTTTGTGGCTCACTTTAGTGCAGCTGTGCCCCAGAACAGGGAGGGTTCTACTTCTGCAGTGCAAGGACAAGAAAATATTTGGCCATACTCTTGCTGTTTGCATCTCAGCAGCTATTTTCAGACCAAAAATGATGTGTGTAAATCGTTTCACCCTCAAAGCGAGAAGAGGTAGCTTTGCCAAAATCAACAGCAGGTTTCAAAGCCTTCCAGGTTCCCTGGAACACAAAGGCTGACTCAGAGCCGTGACTCACCATCAGGAAGCAGCGAGGGGGGGCCCTCCTTATCTGCTTTCATATCTGGGGTGTGGGAACCAATGGCGGGGTGGGGTGGGGAGGGGTGCATGTCGGTGGGAGAATAGAGGAAAGGTTAAATATTATGACAGCTTCCACTTCTTTGGAAAGCAATTTGGAATCAGTCATCCTTTCTTATGTCCTTAGTGGCAACTGGAATTGTTTCAATAGGTAAAGCATGGGAGCACTGTGGAACCATTGACAGTTGTACAGTAAATCAGTCTCTGGGTGAATTATTTATGTGCAGAGAAAGAGATTAATTTTTAAAGATTTAGAAGTGATGAGAGTAACTCCAGGCACACAGGGAATTGTTGTTGCTAAGTTAGTGATGACTCTGGGCTCTGTCATTCTCTTCTGCCTGGCGCTGCTTGCTGCCACTGCATCTGCCTGCCTGCATAGGTGGGTGAGATATTGCAGGGCTTTTGCATCTGACTTCCAAAAGGCAACTTTTGTGTCTCCATAGCAAAATGAGAACTTTCACTGGGGTTTTTTAAAAGCAAAAAGGTGCTCCGAGTCCTGGGATATTACCAGTGAATAACAAGGCACAGCATCTCTCTTGGCAAAGGTGCTGAAGGATGCAGAGACCTTCCTGCCTTTAGGCCTGTCTGCACTATGTGCTTCTTTCAATCCTCCCTGGCTTTGAGAATAAATAGTTACTTCAAGCTTCAGAAGATGCTTAATGGTTTTTCCTTTTCACTTTTAATTCTAGGCATCATTATTCAATTATTTCATTGCTGTCATTGTTATTGGCTTTCTGACAAACCGTCCAGTGCCTGGTCAGCCCTCCGCCCACAGCAGATGTTCCTGCATTGTTCTTTAGTGGGCTGGACATCTCTTCCCTCCTAGCTCTACAAATGAGAAGGTTTTCTGACCTCACTGCTTATAGCTCAGGAGGAATGACCCTCACTCTCTTGGCATGCCCCGGATTAGCTGTGAGTGTTCAAAGTTTTCTTTATGGCCTGGCTCGTGTCTTGCTCGCCGGGAGCTTCCCATGTGCCCATGTCTTCCCAGACCCCTTTGCTAATCAGGCTGTACCTCAGACCCATTGCTAGGCTGTGCAGGCTGGGCTTTCCCTTTCCTTCTTTCCCTGTCTTATGCAGAAGTATGTGTCTGGGAGAAGTGAGGATGGTGATTTAAAAAAACACAGCAAAGCAACATTTCTTCCTTCAGCGGGGCCCCAAGGAGACAGACATTCCTGTGAAATGCCTGCTGTGGAGCAACCCAAAGAAGTAACTGCAGCTTGAGTTGGTTTGGGTGTACCTGCACAAAATTAATTTGCCTGAGTAACAACTGAGCCCTGGCCCTTTGTGTTTGGCCCAGGCTGCCACAGAGACTCTGCAGCTGGGGGTCAGCTCTCCTGAAACAGCCCCTGGTGTGTTCCCCAGCCAGACTGTGATGGAGATGGGCCCTTGGGCACCCTTTGGAGCAGCTTCTCCCTTGGCTTCCTGTGCCAAGAGGTCTTGCTGACCCTGCTGATGAAAATGGAAGGGAAAAACAGGAGAGGAATACCTGCTTTTTATACAGAACTCGGTTCAGCACTGTGTGATGTTTTTTGTTCTGTGTGCTGGGACAAGCATCCAAGGACTTGCTGCTGTTGTGTTAGTAGTGGTCACATTTGGGAGTGGTGCAAACAGCTGCACAGGTAAAAGGGAGTGGTGACTTTGCTCACAGCAAAGTAAATTCTAGAAGGTATCATCTGTGCTTTTCCTCAAACATCAGTTTTGGATTGACAACACTAGAGTTACCTGCATATCTCCATTTAGTGTGCATAAGTGTGTGTGTGATTTCTAAATGTACGTGTGTGTGTTTTAGATTCCATCTCTATAGCAGAATTCACTGAATAAAAGTATGTGCTTTCTAGCATTAAGTTAATTTTGTGAGCTGCAGTGCCCTCCAAGCAAGGCAATCTGTCATGCTCTGCCCCAAGTATCAGGGATCCCAGCTATTGGACTCCACTATGCCTGCAGCAAAAAGTAGTGTACATTCCTGTATACTACTGCCATTTTCCTTTTTTAATTCAATTTTTTTACCAAAAAGATGTAATATTAATAGGAGTCCTGTTGGGAGCAAGAAGAAATATGCATTTTAAGAAAATTAGTAACTTTCTACCTTCTTTTTCAGGTCTTCCAGACACTTCCCTCTTCTAGTCCTGTTTCTTCCTTTTCTTGATCCTTTGTTGAACATTATAATCCTGTGTTTATATTTGTCTGTTGCCATAGAAATAACTTGCTAACTAAGCTTGAAACTTTCTTGAGGCATAAAGGAAAAGGTTATTCCTTGTAATTGTTTCATCTGTGTGAAAATGAAAAGTCTCCAGATGGATCTCTCTTCAAAGGTCATGAATTCGAACTTCTCTATTACAACATGAAAGAAGTGAGGTCCCTTCAGTGGCATTACACTTCCCTTTCTTCAAACAGTGGGTCTAACAGCGTGCTTCTGCATCTGCCTCCCCAGCCTGCTCCAGCTCTGCCTCAACAGGAATGAAGGACTGGTCAAGCTTTCTGCTCCTCAAAGCTTTGCTATTGATACCACAAACCACCTAAAAGCATCAATACTCCTTTCAGAAAGAGTTTATATGGCCAGTGCAATGTCAATCACTCTTACTGCTGACCCAGGATTTGAATAGGGGACCTGCCAGGGGATGTGAGGCATGACAGTTCTGTCCCCAAGGCCCTCATGCTTGTTTGCCTCCGAAAGTCCTTGTTTCTGTGTGCTGCTGAGCCCCTCTGCCTTGGACACACCTTTTAAAATCTAAAGCTAGTGTACTTCTTTTGCCTTAATGCTTTGTGTGAGATGTGTTACTGCAAACAACCTCATCATTTAGATAAAGACAAGCTATGGGGGGAAACCACAGTGGCACTTGTATTTAAGTCCAGGTCACATCTCACTTGTCTTTTTGCCTGGAAGAAGCAGTGATATGGTTTGGTTTTTTATTGTTTGGGTTTTTTGATGTTGGGTTTTTTTTGGTTTTTTTTTTTTGATTGATCTCATTAGAAATGCTAGTTTTATGAAGGAGGGGATTGTTTAACCCTCTTTTCCATTGTAGGGAGAAACAAAGCAAAGAATCATACAAAACAGTGCAAATTTAAAAGGAGGTGTGAGGCCCCTTGGAAGGCTGCTTTACATCCAGTGTAGAGTGTGGAAACCATGGTCAACTTTGGGTAGAACAATCTCTAATTCAGCAGCTACTTAATGAAATAGGACAGCTCTAGCTGTGCTTCAGCTGAGCAGCAGTAGATTCTTTGGTCTGCTAATTTTGGATAATCCTTGTCACTGAAAAATAAACCAAGTCCCATCCTGGTGGGCATGTGCAGCTGTGGGTAACCCTTTGTATCACTGGTCTTTAAAGCACTATATAATGAATCTTTCTTCTTCCCTGCTCTTTCCTGAGTTTTACTTTCTATCTTCTCCCTCATCTAACAAATGAAGCCCTACCAATTTTTTAACATTCCTCCTGTTCACCCTCTATTCTGTGTTACCTCAATTATTTCTTAGCATTTTTTCCTGAAAACACTTCAGGATCTGTGATGTGGGTCCAAAATTTCAGTAGTTCTGCACATTTCAAAACTTACTACAAAAACATTCTTAGGTATAATGAGCTCTATAGCCGTTTAGGGGGTAAGTAAACATGCTGCAAATGGATCAGCTGAGGAATACAAATTTTTTTAAAGGTCATAAATAATTCAAAGATAAAGCAAGCAATGAAAAAGATCCCATGGTAAGCTAACTTCTTCTTATACTAACAGCAGCTTTAACTTTCATTTTAAAATTGTGTGCACCATAGCAACATGATGTTCATGTAGAAAGAATAAGGGAAACAAGAAATGTGATCCTTTGAAAACTTATATAAAAAAGCAGTGAGGCACCCTGGATGGTCATGATAATCTTCCTGAATGCTCCTCTTCAGTTTTTCTTTGTCGCACTCTGTAACTTTATCACCCTTTAAAACAGTGAATATACTTGAGTCAAAGTCCCCACAGCCCTGTGATCAGGCTCCTGTGATGGGTGCTACAACTTTGGGTCTGGGATGAAAAAGCTGATGGAGGTAGAGTAAGCCACAGGCAAGGCACTGCCCCAAAATGTTAGGCACTTTGTTGTTCCAGACACACTCATGCCCTTTGGTTTTATTTGTGGGGGGTTTTTTCTCTGTGTCTTGGTATTTCTACTTGTGAAGACTCTTCTCTGCATATGGCATCAAATATTTACATAATGACAACCTTGACAGAGGCTGGGCATTTTCAAAATTTTCCTCACATCCAGAAGCATCTGTTTCACTCTTAGTCTTTGCTTTGCGCTTGTGTTGGAGTTAGGAAGAGGAACCAAAAATGAGATAAGGAAGGGATGGGAAGGGGGTGGAAGCAACAGCAGAAGTGGGAGAAATGTGCAATACTTCTGGTCTGGTTGCTTCAGGCTGTGCCCAGAGAGGCCTGTCCTTTTGCAGAGCAGAGCATGGTTTTGCTGTTGAATTTGTATCCATAACCATACTGACCTTGAAATATCCAGATGTCTCCATACTTCACGTGCTGGTCTCAGACAAACAAATTGAGAGTGCTGGGAAACAATTGTTTTAGCACATGCTAGGCAGTAACAGTTGCTTTCCATAATTTTAAGTAATTGCAGAGCTCCTTGAGATGTGCATGTGTCAGGTTTGGGTTTTTTTAGAGTACTGACCTCTTCAGAAGTAGCAGGATGTTGGGATCCACGCTGATTCCTAATTTGACTATCAGCCACAGATTTTTTTTCAGGAAGTCTTTTGTCAGCTATGTCATAAAGACTAATCTCCTCTGACTTGATAAAAAATTAGTCTGAGCAGCAGCAAGTGTAAATGATGAGAAGCAGAGCTGGCTGGTCTCCAGCTCCCCTTCCTGTTTTCCTCATTAATACTGATTTTTGGGTAATGTCTGACTCCAAAGCAACTCTAAAATATCAGTGTAGTGACCAAGTCCAACAAGGCCAGGTTTTAGTCTTGTCCTGCGTCTAGAGAGGGACAGATTGGTCCTTTCAAAACCTGAGGTAAGTGCAGAATGAGACTATGACTCCGCCTGCCTGTTCCTGATGATCTCCTGTAAAGAAACCAGATGTTGAATACAGATTTTCTTGGAAGCGCAGTATAGCAGTAATTTAACAGGCTGGAATTTGGTTATAGCATGCTGACCTTTAGCAATCCTCTCATAATTTATAGTAGCTTTCTGGTTAAAAACTAGCTTGGATAAAACCTTCCTCCCTTATCTCCAATTTTGAACTGAAAGCCCTTAACTGAATGCAAAAATAAAGTTTTCTGGGTTTTTGTTCCTTTATAGATTCAGTTTCCTAAGTATCTGCAAGAAAATCAAAAGCAAATATTTTCTGGGGTAATTAAAGCCAGTACTTAAATAAGCAAGGGAAGAAGTCCTAAAAAAATATGCAGTTGGAAGCAAAAAATTGAGAAAAAAAAATATATGTTGCAAACCATAAATTGAAATAGTTACCTCAGCTTGGAAAGCTCTGGGAGGATGATGTCTGACCCAAGGAGAGGCAAGAGGAATCCTGCCTTCTGCTTCCTGGCCTGACTTAGCACTGACTTCTTGTGGAGCTCAGTCCTGCCCTGTGGTCCCTCCTCTGACACGGAGGTTGGTGCCTGGCTCTGAGAGTTGCCTTTTCTCAGTTAGCACTCAGTCACCCACCTCTGCCAGGGGCTTCTTTCCTTTTGTCACATAAGTGGGAAGTCTGAAGCTGTACAGACGGGAGCTGCCTTTCAGCAAGCAGTGGCAGGTGGCTTTTTCCTGTGGCTTCGGATGTTGCTGAGGTGCTGCTTGAACTCAACCCGTTATACATGGAGCAGGGATTGAATCATAAGCAGTGATCACTGTGTTGCCCCCTAGACTGTGGTTCTGTCCCTAAATAGAAGATTCTGGAAGAGAATAAATTCTAGTAAACACTTTAACCATTCCTCATTTTGGTTATGGTTAAATATTTAATATAGGGTAAATATTTTAAAATGCCTTCCTTTTGGATCACAATTACTGTGAAATGCCTTAATCATTTGGATTTTCACACTGAATCCATGCAGGAAAAAGTTGTGTCCTGGTTGCCCGGATTTCAATTTTAAATTCCCCTGGGAGCTTTAATTAATGTTGTTTTAAGTAGGGAAGTGAGCACTGAAAACGCAGTTCTTAATCATGGAAAGCCTTTGTTTAATTTCAGTGGATAAGATGTACCATGCTGGTTTTTAAAATGCCACTTTCAACAGGATACAAAGGAGCCCTTGGCCCCTGTGACAGCTGGGCTCTTATTACCATGGGCACAACTTGTGCTTCTGCCCATGGGCACGGCTACTTACCAACCTAACAGCACCAGCTGAGAGTATGGTAAGGTCAGCAACTCATTATTTTGTAAATTGTTTTGTTATTGGCACTATAAAAGGTGCTTCATCCTTCAAGCCTGGGTCAGTTTGTCACGAAAGTACCCTGAAGTGACAGGAGGCTGAAAAAGGTGATTTTTAACTTCCTGTGCTTTCAGCAATAACTTCCAACCCCGACTTACAAAGCACAGAAGAAAAGAATCTGAGGAATGTACTCAATGGCTATTGGGCAAAGCCCAGCTCCTTTCAGTGAAAGTAACCAAGTAACGCTGAAACCCTGAGCTCTGCCCTTCCCTGCCAGCGCAGGCGGGTAGGGAAGGGCTGCTTGAAGGGGTGCTCTCCCCTCCTGGTGAACCCCCTCGTCAGCACAGGTCTTCAGCAGTACTGTAAGAACACATGGATCTATTCTCCTTAAAAGGGGAGCCAGTCTCTCTCCTTAAGTTTGAAGCATTAAAGCACTATTGTTCTGCACTCATTTGGTGTTGCTACTGAAATACTTGGGCATGCAGGAGGAAAAAGTCATATTGTACAGAAATGCTGTGTTAGCTGAGAGCTCTTGTAAAAGGAGCTGCTGCATGTGCTGTTTCTGGGAGAGGAGCCTGGAACAGCAGGGCCACTGCTGTGCTGGCACAGCAAGCTTGCACTGCTATGTGTGATGTGACCTTGAGCTCTTTGGCATACAGAGCGAGATGAACAAATTAGTTCTCTCTAACTGTGATTGAGTTAGGAATACGGGTAATGGTTTCAAACTGAAGGAGGGTAGAATTAGACTAGATATGAGGGAGGCACTTTTACAATGAGGGTGGTGAAACAATGGAACAGGCTTACCAGAGAGGTGGGAGATGCCCCCCAGCCCTGGAAACATCCAGATCAGGTTGGGTGGGGCTCTGAGCAACCTGTTCTAGTTTAAGTTGCCCCTGCTCATTGCAGGAGAGCTGGACTAGATGACCTTTAAGGTCCCTTCCAACCCAAACCATTCTAGGATTCTAGGGAACACTAGGCTTTGCCTGTAATGGAGAATGGCCTGTAATAACATGGGAGTTTATATTTATTTAAGAACTTTTAAGTGCTTCATTTTTATCTCTTAAGAAATAGAAGAAACAGAGGAACATGTGACAAGCAAACACTTCAGGACCTGAAGTTAGATTGACATGCTCTAGAAATACTTAGCAGGGATGGGAATGCAGCACAGCATGGGCTGGGGAGGGGTTCAGTTTGCACAGGCAACACAGGCAACCTTGTATGGACTCTTCCAGGTGCAGCGTGGTAAGCTACCAAAAAGGGGGGAGGCAATTCATCCTGTGTAAGTAGATGGGATCTCTAGTATCAGCTGGAGCTGAATGTGGTTCATTAAAAATATTTCAGTGGAACTGGGAGCATGTTAGGCTGCTGTGAGAAATTTAATTGCGGTATAGGATAAGAGCATGCAAAATACACTAAGTCAATTGCCTAAGTTGGAGAACGTTACAAACAGCCATACAAACTGTACCTATAGCTTTCTTTGTACAGAGCTATTGCTGCTTTTGTCATGCTCTGAGCTTAGCAAGATTTTTCACTGTTCAGAAAGGAAATCTGCATTCGTCAAAAAATTAGCCAGGGTTAAAACCTTTATTGTAATCAGGTCTTGGACTGAATTGTTCCTATTGGACTACCTGTGAAACTGCTGTCTAAGCCAAAACATAAAGCAGAAGAATCTAAAGAAAATGGGTTAAATTTGTTAAACTACTTTGGTATGTTCCCTCTCTAATGCAAGGATTCAAGTCCCTTGAATTAATTAATTATTTGCAATGCATAAATGTTGGTTTACACCCAAGATATGCTCTGAAGTAAGCTAGCCAGACTTCTGTGTGGGCAGGGAGTTTTTCTGCTCTGCTTCCAAGTGTGGACAGTAGGATAACGTGCATCAGAAACCAGCACCCACATGAAATGGAATTGCAAGCCAGTTTGCATCACTTGTCCCATGGATCATGGTGGGCCAGCCCCATAAATAACAAAGGCAGTGTAAAATTATCCCCTGTCTGGAGGTGTCAGTGTAAAAGCATTAGCTAGCACACAGGAGTTGTGCCAGAATGCATCAGAAATCCAAACTACCTTTCATAACACACTGAGTGTGCGTGTTAGGTTTTCACTGCATCTGTAGCACTGTCATGGCAGTGACTGGGATGTTGCCTTCACCAGAGGCCATGTTATTACCTGAAATAAACTTAACTGGAAACTCCAGTGTCACAAAAACAAAGCGAAGTTTGTCTGGATCTCTCCCACTAATGCCCTTTGCAGCTGTGTCTAAACAGCAAATCACAAAGGAGGAAAACCCCGAGGTAAGGGGAGAGCAGGAGCTCCTCCAAAGGGAGCTGCTGCCTGTTGGGCACGGTACTGGATCCCACGTGCAGGGACCCATTTGTGGTAGCTGGTCCTCAGCTACGGTGAGTGAGCAGAGCTTTGTGGTTCTCAGGGAAGCAAAGGTCTGGAAATACCATCAAATCTGTGCTATCCATTTCAAAAGTGGCAGAGCCATAGACAGAGCCTGGGCATTTGACTTCCTGTGAGATTTGTTTGGACACTCCATAAGAGGCTGCAGAAAATTGCGTCCTGTGTTGCTGAGCTTCTGGGTGGACAGAGATCCTTCCAGGTGACCCTGCTGGTACTATGGGAAGAACAGCCTTTGAAAGGGGAGCATGGCAGAAGCTAAAAGTTAAAAAGCACAGTTAAACATTGTCTGGCGAAATTTTCTTACTGGGACATTAACAGAACTGTAAGGATAGAAATACCTAATTGGTCAGAGGAAGAGAATGTATTAAAAAAGCACCTGTATTAACAGATTTTTAAAAAACCAAGGCGTGGGGGGGATGCTTTTGATTAGTCCTTTTGTCTGTCTTCCCTCTAGTGTTGGCTCATGTTTCTTGCTGCTTTGGTGTTTTGAGCATCAGACTTGTTGTCATATTCTTGAAGCTTACAAGCAAATGGGAAACTAGCAGTCCCACTCCTGACCTTATTTCCTGTGCTACAAGCAGAGACAACCCAAGGGCCCTTTAAAGTCAGTAAAACAGACATTCTTTATCCCTCTGTTTAGAGGGGTTTTTTACTTGCTCAGCCTCAGTGTTGTCAGCTGGCACTGCATGTATTTTACCTTGATCTCTGGCTTTACCCTCTGTGAATGGTCAGCTCTATATTTCCTGTCCTTATCCTGTGCACTGAGCTCTGTAGTTAAAGGCAACTTACCTGTTGCTAAATGGAAAAAAAGCACAAAAAATCTTCTCTAGAGCAGAGCACTGGTGTTTCTGAAAGAGTGCTCAGCTATAAAGGCAGGAGACACTGCTGAATGGCCTCCTTTCTCCCTGCCTGTCCCATCTGGCTCTCCCCTGAGCTGAACGAGTCCCTGCATTGTTCACTTGTGCCAGTGATCTGATGCTGGCAAAGCCTGGCTCAGGACCTTGTGTTTCTCTGGCCCCGGGTATGGCTAGCACATCATGTATCTGTGACCACATGCAGATGTGATGTGGGGGATGTAGACCCTGTCCTGATGGAAGAAGTCCCCTCAGGACAGCAAGAAAGGGAAATATTGTCTTTTTTGCTATGGCCAAAAAGTTTCAAGGAGCTGGAGTGAGACAAATACTGACAGTCATAGAATTTTTAAATAAAATGTTCTCCTTAGCTAAGTTTCTGCTGGAAAGAAAAATGTGTCAGGGAAAGGTATTCGATTTTCTTTTTACAACATCCATCCCAGAACAGCATAAAACTGACATGTTTAATCCCAATAAAATCAACTAAGAAGTGAGCTAAGATGCTGATATTGTCATATGCAATAACTCTGACAAAGCTGATGGAAAAGTGACTCTTGGTTTAATGGAATAAACTCTGTTTTCCTAACTGGTACTATTTTGTGCTCTTTTTAAGCAGAAGACAAGTTCTCCAGCATTTGTTGTCATTGGATGCATATTTATGATCAAATCTCTTGAATTCAAATTTTACAGTTGGTTGTACTTCAGTGAAACTCCATAAAACCAGATAAGGGACCTACCCCAACTTTTTTTATAGGAACTTTTAAGTGTTGCAGATGAACGTTATACTGTTCCAAGTGTTCTGCTACCTAATTGATTTCCTACAAGACTGTCTAAAAGCCTTCTGAAGCAATTTGTGAAACTTGATAATCAGATTTGAAGTGTTGCACAAATAATGAATTATTTGTAGTTTGGACAATTATTTGAAATCTCATCTATCTGGAATGAATAACTAGCATTACTAATTTGATAAAGGTTGTATGGCCTCTCTTGAAATGGTAATTCTTCACTGTTACTTTCAAAGTATCTCTGGTAACAGCCAAACAAACATACAATTTATGATATCACTTAAAACTATGTTAGTCTACTGGCCAGCTCCAGATTTTAGTTTAAAAATGGTAGCACTGGAAAAACATACCTATTTGGAAAACTGTCAACCTTCTTCTGGGTCAGTGCTCATAAAAATATCTTTTATTTACCAAGATTAAACAATAGCAGTTTGTTTTCCATTTGCTATCATAAAACAATCATGGTATGAAAGCTGGTACATTCTGCTAAAAAAATATAGGTCCAATTAGTTCATTTATTTCTGTCTACTCTTGTCCAGGTCTGCATTTATAGCTTTTGATGGTTCCAGATTTATTTTTATGGATTCAATTTTAGCTCTGAAAGCTGGAACAATCTAGTGTACAATCTATCATTCCAGTAATATTTTTTTCAAAGATGAAGCAAGACCAAGTAATCTGTTGTATTATATATTTGTTTCCTTTTAAAGAAATAGCAATTATATATTTATCTGAATTTGATTGATTGAACATTTCTAGGTTGTTACATTTCTGGATTGAACAAATAGTTCTGCATTGTGGATCCTCAGCAGAACATTGTTTTCTTGCAACAACTGGTGTTACAAGCAAGTAGAGCCTCAATGTGATGTTAACCAGAATATTATCTGTTTGGGTTACAGGATTTTCTTACATAATACTCTTTGCTGTTACTTTCAGAGTTCGGCAGCTGTTAAACAAATATTGTTCCAGAATGTCTGCAGATTTCAGTGTTTAATTTCCCCATGGCTATTGTTTGTCATTCAACAAAATAAAGGTATGAAAGGTTGATCAATAGGAAATGAAAGTGGCTTCATTAAACAGTCTCAGAAAAAGCTGAGACATTTTGATTACACCTTTGTAATCAAAGTTTTCTCTAGCTTTCACTCAAAAGAGGCAGTGTAGGAAGCAATAGTTATTTTTAAGATAGGAATTCTTTTTTTGCTTGATGACATACTAAAAATATCCAGAGGTTCATGGACAGATGGGGTCAGTAATAATGTTTGTATTGCTCTGTGAGGAGCCCCTTCACGAGACTCTTGGTGAAGGTTTGTTTCCTAGTAGAAATTTGGAGCTTCTGTGCCCAAGGTATGATTTTTTTAAATGATATTTAATTAATATTGTTTTCTAGGTAAGTAATGACCTTATTGTGAATTATATTTACTTTGTCTTTAGCAGTGACTGCTTTGTGCTGTAAGTTTAAAAATTGAATTAGTGTATGAAAATTATAGCAGGCAAAAGAGTTTCAGAATATAAAAGTCATTAAGCGGACTGCGGAGAGTGCATCCCTCTCATTGCTAGAAAAGTCTGACAGTTCCCTTTAGTCAGAGAAATGTATGTACAAGCTCATGAGGGATATTCACCAACTTCTGAATTGTGCCTAGAAGGAAAAGCTCCCATCACCTTTAGGATTTCAACCTTAAAATGGAGAGAGCTGCCTGTGAACAGTAAGGCAGGGTCTGACAACAAGTGGTAGTGTTTCACAAGTGTGAGGGGGAGGAAGTACAAAGAACATGTGAAAAAGAATAAATATATATGTGTACAAATATAGCCACTGAAGATGAAACACAATGCCCTGGTCAGAATGAGCCTTGGACACAAGACTGTCAATGACCTTCCAAACCCTCCTGTTGCATGTGACTTTTATGAATCATAAGCGAGCAGGTATGGTTCAACAGAAGTTCTAATATTCTGCCTTGAATTAAAAAATCCCCATGTTTTTCTTCTCCTTTCTTTTCATAACTTCACAGCAAGAGTGGCTACAGAAGGGAAAGGAAATGAAACTCGAATCACGAACTTTAGAAAGGGTAAAAATAAAATGTCCAGGCTATTAATTAAACCAGTTTCCAAAAGAACAATCTAATTTCTTGTCTGTGTAATTTCATTATCAACAATTTGAAAGGGCTCAAATATTTCCTCCAATGCTTTAACAGCAGATGTGGACTAGACTGCACTAATTGAGAGAGACTGTTTTTCCAGTTGCCAAGAAACAGACAGCTTTCTTTGAGAATGCAGTGTTGTGCTGACAGCCTCCTGTTGTTCTCCTGAAGGGTTTGGGAAGTCGCTGTTCTGGTAACTAAGTTACCCCTGACAGGAGTGGAATGAGCTCAGCTCCACTAATGGATGGAGAATATCAGTAGACAACAGCTGACGTTCAAACATGTTGAACATTTAAAGAGAATACTTTTGTTCTGCCAATGACTTTACACCTTCAGGAAAGGGAATTAGATTTTCACAATGAAAAAAAAGGGAAGATACCTATTTAAGTGAAGATTGCTGTTAGAAAGGTTTAATAGACTCATAATAAATCCATTCCAAGCTGGCTGCCAGGTACTGTGAAAAATTCTGTTTGTGTTGCCTGAGTCCTGTAGTTACACTTTGTGAGTTTGCTTCCTGATGCCAGTGATTCTGATGTCTTTTGCCCTTTCTCTGACATAAAATGGGCCAGGAAATCCGGAATCTTTAACTCATAAGACTAACAAGCCAAGAATTATGATTAGCTTTGAGCTATGAATGTTTAATTGAATGGATGATGGATGCGTGATAACCTTTTCTGATGTGGTGTGCTTCTTATGGTATTTTCCACTTTGTAATTGAGGTATTTGTTTATTAAATTGCAGTCATCACTTTTGTCAGTCATTCATGCCTTCTTGTATTTCCAGCTGCTTGTTTCCATCTCAATCTTCTCATCTTCCTACTTGCAGTCTACCAGCTTGCTGCTTAAGGTACTTGTGCTCTGTGTCTCTACCACACCTCAGGCGCTGAACAGGGGAACACAGTTTCTCCAGGTGCTCAATTCTCAGCTTAAGGTGGACCTTCTGCTCACCCAGCAGTCTTGGGGCTAAGGAATGAGAGGTCTGCTTGTGTGTGCTGAGCAAGCAACCTTTTCCCCTCTCCTTGTACTCAGCCCTGCCTCATCCTGGCGGAGATGCCTGATGCCCTGGGCTGGTGGCTGTCACCAGGCTGCCCTGCTCCCACACTCAGTGCAGTGGCACAAGCCCTCCAGCCATGTCACTGCACCAGAGGGAGCTATGGCCACTGGGGCTGCGTGCCTGGAGAGCAGGAAAGGCTCACCTTGCCTGCTGGCTAGTGGCATGTCTCTGGGCTCTGCTGCTACCTGCATTTTCAGCGCTGACAGCAACAGACATTTCCATTGGGAGCATTTAGTTTGCGAAGTTTACAATCTTCTTTAGCAATGTCTTTTGTTTGGCCTAGTGGAAAACATGCCAACCTTCACCTGTCTGTGTCTTAATGCCTTTTAGAGGGTCTAGGCTTCCTAACTGAATATGTACAGTCCTCTGTAGCAATTACCCTTAGGACAACATCTTCATTAGAAGATTATTTGCCTTTCAGCAAACTTCATCCTGGATAATATGGAGAATTAGTTCAAAAGAGTTTATGTTAGAGAATGTCAGGCCAGATTTTAAAAAAGGGGGTCTAGAGAGCTAAAGTGCAAATTAAGGCCAAACTTACTTGCCTGCATCTAAGATCAGCCTCCAAGAGCTGCAGTGCTTACACACCCAGACATCCATGGGTATCCATGTTTTTGCCAGACAAGTTGTGTAGGCTCTGGGAGTTGCACTCAGCCTGGTCAGAGCCACTGCCTTTTGTAGATAAGCGTTTCTGCCACCTGGGATCCCTCAGGCAGAGCCTGCCTGTGGGGCTGATTTGTGAAATGTCATGTGAGCATGAGTAAAATTCAGTGATTAAAAGGAGGTCAGCAAAAAGCACAGAACTTGCATCCCCACTGTCATTGAAAATTACAGTAGGTTGCAGAAGGGAGCATTGTTATTGAACAACCTGGAGGCCCTCGCTGGGATGTGAGAAATGAACTCAGGACCATTTGTAGGCAAAAGGAACTGCAGTTCACATTTTTGCTAGACAGGAAACCATTAAATTCTGCAGCTCTTCTGCTAAAGAGAGCCCTTCATCCTTCTCTGTGAAGACCATGAAGACATGGTGCTCCAGTAAGATAGGCATGGGGCCAGGAGAGCCTGGCACTGTGGTCTCATCATAAGAGAGCTTTCCCATGAGGGCACATAAAAGTTTTGTTTCTGGTTGCTCAGACAGAAGCTGCTGCTACATTTTGTGTGGATGCTGGGAAAGCAGACTCAAGAGTCCCTGTCTTGAGCCCTGTGTTGCTGTTGTGGTATCAGGGGTAAGCTTGTTCTTCCCTGAAGAATGACACAGACATTTCATTTCAAAGCAGATTTGGTGTATAATTGGGCATTGGGATGGTGCTAAAATCCAGAAAAGCTTTTTCAGGTGTTCTTCCATGTGGATGTTGTACATGGCAACCCCAGGCATTGAAGCCTTTCACTGCACAGAGGATGTGAGGACTCAGCCTAAGTTTGCAAATTCCATTCCTGCAGCTGAACACCACCTGTACCATCAAATGGAGCAGCCATCCTACAAGCCTCAGCACAATATAACTGGGGCTGTCATCATAATGCTCAAACAAACTGTGGGATGGGCTAAGGCTGTAATACAGTAAGCCCTAGGAGATGTGATTTGCAAGATAATGTAGTTACTTGCTGTAAAATGGAAGAGCATTCTTGGCATTTTATAGAGATAAACATTGCAACTTGGCATTCCTGAGAGATGAATTTGTGCCTGAAAATAATATAACAGCTCCTTTTTATCAGTACTTCATTGTAATTGGAGTTTCCTATAAGCTGTATCTCTTCTTTCAATTAGAAGCTACTGGACAACTCAGCTGAAATTCCCTTCCTTGCGTTATCAAACTACAAGTTCACTCTTCAATAAGCAAATGTTTTTAATATTCCGTGCAAGCTACAGGATCAAATTCTCATGTTTTGTGTTCCTCCAACAATCTGTTAGAACACAAATATGGTATGGACCCCAATTTGCCCTTTTATTAGTATTAGTATTAGTATTAGTATTTACTGGTTTTCCATGTAACCAAAGTAATTTTTAAGCAGCTTGCTTGCAGGTTCAAGGTATCCATTATTAAGAATTAGACATATTTGACTTGAACCTACAGTAGCTAAATGCAAAAAGTGTAATATACTCTGTTCCTTCACAGTGCTGGGAAAAACTCCAAAGGCCTGGATTGAAGAGAAGAGATGTAATGCCCATACATGGGGGTAAAAATAGCATGATTGGGAATCATACATTCAGCCTACAGCCATTAAAGGGAAACAGTAAGTTGAAGCAGAGGCCTTTTGATCTTTTGCTTGTCAGACTTCTCAGAAGTGCTTGTTCTTACTCTGCCACTTGCTATCTTCAAGCTGATTTATTCTCCCAGGAAAAGGAGCAGTACTTAATGCATCCGTGTCCCTCTTAGTGCCTGGCCACACTTGAGCACCCAAAACGCAGCTTGCCTATCAAAGAACTATTTACTAAATCAGAGCATCTCAAAGACTATTGTTCTATCACCTACACAGGATGAAGCTGCCCTTTGTTATAGCAAAAACTCTTGTCACTCCTGCATGTATCTCTCGTCTCAGTTGTTTTCTTTTTCTGGTTGGCACTTGGCTATAACAGTTCATTGCTGACTCCTGTGCATCCTGTTCTCAACCTTTAGCTACAGCAAAGCCCTTCAGGGACTACATTTTGGTCTTCTGAGAAAATGTTTGTTTTATTGCTGTCACCTCTGTGGCATTTCTCTCTTTGCTGTGCTTAAGATAAGTAAAATTGCATTTTCTTGCAGTTTTGACACTTCCTTAAACTGTGAGAGCAGGGGGCCACGAAAGTAGGAAAGATATCCTGTTATTCAATTGTTTGGTGGTTGGTTTGTCTTTTTCTTAAAGCCATTATGTTTCAGTTACTAGTTTTCGTGCACTCACCCCTCCTCTAAGGTGTGCTACACGCAGCTGTAATACATTTGTAGCCAGAATTTTCTCTGCAACCAGCACACACAGAGAAAGATGACTTTTTTGGCGGTTCTGCAGTGGGATACAGCTACAGAGTGCATCCAGCCAGGTAATATGAAGGAAACTTTTCAGCTGTTTCATAACAACGTCTGGAATTACAGGATCCTAATTCTTTTCAAACTTTAAACAAAAGGCCTTGAGCTTCTTAAGAAGGAATTTTTGGGCTTTGTTATTTTAAGTTAGTTATGTCTGAAGGGAACCACATGCTGTCGTCTCAAGTCTAACTTAACAGGCTGTAAAAAAACTTGCACAACTGTGTGCAAATAAACAGCTGTTAAAACCACCCAACCAACAGAGAAGCCAAATCTGATAGAAACGAAACAGCCGAAACTATGTTCATATTTATTCAAATGCCAAAATTACATGGGATTTTCTCCCTTATTCCCCCCCGCTTCCACTCTAGGTTGAACTGATTCAGACGCTTTCTTAAGAGGAGAGGGTGGAGAGCCCTGAGAAGTGTCTGGGTTATGAAGAGGTAAGAGCTCTCTGGAAAAAAGAAAAGCCAGGCTATTCTGTTGGAGATTTGTTTGCCGTTGTGTGTTCCTGTGCACATGTGCAAGTGTGTGAACCTTTGAGGATTACTGCTATGTACCATCTGAGCTTTTTCTCAGATTGTGATTATTCAGAAAGAAGTGTGGGCTGCTGAGCCTGTCAATGAATTCACTGTATGCCGTCATTCAAAGGCTAACATTGTACTCACACAGGATGCATTTGGTACACAACGAGCCTTTCTTAGAGTCAATCCTATCATGATATTTGCATATTCTGCAACATCCATTTCAGCTGGGTTTTTTTCTGAAATGCCTTTACTTGCTTTGCAGAGAAAAATCGTGAGGAATGTTGTCCTTTTGTAAGCAAAAAGAGGTTGAAGAAACAGTGAGCTCTTGCATTTGTTAGTGCTGTAAGTGACTGAAAGGCACAGAGCCACGCTGTTCCCTATGGCTCTGCACATTCACTAGCCCAGAGCTCAGCAGCTGGAGTTTGGATCCGCTTCATCCGCTGTGCACTTCCACTAACCAACACTTCATGTGTGACTGCATACCTGGCCTCTCCGTGCCTGTGGTAGGTCCTTGCTTGTTTTACTGAAGTAATATGGAAGAAGGTTTGAAAGCAGATCTCCTGCAGCCAGGCCACAACCTGAAGAATCATTTCACTTGTGCTCTCCTTTCTCTCTTCTCAAACCTGTCTCTCTCTCAAAATCAGAGGACACTGACCTTTAACTTTTCACAAGCACTTCTGGAAACCCTGTCTTGGTTTGCCCGTACACACTTCTTTTTGGAGAAACAGGAAATCAGCTTGAGCTATTTTAATCCTGGTGCTTTCATATAAATATGTACTATTATTTTTAACAACTTAGCGGAAGGAAAAATATGTTTACAAGCACCAAAAATTGTGTCTCCAGAACAAAATAATCTGAACAATAGTGATGGAAATTTGATACTGCCTCATAGAGACTGTAAGGTAATGCCACTGTTGTTCACGTCACTTCCATTGGTTCTAGTTCTTACTTCTTCTATCTGTGCAAAATATAAAGGAGGTGTCTATGTCATCTTTTCATGGATATTACTAGTGGGGTTTTTTAGGGATGGCTGAGTTGAATAATTAAAGGACTGAATAGCACAGTTCTTCATGCCTTGCATCCTTCACACTCTGGTCTAAGGCACAGCCATAATCACAGCAGGAACTTTGTCAAGAACAAATAAAAGTGGAAGGGTAACATAGCTAAAATTTCTTTTTCAAGTCTCCCACTACTATAATCTTATTCCTTCCAAACACTTATTTCAAGTCACCACAGTATGTTTCACTAAAAATTTTACTGGACACATTAACTGCACATTAATGGCTCTTGCATAGCTGATGTCTTTGTAGCTCTAGGGGAAGGAAAAGCAAGGCCCCTTTGATATCAGTTTATGTAACACAGATTTTGTTTCTTGGAAGGCTCAAGGCCATTAAAAATATAAACTATACTGGAATATGTTCCATATGGCAGTTTCTCAGGTATTGTGATAGCTAATCCAAGTTAATAATTAAAACCCAATTCTATCATTCTTTCCTTCAGGATGCAAGAAAAGGCTGGAGTTTTCCTTTTAATACCGTATCATCTTTTCCTGAGTATATGGTTCTGTTCTTACTACCCCAGTACACTTAATATTTTATTGTGTAATATTTCATCTGGGTAAACAAGCAAAAGGAAGGAGGGTTCGTTTGTTCTCGAAGATACTTTTTAGTAAAATGAGCCCACAGTGATATCAGTGATTGATGGAGCACTAATAGCACTGGCAGTCTTAAGACCCTGTTTCCAGAACAGTAGTGGAAAATGTCCTCTGCTCCCTTTCTCCTAGCTGCACATTTTGATGATGTTTTTATCTTGGTTTGGGCAGCCACAGAGATGCTGTCCTTGTGCCCAGCAGGTGCTACGCACAGCATGAGGTATTTTTGGATTTGTCTGCGTTGGAGGGACTTTCAGAGGTTGAAGGTATAAGAGTAGCCATCAAGGGAGATTTAGCTCAGAAACCCAGTTTTATGCTCTTGGGACATTTCACCTCCTCAGTTATAAAACATGAGGTGTTTGTCTGCCTGCCTGTCAGGATGCTGTGATCTCCTGATCACTGGATGGTGCATGCCCTATATTGAGCCCATAATGGAACCATCACCAGTACAAACACAGGAACTAGCTGTAAACACTCAGAAATCTGAACTTACAAAATTAATCCACTTCAGGCTTGTTTGTTGGGGTTTTTTTCCCCATAAACAGTCCTGCTAGGAAAAGAAGGCCATGCATAAAATGAAGAATATTCCAATGTTCTTCCTGTATGGAGGTCTCTGGTGTCCTATCACCAAACCAAAAGAAAATGTTTGGACTGTGTAGCCTAAAATGTGAAAGAAAGTAAGTGCAACTCCCACTTGGCAGGGCAGCTATTTCTCATAGGTGCAGGTAGAGGTGTAGAGGTTTGCTCATGGCAGAACTGCAATTTAATGACTCTTGGATGTGACCACCAGCTAATCTTCACAAAGACCCCACAATATCAACTGCTTGCCTTTGGCCTAAAATGCCAAACTAAAAAGAGTTTACTTTAAAAATTTCCAAAGAGCTGTTGCAGAAGAAGTTGGAGATTCAGGAATATCCATTTGCAGATGCTTTCACACACTGTCAGGGGTGGTGTCCAACCTGCTCTCTAGCCTGTGGGCTAATGGACTTGCCCTGTGCCAAAGATTTTTGTGTTCTGTGTTTTTTCTACTGCATAACTGTCAGACAGCTCTGGAGTTCACGGTGGGAGCATTCAGACACCGTGCAGCTGTGCCTGTTGTTCCAACAACTACTTTATGTCCAAGGCAGGTCACACAACAAGACAAAAAGCAGCTGTGCTGCCAGTCCATGAGTCACAAAGCATCTTCCACCTGGGAAGAAAATGGCTGCATCAGTGGATTATGTAAATTAATTCTCCAAACTTACCAGGAAAATGATAATTAGTTAATTTCTACTTAATACTGTAAACTGTGTGAGTAGAACTACCCCATAATGCTTACATGAGCAATACTTTTGGATGAATAAGTTTTTTTCTGTATTTTCACTTTTTTTTACTAACATGAGATAATAAGAAGCTAAGTTAAACACATTTGCTAAAGAGTGTGCATCCGACTTCACAGTTTAAGCAATTCATTGCTGAAGATTTGCCAATGAAATTTTTTTATTAATGGAAATAGCTAATCAAAGAGAACAAAGAGAACTGTATTTCTCAAATAATACAGGTTGATGGCAATGTTTTGGCTTGTGATAAAAGGAAAAAAATTGGTGAATTTTGAGCATCATCCTCTTTTCTTCTGGCACAACTTTTCAGGTATTTAAAACAAGTTGCTTTCTCCTTTCAAAGCCTTCAGTGTTTGTGGTCAGAAGACCAGATTTGCTGACACATGGGACCAGAGCTGCTGCCAGTGCCCCCATTTAGATTTGCACATAGTGTCTTGGGCAGGAGTGTGGGCACTGGCAGCAGCTCTGGTCCCAGGTGTCAGCAAATCTGGTCTTCTGACCAGCCTGGGGAGATTTTCCAGATTTCTGCCCATATCCATTGTCTGAGTGGGCGAATGTTGCACCTATCTTAAAGGGACTTTGCTTTATTTCTTCCTTCTTCCTTCCTTTTGGATTAATTCATTGTGGGAAAATAGCTTGTGAATCTGTATAACTGACAGGTTTGTTAGTGCTTATCAAATAGCTTAAAATTCAGAAGAAGCAAGCCCTGTGAGGAAGGTGTCCAGAGCTCTGAGGTGTCTTTTTGTCCCTGCTTGTTCCAAGAGTGCAGTTTGCCTACTCCCAAGGACAAGAACTCCTCCCCAAAGCCCTTCTGAAGTGTCAGCATCCATAATATCCCTTGGAAACTGCTGGGGACAGTCCCTGCAGTGCTTGGAATAGTACAGAATGCTCTCTCCAGGGCAAACTGTTTGGAAAGGCTAAATTACTTAAAATCCCATTTATACAGCAAACTGCTGCAGTCAAGGAAGAGTAGAAGAATCTAGCAGTGTTTGATATACTTTTGCAAGGATTATTTGACAGTATCTTATTTTTGTGATGTTTAGAAGAGAGAATTGCTAACTTTCACCTCCCTTCTCTACCCATTTCCTACGTGTTAGCAAAGGGTAAAAAATACTTGGGTACTGCACTGCAGCTGTGGTGACTTTATATGAAGACAAATTCCTGAGGCTGGAATAATGTGACTGGTCTGAAAAAATGTTGCACATTCTTCTTTCTTCATTTAAATAGAAGAAGCCTGGAAATTTTGCAAAGCATGGGGGTGGAAGAAATGTTTTCTGTTTTCCAAAAGTGGGGGAGAGTTTGAAATACAATTGCAACTAAATTTTTTGGATGTCCTTGATGGCAGAGATGAAGTTTGTTCGGATGGAGTTTTTCACTACTTTATTTCAGTTGTTTTAATGACAGTCTTTGAGACCATATACACTCTATTTAGAGATGAAGAGGAGCTTAGCTGGATGGCCCCACTGTTGAAAGCTCAGTGTCTGATTTTCCAGCAAGCAGTAAGCTCAGCTGATAGATGTATTCACAATGTAAGTGCTATCACAGCATTGGTTTTCAAGAACTGGTATATTAGGATACACTTTAATGCGCAAAAGACTTGTAAGTGGCTGCAGTTTGGATGTTGCAAAAAGTAGTAATCTTTATTTAGAGCAATTTCCTCTTCTGACAGACTTCTGAAGTGGGAGTGCTTTATCAATCTTTAGTGCTGAGCACCCTGGGACTTTTTTTGAAGCAAATCAGCTTTCATCTGGCAGAAGTGGATGAGAAGGGTGGATTGAACTCTGTCACTGCAGCTGGCACAGATCCTCAGTGCTAGACTGACTCTGCTGCCTTCGGAACCAGACAGGAAAGAGGAGCTGACGCAAAGTGCGTTTTTCGAACCATCGCCCTTTGCCAGCGGGCATTGATTCCCTAACACCAGCAGTGCGATGGGAAAAAAAAAGTGAACTCCTTTGCTCTGCTTTTATTAACTGCTAACGCGCTCTGTGGAACCCAGCAAAAGGGTGTTACCAGTCTATGACTGCCACGGCAGCAAGGTGGAGTTGCATGTGGGAATGAAGCCTTGTTTAATCAGGTTTGGTAACTACTTTGATACAATTTCAGCTGAAGCGTGTTGAGTCAAGCAGTTCCTGGTTTAACGCACTTACTGTTTCGTCTTCAGTTGCAGATTTCAGAATTTACCAAATGCCTTTCAATAACCATTTTTTACTGTTGCACACTGATCATCTACAAATATGCCTGTAGCAACTGTGTGTTTTGTTTTTATTTGTTTTTATTTAAGAAACCAGTTTTAGATGTCAAATCTCCCCTGAAATCTACTAAATTTTTGGGTAGGTTTTAAAGATGAGAAAAATCGATTCTCAGCTTGAGCTCACAATAAAGGCAGGCAAGCACAGCAGTAACAGCTTTTCCCTCTCTAGTATCACAACCACAGTGTAGTTTGATAGTGTTTTCTTGACCTCCCCCTTAGATCTAGAGGAGGAATATCTTCCATGGTGAGGCGTAGCGGGGACAGGGCTGTTTGAAAGCAGAAGCACCCAAGGAGAGCTCAGAGGTGAGCAGGTTCTACACTGCCCACAGCCTGGCAGGTTCTCAGCAGTGACAGCCTGATACCAGGGAACAGCTCACCTACTGAGAACACACACAGGGGCCACAGAGAGTTTGTAGCAATGGAAGGTTGGTATTTATAGGCAATGGGAAAGTTTATGCCTTGTGTTTGCAACTGCAGTTGAGCAAATATACAGTGAAATTGTACTTTATCCTCTGTTCAGTTGTTAAACCCCCAGGTTTCTTCCCTAAAAATCATACCTGTTTCTTTCGATTTCTTGATTTAACATTCATAACCAAGGCACCTATCAATTACTCTGCGGATTTATAGAGCTGCTTTTTGGGTTTGTTTTACTTAAAAAACAAATAAACAGAAAACTCAAAACCCCCAAAATTCTAAAGTGTTTCTGAGGAAAAAAAATGTTGGGTTTTGGGTTTTTTTTCCCCAAAGAAGGGAACATCTTATAACTAGAATAATAAGAAATTCATGCTTGTAGCAAGAGAATTATAGCCTGCAAAGTAGCTTGAACGTTTTCAGCTGAAAGCTGCTTTGGACGCTTAACACGGGATTAATGTTTGAAGTATGCCTGGACTATCAAGAAGTTAATTGGTGGAGTGTGAGCACAGACATGGAAATCAGTGCATTCTCCATGAGAGGCTCTTAATGATTTCCTTTCAGAGAATGTGCACACTATCTTAATTATACAGGAGCCTACGTAAAGGTACCATTGGATTGTATCCAATGAAAGCTAAAACAAACACTATGACAACAAAAAGGGCACTTGCGTCATTTCGCTTTAGCATTTATAAAACAAACAATAACTAGCAAATAAAAAGCTCCTAGGCTATGGTGTGCTTACCAGTGCCAGGATACTTATTCCTTCACATGTAATCTTTAAAACAAAGAACTCCATATCAGAAAATGCTGGGACAGTCTTTTTTCTATTTGTCTGCACAAAAGCAAGACCATCTTACAGCAAGGAGACATTTCCTGTGGTGCTCTGCTGGCTTCATGCGATTAATGACCTCAGCATTTCACAGATAAGTCTTTCTGTGTGAATGTGATCTTCTCCTGTGTGCACAAGGGCACACAGCCACTAAAAAAAAATGCATGAGAAGGAATGGGTGATAAAGCTAGCAGTGAAACTGAGGTGCTGGAGCATTATCATTAGAGATGCCATTGTTTTGTGTAAAGTGTAGATTTCAATATATTCAGTAATGGTAATTAAAATGATGAGTTTTCCTACACGGTAAGCCTTTCCACTGTGATCAAATCCACGTCGTGAAATTCTGTATCCTTGAGATCCCAAGATAGTTTGGAGATCTCAGCTTTAACATGTGGGTTCAGCTGTGGCAGTGCACTGCTAACATGCTTGTTAGTTGTTGTTAGTTGCATATTGTAACAACCAAGGGGAAAAATGTCCAGATCTTTGCATATTATTTCCTAAAAAGATATGTCTTCAAATGTCAGGCCACTCTGGCATTTTCCTGCAGCTTCAATCACTTTAGCTATATTTTGGTGATACCATTCAAATGTTTCTCAAAAAACTGTTGCCACAAAGAAAAAGTTATCGCAATGTTACTTAGCACCATGGCATTGTCAAACAACCTGGAAGGTGTTGAGGAACTGCCTTCAGAGGATGGAAGGTAGAGGAAAGGGTTCTCTCTCATCCCCCATCAGCCTTTCTTACCTTCATCTGACCACTTTGGGAGCAGTTCCTATCCCTTGAAAACTTCAACCTTTCCTTGAAGCTGCAGAGTCCCATGGCAAGCTTCAGAGTCACCTCCTCCCGCTTCTGGGAGGAAGATCAACTGTAATGTCTCCTATGCTCCCTTCAGGGGACACCCAGACATATACTTGTTGCACACTTGCTGGACACTTTGCTGTGTCCCAGGGTGTTTTGAGGCGTTCAGAGCACATTTTCTGTAGGAAGACAAGAAGATGCACAGCCCTCTTCCAGCTTTGCATGAGTCACAAGCTCCGAAAGGTCTGCACGTGGCATGACAGGATCAATAGGCGTCAGCGCAACAGCAGTGACACTCAATACATGTTAGAGGTTAATGATTAGAGATTAACACCTCCTCTCATCCCTACAGAGTATGGCACAGAGGAAGGGAGGACCACAAATGGCATGTTTTGAAGTACAAAACAGCTGCCTCCATTTATGGAGGGGTCAAAATAATCTTGAACATTAATAATGAGTTTTTAATGTAATTCATGTTTTCCAGTGCTAGTGAAGCCTAACTGATAAATGAGCAGTGTTTTAAAACCAAATTCTTGCTCCTGTCAGAAAGCCCCAACTCAAGATGCACTGATCCATCCCTTCCTATAATGAGATTAGAATTTTGTTGAAAAGAGGGGCAGGCACCAAATACACCATCACAGTCCAGTGTGTCCTGCTACAGCAGCACAGATAGGAGCCTTGGGAAAACTATGTCATGTTCTTATCCTTTAGCTAATGTGTTCTGTAGCATCTCCCCTATTCAAACTAACTCCTAACTTGTTTACACAAAAGGTGGAGTCCTTATCATTAGCGGGACAGGGCTTTTTTTCTCGCCCTTCCATATCTACCAGCCTGAATTTTCTACCTGTGATAACTGAACCATTCCCACAGTAAATGGCTGTGTACTTGGAGAGAGGCACAGGTACCAAAGTGTGGGAGTGCTGCCTAACTCCAGGGAAGTGGGAAACTGCAGCAAGAGCTCTGTGGGTTTAACCAGCTTCCTAGGGAACATGCAGTCATTGACTCTTCCCAGTGCACAGCAAGGAAGGAAAGTTTTCCTCTGGCTGACAGCTAATTTTAAGGAGATGAATTTGTATTTTGGACACTGCACTTGGAGTTCCAGTTAATATTTTAATCTATCAAATGGATGTGGACAACCAATGGCAGAATTCAGGGATTGGAACTATGTGAATTTAAATTAAATAATGCTCTCAAAGGCAGTGTTAATTTTGCATCTAAAGGAAGCTGAACAGATAAAGCCCTCTGATAATGTAACACCAGAAGGCTTGAACTTCCTTGTAACAGAATAATTTCTCTAGGCAGGACAAATTCTGCTGCTATTTAATTTTGGCGTCATGTTTGCCACTACTAGCCCCTGCTATGCCCTTTAAGGAGCTAAGTTTAAAGTTAATGGGACTTCTGTGTACAACGGGTTGGCCAGTCATAACTGCAGACAGCGATGAGGTACCTGATTAGTGCAAAAGGTGACGCTTTTGCTACTTGGCCTCCTGCCCAGCGGCAGCTACTTCTGTTGAGCACATCCAATGAATTCATAAAAGTCACCAAAGAATTGCAGGTGAGGAATGGCTGTTAGTTGTTACTGGATCAGACCAGCTTCTGACCAGTCAGCTAGAGAAATATCCTGTACTTCAAACACTGGACTATGCATTTAAAAACATTTAAAAATACATACAGTGAAACGGAGTTGTTAGACTGGAAAATCCTCTTTAACGTGATACCATCTGACCATTAAATGTCTATGGAAAAGAGTTGAAATAGCACAGTGACTCATCAAGGAGTTATTGAATTGTGTAAATAAATCTTTCTTTAGAATTTATTGATTGGTGTGGAAGATCTAGGGAACTCAAACATGCTTGTTTGTCTTTAGACAGCTTCACACAGGAAATCTGGCCTTCACACAATTCTCTGACTACCCCCAAGTTCAGAGTAGTTGTGTTATGCATACTGCAAGAGGAAACCACTATTTTCTTCCTTTAATTCCAGCTTTATTTTAATGGGATTATAAACTAGCCTTTTAAATGCAGAAACAAATTTCTTCTGTTGCCTTCTACAATAGTTTTTAATTGACAGTCTATTGTTGGCCAAAGGTTATCTCAAAGGAGCTGTAACACCTAGATCCCCTCCCTCCCTCCCATGCTACTGCTGCCATGGATCAAATGGATACCAATGCCCTCCTGAGCTCAATCGTTTGAACTGATGTCTCAGCACTGAGTGAGTGAGATTTATAGCAAATAATGGGAATTTCTCAAGACTGTCTAGCCCACCTTAGCTGTGGTTTTGCTTGGGAACTCTTACCGGTTTCTGTTTAGAATTTTCTCCTGATGCTTTTTGTTCTACCGCTTGTCGCAGCTGTAGGATAACTTGGTCAACGCCTTAAAGTCAATACTATTATCACTCTGGAACTCCTTGTACTGCCCAGCAAAAGGAAATGCATTAATTTTAGAGCTGAGTCAAGCCCAGGAATGAATTAGCACATTGGGTAAATATCTGACAGCACATTTTTAAAAGTAACTAGTCACGCACCCTGAGCTGTTCAGGTTCAGATGACAAGCAAGGGACATGTCCTCTGGGCTTGCTTATGGACAGCCTTTGTGTCAACTTTCTGCCTTTGTTTGTTAATCTTAGTTGCTATGAAAACAGATATTAAATGGATTATTTTCTTCTCCTCCTCCCGTCATAATTTCTGATCTCACTGGCCAATTTCAGCCCAGATCTAGAGAGGAAAGAAGGCTCAATGATGCTAAGTATTCATTATACTTCATGAAATAGGTAGTTGGAGAACTGAGATGCAAAGGTTGCACCATGAAGTTGCTCATTATGTGACAATAGGCAATATATAGAAGAGACAGATTACAAATGCTCCAATGATGAAAGTCTTAATGGAAGCAAAAATATCCAGTCTAAATCCACAGAAAATATGACTGTATTTATTCTGGAGCTGATGAAATTTTATTTCACTGATTCATTGCAAAAAACCAAATTAATTCAGTGAGTTTTCTAAATGGATTTGGAAGGAAATGTACAGTAAGTTGGTCAGATCTGGATATGCTGAGTTCCCTTGTTTTGTATTCCTGCACTTTGCTGTGAATGTGGACAGTGTAATCCCTACCCCCTACCTCAATGCGTGTTAGAAAGCTTAATTATCCTATCAGGGATCCCAATGACAGCAGAAACAGGACAAAATATCAGCTGAGTGCTTTCGGATGTGAAAGATACGATAAAGAAAGATCTTTTACGTGCAGATAAATATCTCTCCCCTTTATTTTTCATGTGTAGTTCCTTTATCAGCCTTTTGGAACACATAAGATTTAAAACATATGAGCAGTAACGGTATTTGTAAATGAAATTGCCATCTTAATGTACTTCAGCTGTAAAAGTAGAGAATCCTACAGTATAGGAGACAGATGTATAAATGGACACAGCCCCAGTGCCATAGTCTTGTATGGGCAATGCTCAGAAAGGGAAGAACACAGTTGCTAAATCTAAAGAAAGACAGCATTGAATGAGAAAATGCACAGAATTGGCTTTAAAATGAATGACAGCCTTAATTTCCTGAATCTATGGATTTATTTCCTTTGCCTGCTCTCTTCGTAAAGATATGTCAGCTACCCACTGACATAATTCAGTGACATGAAGTGCATTTACATCTTGAAAGTTTTAAAGCTGCTTTTCGCTCTTCCCCATGCTGCTTGTTTTCACACATTTATGTGTACTTGGCCTCAGTTCTCTCCATCCGAGTTGGTGGTGCAGCCGTAATCCACTTCAGTACAGATATCCGGCTCTTCCTTTAGAAACTTCCTCTTGCTATGCTATAACTCTTGAAAACGCCCTGGCGGAAGTGGCTTTTTTCCTCCTTCCTACTCCTGCAAGAGGTCCCAGAAGTACAAGTGGCTTAATAAACCAGACAACATTTGGTTTGAAAAGAGCCTGAAGAGATGTAGTTTGCATTAACTTTAGGGCATTTGTTTCTTACCTTATAGAAACATCATGCACATCACTCATGTTTAAACAAAACGACTGGCAAAGCTGTAGAAGCTGTAGACACTGTCCTAACACTTTAATTTATTAGAGTAAAACTGCCAGGTTACTTTCCATCCTTTGTACTCTACATATTTGAGACAGAACATCTGTCTGGCAACAGTAATGGTTCCATGTCAAGTATATGGTTTCTTTTCTTCACAGAGAAAGATAGCCAAATGATACTCTAGATGTAATTATCTTTCACTTGCAGTATTTCCCTTTAAATATGTAATTTTAAAAATAAAAATTTAGGAAAAATATGGAATGCATAGTATTATTGTTTCATGGCACAAATTTGATTATTTATCACCTTATGTTATATATATTTCATAGGATACAAGGAGACAGTCTGTTCTGCCTTAGCAACAGAGTACTCTGGTTACTCAATTTGGTTCTGGCAAGACAGGATGATACAAAACAAGAGGGGTTTCCATTTTTAAGTATGTTAAGAAAATCCCCGAAGGTGTGAAATGGCAGATATTACGGGCATGATTGCTGTCAGCACTGTGAGAGAGACAAGGATTTCAAAAGGCTTAAAATAATAGACAATGGCCTATAAAGCAAACAAAAAAAGAGTAAAAAAAAAGAGGCATTTCCACTGGTAGAAAGAAAACTACTGTAGAAGACAGAGGCGCTGGTCGGTCTCCTACCTGGAAGGACCAGGTGAGAGATGAGATACACATGGAGAAGCTGGGAAGTTGCCAAGGCAACTTGAAGAAAGGTGGCAGCACCTTCCCAGCTACCAACACCCTGGAGGAGCTCTGCAAAGACTGTCTTCCAGCCTTTTGCTTTCCTTTGCAGATGCAGGATGTGTAATGGAAAAGCCAGGAGACAATAGTGCCCACCCGTGCAGAGGGCCATCTGAACAGAATATTGCAAAAGGCACAGGTGGGCCCTTTCTCTTGACATGGAATAGATACTACCCATGTCTGGTCAGGTTGTCCTTCTCATTTACAGCATAACAGAGGCCTCAGTAGACTTTTTTTCAAAAATAATCTTGGCTTAGAAAGAAATTGCTTAATTTAACAGAGCGCGTTTACTAAAATGGAGCTGTGGAAACTTTAAATATGTGCATGACAGTGGGTTGTGTGTTTCTTCATGCATTCTCCAGCTCTCAAACACAGACCCTGCCAAAGCAAATAACTGCACAGTATTTATCATAGTTCTGTTACTATGTAGGAATATTTTTTTGTTACAATGCTTGCAAAGGTGAACTATTTGTTAGATCCTCCTCTCTTCTGTCCGCCAATAATATGGAAATCCAATTGTGGTCATGAAACATTGCTGACTTGGAGCTGCAAGTCCCAGGATCAAACCACATTAGGCAGCAGCATGGAGTTTCTGCCCTTGTCAAGAACCGGTTCTACTGCCATGTGAAAGACCAACAGAAGGTTTTTGTCAAATTGCACTACTTCTCTGAATGCACACCTATGAAATAACTCCCATTACTCCTGTCAAAGGAAGACACAAGGCATGGGGAGAGTTTTGCTAGTTTTGGGGCTTTTTTGGTGGTTTGGGTTTTTTTTTCAGGGGGGGGAGGGTCGTGTTGGGTTTTTGGTGTGGTTTTTTTGGTTGGTTTTTATCTGGTTGTTTGTTTGTTTTGTTTGTTGGGGGTTTTAAAATTTTTTTTAGATTTTTTCTTTCTATTTTGGCCTATAAATCTATTCCTAATTACTTTTTCTAGTAGCTTCTGTATGTGTTACCCATTTGTCACAGTGTCTCCTCCATAGCAAGATCTGCCAATGGGGTTTTGATGGCTGGTCATCCTGTAGATGGTCATCCTGGGAGGGTGGGCTTAGCCCTCTGCTGAGCTGGAAAACAGAGGAAACAGATTCCAAATCTGACCCATTCAGATCTCACCAGCATGTTTTGATCCCAATTCCTCCAATCCTCCTCCAGCACTGGATGCCTGTAGTTCCTGGGAAGGCAGCAGAAGACAAAGCATAGGCTTTGCCCATGCTACCAAGAGGCCAGCTATGCAGCCTATACACATTTCTTTGGTTTCCAGAGGCTTATCCCTATCTCCCCATACTTTATGGAGGGATATAGATAAATTGTGTAATCTTTGCTGAACACTGGAGGCTCTCCTGATACACAGAACTAATGGAGATGGTTTGCTCAAAAGCATGGGGAAGCCCAACTGAGCAGGAAAATGCTCCTTGCAGTGCACTCAGACATGGGAACAAGTCCCCATGGGAACCGGTGGAAGAACCTCATTTATATCTTTGAGTAATGTAGGATTGTATTTTTTCACACAATGCTGCATCTGAAAGAATTCTCTGCAGGCAAAAATTGAATTAAGTCCTCTTCAAAGGTTTTGTTCTTTTAAGAAAAAAAGACAGTGACTTAGTGGTATTTGTTGGGCTAAACTGTATTTCTCTGTGTATTTACATACATATTCATACACTCAGGGCTAGCACCCAGATGACAAATGTGAGAATTATTATTATTCTTAAAATGTGTGTGCATCTGTGTGGTTTTTTACTTGGTAGTACTTAGTAGTAGTGCTAATGGTGCTGTGGCTATAAATCTTCCTTCAGGAATTCATAAAATAATGTAAAGCACAATATATCCCTTATCTAATTAATGCCTACACAATGTTTTATTTGAACGGTTTCAAAATAATTTGGGGAGAAAAACGTTGGTCTAATTTAAGAGACACGATGACATGATTTTTTCCCCAGTCAATTATTGCTTTGAAGTACAATTAATAAATTACATTCTGAAGCAAGAGAAACTTTTATTACAGAACAAACTAACTTTTTGGTTAAAAGTATTAAAAGAAATGACAAGCTAGATATTTTCCTTGAAAAATGTTCTGCTTAATACAGAATTTGAGTGTGCAGTCCTTACTTATACAGAGTCAAAAGGGAACTTGCTGGTACAGTATGAAGGTGCAAGAGAGAGCCCAGTGCTGTACTGGCAGGACTGCAAAAAGCTATTGGCTGCTGTTTACATTTCTGACATTCTCTGAGTAAGTGTTGTCACAACAGACAAGCAATTATAGACAATAATGTCAGTAATTTGTGGATTAAGAACTCCTTAAGGATGTATTGGCACGGCCAGGCAGAAGCTGCTTTTAGCTTGCAACTGTTCACCCTTAGCTGTGCTAGTGAAACTGTAACTTTCAAGAAGAAATTGTGCTCCCTCTGAGGCAGCAAACAATGGCGGGGTTAAATTTCTCTAGGCCCTCCCTGCCTCTCTTACAGCTCTCATCCAGGCAGCTCAACCTCAAAGGGCCATTTTTTAATAGACATACAGATAAAATGGAAATATTGGCCATTATGTCGAAGTAATGCTGCGCTAGGCACTTGCCAACAAAGCCAGAAAAATCAGATTTAAGTTTCCACTACTATAAATACACCCGTGAGGAACCTCAGCTGAAGTCCAAGCCCCAGCACGCCGTTGTGGAGGGCACAGGACCTGTGCTGATCCCCCGACTCACCCCTTGGGACACCCAAGGCTCAGGACAGGCTCCGTATTAGCTTATGCAAAATCTGTAGCATGTGAAACATGCCCTGATGAGAAAATGATTTGATTATTTTGAGGATCAATAAGAAAGATTCAAATGTAGTTTGTTCTTTTTAAAAGAAATTTAAAAATACCATCTCCACACATGTACAGAAATGATGTGTACTTTCAGGGACAAATTAAATACAAATACACTCTGTTCTTTGTGCTGCTGTTCTTCTGGTTTTATTTCAGTACAAAGCATTCAGAAAATTAGAGTGTGTTTCGGAAAATGAGTTATGGTGAGGGGAAACTTATCTTAGTAAGGCTGTATATACATAAAGTAGTGGGTGGGCTGGAGGGGTTTAGGAAAAATAAACGTTTTTGTCTTATCAAGTCAATTTTTTTATTTTATAGGGGGAACTGTCACAGAAATTCCTTGAAAGGTTTTAACTCTAAAGATAGATAATGAATGAATATTTATGGAGTTACCATTAACCTGGTTCTTCCAAAGGCAAATTTGCCTTTAAACATGAAGTACGTCAAGTGCCTGCCTGGCAACACCAGTTTTACAACTACAGAGGACACAGGACAATTTTGCTGCTTGTGCTTACTAATTCAGCATCTTGTCATTAAAATTTTGTGAAAGATCGTTTTCAAAAGCTCATTTCTCCCAGGTGCACAGCTGCGGCTGAGCTCACTGGGCATGCAGGGTTCACGCAGCAGTGCCTGGGATGTGGCAGTCTGACCCCACGCAGGAGGGCAGTGCCCTGCTCCCCAGGGTGGGCACCAGCTGGCCCATTATGCCCTCAGTGACAGACTCGGCCAGGGCTGCTGTCAGGTCAGATGCAGCCAAGCTGGGCACGGCCCCTGGCACGGGACCTTGCTGCAGGGACCTTGGCTGGCACCTCAAGCAGGAGACAGTGGTTGAGAAACGGCACTCGGTCCCGACAGTGAAAGCAGCCTTTTGTGTGGCATCTCCTCCCCAGATACGGGGACTCGCTCGTCTTTTGCTGGGTTTTCTGTTGATTTTGGTGGCTTAAGTACATCTTGAAGGAGATGATAAAGGCTTCAAATGCACCTAGGATTTTAAGAGGCCGGGTTTGGTGCTTCTGGTGTCCCCGCAGCCCCCTGCCTGTGCCGGAACAGAGGCTGATCTAATGTCAAACGGCTGGAAGCAAGGCAGAAGGCTGTATGCTCAGCCATCCTGTTCTTTTCGTGATGCCTTCTCTCCCCTGCCCACTCCCGTTCCCCCAGGATAAAACCCTGCAAAGTCTCCCTTTGCTGCTCTGCATCTTTTTTAGTTTGGAAACATCCTTTACGGGCCCAGGCCACGGGCGGCCCTTCCGAGCCTGGCCAGGCCCGAGGGGCCGCGCTGCCCCGGCGCCAGCGGGCCCGACCCCCCGCATCCCTGCCCCGCATCCCTGCCCCGCGACGGCGGCCCGGCCCCGGCGGAGGCCCCGCTCTGCCGCCGGCCCCGCCGCCGTCACGTGGCTGCCGAGTTTTCTCATCCCGCAGCGGTATGAGGAAGTCAGAGCCGCCGCCGCCGCCCGCAGCCCGGGCGGGCGCAGCCTCCGCCGCCGCCTCGCCGCGGCGCGACATGTGAGTACCGCGGGCAGCCGGGCCGGCCGGGCTCTGCC
>NW_024581135.1:24145649-24374859 GCF_017639235.1 Corvus kubaryi
CCCCCCGGCGGCCCCGCGGCCCCCGGACGGGCGGACGGACAGCCGGACGGACGGCACATCTCCGCTCGCCCGGCAGGCTGGCTCTCTCCGGCTCTCACCCGGCGTGAAGTCCCCGCCGGCGCCGCCGCCCCGATGGAGCAGCCCCCGGCGGCGGAGGAGTGGCAAGGGGCGACCCAGAAGAGGAAGGCCTGGGCCAAGAGCCGCGACTCCTGGCAGGCGTCGGAAGCGGAGGATTTCTCTGCAGCGGCGCTGGCCCGCGGCGAGGAGGAGGAGGAGGAGGAAGAAGAGGAGGAAGAGGAGGAGGAGGATCTTGCCGGCGGAGAGCTGCCGCTGGCCGCAGGAGCAGGTCAGTGCCGGGGGGCGGCAGCCCGCGGGCCACCGGGACCCCCACGGGCCGGCGGGGCGGCCTCGCTGTTACTGACTGTCGGCTTCTCTCTCCTGCGCTGCCCCTCAGGCTGTCACAGCGTTCCCAACGAGAAGATCGCGATATGGCTGAAGGACTGCAGGTGGGTGCTCCCGCCGGCGGGTCGCTGCGGCAGCGGGGCCGGGCATGGCCGCGGAGCGGGGAGCGGAGCGGGCACCGGCGCTGGCACGGCCGCCCCTCGGCGCTGCGCGGGCTGTGCCTCCGGCCGGGCTGCGCCTCCGGCCGCCCGCGCCAGGAGCAGCGCCGCGAGTCCGCATGGCCGCAGGAGTGATGGCACAGTTTAGACTAACCTGATTTATCTGACTTTCTTAATGTCCTCTATCCTTAACTTGAGGTAGGGTACATATATTCTGTCTTTCTATTACTGTTGCAAACTAATATTTGGTGTTTGGAACAGGCTGATGGCATTACTTTTTCTTCATCCTCAGTCACATAGAAGCACAAATGCTACATCAGTAGCAGCTGCTTTTGTCCTGTCTTTTTGTCCATTCAGTCCTAACAACCCTTGGAGGCAGAGTTGATGGGGAGAAGCTAACAATTAGCTTTCCAGTAGCTAACAATGACATTTCAAGACCTCTGCTATTTGATATTTCTGGTTTCTTTCTGCTTTTAAGAGCTGCTATGTTAAGGTGAGAATTTACCACTGAGATTAGGCTGTGCCTCTGTGATCTCTTGATCCAGTAAGCAGCTGACTGAGCCTACTCTGTGAAGTGTGGGTTGTTTTATAGCTATAGGATCCTCCATAGAGTGTTCTTCAGGCTGTGCCTTGGATAGGGTGTTGGCAGCTACAGGCTTGAAATCGTACTAATCCCTAAAATGTAATGTTCAGACCTGACAGACTATCCTTCCAAAATGCCAGAATGGGAGAAGATTTTTCTGACTTTACCTCAAATCTGATGTCCCATTGGTCTGCCAAACTGTGTCCTTAAAAATCAGTATTATGAATTCCGTGCTTTCTTAGAAGTATTTTTTGAGCCAGGAGAGCAAAAAATGTAAGGACTGGAGGGGGAAGAGGCCCTTGGGGGAGATATTCTTCCTAATGCTGCAGTGCCACTCTGTCTAAATCTGCAGGATTTCTGTCTAGAACCTTCCCTGGCCCTGTGGTCTTTACTGTTTCCATACAGAATTTAAGGAATAGCACAACGCTGCAAACTGACAACATGAACATCTAATAGATGGCCAGAAGTCTTGAGTAATAACACAAAGCTTGCAGTTGCATACCCATGCTTTGGTAACTACCTATTGTTAAAACTGGCACCGCACATTTCTGGGGAACGTGTTTGCATCTCTGGCGGTTGATTCCCAAAATACAGGAGTCTTGTTTTACAAATAACAAATGAAGCACAAGTTTACTGTTTTGCTAATACAGAAACACAAATTTAGGTAATGCATGTTTGTGAAACCTGTTGTGCTCCTTCTGCAGAAGTTTTTTAAAGTACAGCTATTTACTACTGTAAATCTTTGCAGAGGAATCTTGTGTTCTCTTCAGATAAATTAAAAAAAAAAAAAAAAAAAAAAGATTTCCTAAACAATGCTGTTCAGACAGGAGTTATTTATTTTGTGCCTAATATATGTGCAAGCAGTTGCTAGCATGTGTAGTAAAGTGATAATTCACTTTGCAGTGTTACAAGTGATTGTATGTATAGAAATCTTGAACTGATTGTCTCTTGATAGCATGTACATAGGAAAAGAGGACAGCATTAACAGAGGACAGAATAGCCCTGCAGATACTACAGTGTTAAAAGAAACAGTTGTGCAATTTACAATTTCTAGGTTGTCCTCCCTAAAACTTATTACTTGTTTAATAATACTGGTTTTGCTGTTGAGCTTTGATTGCTACAAAGTGTGGGCATACACAAACCGAACTTCTGTTTCTGGTTCATGGCACAACCTTATTCTTACAAGCTAGCTCCATAACAAGTTACCATGTAGCCATTACTACATATGAAGTTTCAGTCACTGAAATACAATACTTTCTTTGTTACATGTTTTCTAAAAGCAGTCTTTCACTTTTTGTCTGAGTTTCTGTGTGTGTTTGTAGAATTAGAAGAAAATTGGCACTTTTAAAATCTCATTTTCTGGTTTGAGTTGGCAGCAGCACAAAAAACCTTAATATCAACCCACTGCATAAATAGATCTGCTTATAAGATGTATTCCTTTGTTTGTTTCTAAAAGCATCAATAGTGTTCTAATATGGATAAAAAGAATTACTAGCTGTCCTTTGATACTTATGTTAGTGGTTTGGGGCTCTTATTACTTGGCATCTCTGTTTCACATCTGCTTTGGAGGAGAGGAGGGTTCCTAATATCCCATGTTATGTACCTTGGTAGACAAGGGTTTTGCTGTTTAGGGTTTTTGTAAAGAAACAACTAATAGCAAACCCCAAAAGAAAAAAAGTGAGTATTTATCATACTGTGATAAGAATTATGGGGGCATAAAAAATGTCAGATGTTACTCAGTCTCTGGATCATTCACATTTTGGGAATCGCATGTCTTCGAGAAAGGCCTCTTTTGCTCTCTCCCCAGTACTTTGAAAAGGCATTCTGAAGTAATAAGAAAGCTCATAAAAGTTGAAACACAAGTGTTTGTATTACACTGATAGATAAAAAGAAATTTTTGTCAACTCTTATGATGACGTGTATTATTTTGATTGAATATGTTTAAACTCTGCCAGTAATACAGGGGATGTGGGAGGTATCTAGGAGCCATCTCCTGTAGATGTGCAGGAAGTGAGTTCTTGAAATGCCTCAGAAAGAAGAGATTTTTTGCCTCAAGTTTAAAATAAACATGGCTTCTGCCCAGTTAAGGTTTTAAAAGCTGAGGTTTAAACACTTCCACAGCACAGTGCAAAACCCTTGTCCTATTCCGAAAGACCACCCGAGCACAACTGGTAGCTGAACAAACAAATCTCTGGGATGAGAGGAAGCCTTGAGGCTGCGTATGGCAGGGAGAACCCATCCTGAGGGCACAGCAAGTGGAAGGACCCCCCAGCCCAAACATTCCCAAGTGCACAGGGCTGCTCTGAGACAGAACTGTGGGCCTCACTGGTGCAGAGAGTCAGAGCTATCCATGTCTGAAAGGATTTTTGTGTGGTACTTGTCCAGTGTTTAAACTCATTTTTTTGTCTAGTTCTTAAGAGCAAGTTTTCAAAGGCAGGGAGTGTATGGCAACTGTGTGCAGAAGTGCAGGCAGGGCAGCAAGGGGTGGTTGACAAGGATGCTTTTGTGGTAGCTGCTAATGTGCTGTAGTGGTGACAGACTTAATTTATAAAGGAAAATGCCAGCTTTGGTGGATACTTTTACTGCTTTCTGCCAGTCACTGTGTGCAGCACTGACCTTGGCTGTCAAAGTCAATGCCAGCAAGTTTCTACATCAAAAACATAGAGGCATGGGAGTAGCCACCAGGGAAGGAGAGGGAGAAGGTTGAGAGTGCTCCCATCAGAGCCAGGGAGTAAACAACTAGCATAGTTATTACCTCAGAACATACGGCTTCTTGTAGCGTGACAGGTTTAGACAATATAGCCTAAGATTTTTCAGACTCTGACTGGACAGACACATGGAAATACAGATCTGAGCCTCCGCAGAGTCTGTCCTGTCACCTGAAATATGCTTATGCACCTGGATGCTCCGGCTGTTTGCCTTGGAGTCCCACCGTGGTGGGGCTTTGCTGTGCTTTGCAAAAGGCGTGTTGAAGTGAGCTTGCTCCATATCAGCAGGCTGCATCTGGAGAGAATGAGCTCTTTTCAGAGAGGAAAGAAAAATAAGGTTGTAAAGTGTAAGGTCTGTTAGAAAGCAGATGCAAACTTCCCTTGCTTAATTTGGCCATGGCACCAAAATAAATACTGTATCAGAGCGCTGTTTACTTTCAGGTTTTTGGGCAGGTTTATGTGTTTGTCTAATTAAAAATCCAAATGAAACATACATAATGTAGGTACATAAATCATCTGCTTTCCCCTTCTTTATGAGTATTGTATTTCTGAATTTGTTTTGAGCTTTGAAAGTTAATGCTGTGCTACTTAGAAGTGACAAGGCTTTGGTTAAACATGTCTGAGAGACAAAATGTGGAAACATCTAGCTAGTGTTAACAAATACATTGTGAACCGAGAGTGGGAATGGACTTGTCATTTGTGAGGCTTCTGCTGCTCCTTTCGAGCACCATGAGGTTCGGCAAATCCCCTGCCTTTCAGGCAACAGCAATAGGAGGGATCATCCGAAAGAGAACTAGTGTGAAGAGTCTATAAAGTATCAGAACTGGCAAGTGACAGCTAACATAGCTGTCAAGATTTTTATCTTGATTCTTCCTGATCACCAGATACAAGTTTTCACCCCTCTCTCCAAGAAGTTTTAAAGGTCTAGAAAAATGGCAACAGTTTTTGCTGCATAAATGAGATTGAATTAATCCATTCAAAAACTCAAGCTTGTTTTTTCTGAGTGTTTTGCTGAGAAGTCCATGATTTTCCTCAGCAGGGGCTGCCGCCCTGAAGCTGTTTGAGCTTTGCAGTTATTATGTTTTGTTGTTTTTCTCTGCAAGGTGTATTTGTTTAGAGGGCTGGGGATTGTTTAGGAAGTTACTGCCAGTCGTCAAATGTTTGTGCTTTCTGGGGGTGGAGGGAGGGAAGGAGGGAGGGAGGGACAACTGCTGCTATCACAAGCTTGTTACATGCTGTAAAGAAGGACATGAAGCAGCAAGTTTCTTAAGTAGTGTTAATCTCTTCTGTGGTTTCAGAACGCCTCTGGGAGCCTCCCTGGATGAGCAAAGCAATCCTCTGTTGAAGGGTAAGGAAGGGCTTTACCTACTGAAATCTCTTTTGCTGGAAACTGTTTTCGAGGACATTCATGTGAGACCTCGTCTCTTTAGTAGCAGTACAAACCACAGCTGGGTCAGCATTGCGGAGTTATTCTCACAGCGGAGCACTTGTGCCCGAGAAACTGGAGAAGGGAGGAAAGAACCTGAATAAGTCTTTCTGGAGCTCTTAGGAAGGTCTAAAAAAACCCCAAATATGCAAAACAGGGAGGTGATTTTGTCTCACAGCTCATGAGCATTAGGTAGTCTCTGCCTCTAATAACTGTGGTTGCCACACCTGAAAATTTTACTATCCGAGCAGGTCCGAATACTAAAGTTCAAAGTACAGTGGGAATGTGCAGGTAGTGACAGGGTGAAGAAGAATTACTTGCTGTGCCTGGAGTCTTCACTTCAGCTTCTAATCTGGTACAGGGAGGTGAGAGGGGAATGCCCCAGCTGGACTCAGGCTCTGGATTTCCCTGGTAAGATGTCTGGAGGGTAGATAATGCAGCGGCAGAAGGCGCAGATGTGCTGAGTGGTACCTCCAGGTTCCCACTTGCAGTTAATTTGCTCGCACATTGATGCGGGGGTGTTTCTGAGCACAAAACTAAAGCAGTGTTGCAGTTGTTCTCTTTCAAAATAGTTTTGCTATGTTCTGAAATGTAACTTCTTGCTTCTTAATGCATTTTAACTGCATGAGTAATGCAGGGATTGTAAATAAAGTCTGGTTATTTCTTGTATCAAATGAAGTGTCTTGCTAATATCTTTAGATAAGCTGCTGGAAGGAAACATCAGAGCACTGTAGTTGTTGATCTGCTAACTGTATGTTTTCAGGCATGCTGGTGAGAAATGGAGGAAGTTTTGAAGATGACTTATCCTTGGGAGCCGAAGGTGGGTGTGGCAGATTATGACTCCTTTTCTAGCAAAAAAATAATTATATTCAGTCATCTGATTTTTATTTTGAAGAACGCCATTGGCTAGAAAATCAGGATGAAGCATACAAAAAATGCAGGAAGATTTGCTTTTTGAAATTATTTAGACTACTGCTAGAGTTAAACACTCTGGGTCTCTGACCCAAAGGTCAGAGGCAGCCCTGAATTTGCTTCTGCCCTCTCATTTTCATACCCACAACGAGAGGACAGCCTGGAGCACTTACCAAGGCTGTGAGAAAATCATTTCTCCTACTTGCTCTTCTTGTCCATGGGTTACTCTTGGCAGCCATGCATGTCCCAGTTCCACTGAATCCCTTGGGAGTGGCATGTGCAAGCTTTTGAAAGGAGGAATGAAATTCTGTCAGCCAAGAGGCAAACCCATTAAGGGCTAAGTGCTTTTAAAAGTGAAAGGCACTAAAGCTGAGTAAGTATTTTGGATCAGCCTCTTCTGTTGCTAGCTGCTTGCCTTTTCTTTCTCTTCCCTTTTTTAAGGGGAAGGAGATGTGGCTGTTCCCCATGGACTTTGTAAAAAAGACTTCTAGCCTTTCTGTTGATCATAGCTTAGAGGTAGCTGTAAACAAACTAACAAATGCACTGTGGATTCTGTTCTAACAGCAGCATCTTGTAGTAAAATAGCAAAAAAAAAGTCTCACAAACCAGGTCCTGGGGTTATCTGACAAAACTACTCTCCCAGTTTAGCTTTTAATGTTCTTGAATTACTGCTTTTGCTAAGTGCTAGAGCTGGTGTAGTAGAAAGCCCTTTCCTTCCAAATTAGTCTTGCCAGTAGTGTCAAAGCAGTGGGAGAAGGCCTGGAGGAAGGAAGTATCTTTAATTTTTAAAGATTTAAGACTTCTAGGGAAAAAAGTTTATCTGGTAATGATCTTGATCTGATAATGATAGAAAAGCAGTAAATGAGTGTCCTACTGCAATAGATTAAATAGGATTAAATTTTCCTGTTGACAGTCTTTTCCGCTTGTTACATTGCCTGCAGTACAAAGATTTCGTAGGAAAAGTTTCTTTGTAATGATAATCCAAGGCTCTGAGCATATGACCAAGAATACAAGAATCTGTGCATTTCGGAACATCATGTCACTTTTTTCTTTTCAACTTTTCTCTTTATAATTTCCAAGGACTTCTGTTTTTTATGGGTTTTGAGCATGATATAGCTTGTTCAGATGAAAAGGCCCCAGTACTAGAATTGCTGGTTGATTTTTCTGGGTAAGGATGCGGGTGTTTCTGCTGGGCTTCGCTTCCCATCCAAGAACAAGGGACAACAGAGCTGCTTGGAGCAGTGCTGCGTGCCCTGCCAGACAGACAGCCCCTTTGAGGCTGCTGTGAATGGCCTGCCCTTGTGCAGCCCTGACTGCCTGAGTCCAGATACAAGCCAGAGCCCTGTGTGAATGGTACAGAGGGCATTGGGCAGGGACCTGTAACCCCAGCCCACTGCTGAGCTGGTAAAACCTATGGTTTTGCTGTTCAACTTAGTCACTGGATAATCCTTACAGATAGGCTTACCTTCATATTATAGGCAAGAGTATTAAAAAGAAGAGATGTGGGATCTGTGTTTTGCATACATTCCTTTGCATACATTTCTTTGTGATGCCTCTGAAACCAAGAGAAGCTGTGAGGTTTCCACGTTTTACTGTCGATTGCTGACTTTACTGTGCTGGCACAGTGGGTCGAGATGCAGGGTTTTCCTGGCTGTGTGTGTGCCATCACTTCACTCTTTTCATAGCTGATTCTGAGGGCTGCTGTAACAGACACGTGCTCCTTGCCTGTCTCCTGCAGCAAGTTGTTCATGCTGAGTTGCCTCTTTGGGGAAACCATAATTTAATTCTGAGGTTCAGTTCTGAAAGAATAATGCTGCCTGGGATGTTCCCATGTGATCCAGCTGCAGAAAGTGCTGAGTTCCCTGTCAGCCTGACCAGGTGCTTGGTACCTGGCAGACAGCCTCCCTCCCAAGCCCTCTCAACTCTGAGCATGTCTGCTGGCCCCATCAGCACCAAGGGCTTCACTGAGCTCTTGTCCATGTATTGCACAGCTCAGGCAGCCAGGGCTCTGCCCCACTGTGCTGATGAAAAGATGAACAAATACAGTCTCAGCACCTGGCCATGGGGCCAGCTGCCTTTCTTATATTCTTTGCTTTCTCTACTGGAGCAATCCATGCATTCCTGCTTGTCCTCCTCCCCTTCCCACCTGGGAACAGCCCTGCAGCTGGTAATCATGTCCTCAGTTGCAAAGCAATAAATGGTTTATATAACAATTACCAGCTTATCACAATTTAAATTTTGAGTAATAAGATTAATGACAGTATGTAAACATGTGTCCATGTGAGATTTAATTTTAAACAGAGCTTGATTAAACTAGATCATCTTTATATCAGCCGTATACTAGAAACCCTTGACAATCACATTTATATGGAAAAAGTAAAATCTGATTTATGCAGTACTGCTGGTAAATATGCTCACTGTCTGCTTCTTCATACTGATTGTGGGAAGTGTAGTTACGAAGAGGTTTGGATGTAACTTCTTCTTCTTCTTTCTCTACAGCTAATCATCTACGGAGTGATACCCAAACAGAAACATGGTAAACATCTTTTTTGTGTTTGTTTACTTCAGAGGAATATTTTTCTACTGAAAGGCAGGAGGGAGAATGGGCAGTAGAAGTCATGGGGGCTACCACGGAGCTAAAGCTCTTCTGCTCATGTCTGTTTACAAGAAAGGAAAGGTAAAGATCCAGATAACACAGAGACAGTCATTAGGAGGTGCAGAAAAAACATTCAGATTTTCATTCTTTCAGCAGACCTGACATATATTTTGGAGTATCAGGAGGAAAACAGAGAAATGACAAATCTTAGTAACTTAGCATGATTAACCTTCTTTGCCTCACTGATTACTCACGGTTTCAGAAATTTCAAGGGAAAATTAGTTTTGCCTGTCACAGCAGATGTCTTTTGGGAGTGGGGGAAAAGGACTTTGAGAGAGGAGAGATCGTTAGAGCTTCTAAATAAAATGTGCTAAAACTAAAATGCCACTGAGACTTCAGTGAATACTGCACAGTCCCTGTGGGCAGCATCCTCTCTGCTCCTGAGCTGGGCTCCATAAGTAAATACACACTCTTAGGGGAATCCTCTGCTGCCTTTGGTTTCTTGGTTGCTGTTCTCAGGGGGAATAGTTTGTTCCCCAGGGAGATCAGCAGTAAAAGTATGTTTGAACCCAGGATACCACCTAATGCTCAGGCAGCTTCTCCAGATGCAGGGAAGAAATAGTTTGGGATTGGGAAGGAGACTGGCCAGCAGTGTGGGCTGGAGCTTGTCTTGCTTCATTTCCCCCCACATGGAGCCTCTTCAGCTTCCCCAGCCAGGTCCGGGCAGGTCGCAGTCCTGCGCTGCTGCAGGCGGGTGGCAGCTGGGGCGAGCCGGGTACCCGAGGTGTGGAGAGGGTGGCCTTGCATGGAGGGGTGGTCCTGCTGGAGGAGGCAGCACCCCAGGGAAGGCAGGAAAAGGCAGGGCAAGGACAGCTCACTTGAGGCTGGGCTTCCTTACTGGAGGAGGGTGGGAACAGGGAGGGTGGGGCAGCAAGGGCAGATCAGGGTTTGTTTTCTCGCTCGCATTTGCCTTTAAATTCATACCGTCTGTGTACATTTTTACTGAGGTGGCCCAGGGTTTGCTTTTGTTTCTGTATTTCAATAAATGACATGGCTAATATAAACCAGATAACACTGAAAGGGAAAAGAGAAATTCAGCAGTGCTGGAGGGTCAGCTCCCCAGCAAGGCAGAGAATCAAGTCCCTGAACAGAAGGGGTTTATCGCAGGGGTCCTCTCTGTTTGTGTTGACAGCAATGGTGTACTGGCAAAGGACAAGAGGCTGCAGTTCCATCAGAAGGGGAGAAGTATGAACTCTACCGGCTCCGGAAAAAGCAGCGCAACTGTTTCAAGGTAAAACAGTGCTATGCTTTGAAGGTCTGTTTCTCAGTTAAAGGGACTTGGCTTGTTTTATGTGCATTGTTGCACATAAGAGAAGGGAATTTTCATTTGGTTGCTTGAAAAACTTCTAATTTTTTTTAGTTGTGGTTTTCAGTAAATGCTAACAAATGGACCTAAACATTAAAAATGCATGAAATTTTAATGGCATTTTAAAATTCGAGCTCTGCAGAATAGAACCGATTTTAGAAATCACAGTATTCGATCTGTGATGTGTCTGGGCCAATGGCTCTCATCATGAGTACCAAAACTTTAGATGCAGAGATCTCCACAATTATTTCCAAAAATAGGCTGAGCTGTAGGAGTCAAAAGTTCAATAAACCAAACTGGCTACTGGGCTGAGTTAGCAGCTGGATAGAAGGGTTTTAAAGGAGGCAGGTAGATGGTAAACATCTTTCATTTGTCTAGCGTTTCTGAATTACTGGAGCTTTATGAGGAAGATCCTGAAGAAGTACTCTATAACCTTGGGTTTGGAAGAGATGAACCAGATATTGCTTCAAAAATTCCAGCGAGATTTTTTAATTCGTCATCATTTGCCAGAGGGATAGATATCAAAGTGTTCTTGAATGCCCAAATACAGCGCATGGAAGTGGAAAATCCAAGTTTTGCTTTAACAAGTAAGTATGTTTATGAGTTTATTAACTATGTAAACAACCCCAAAAGAGGTGTGTATCTAATATTCTGGCAAAACTCAGTTACAGCCTAAAGGCCAAATTCCATTCAGAATTCATAATAAAACTCTTGCTTTGTCTTAAATAGGCAAGAGGTGACCACCAGGGTGGTACTCCTTGGGGTGAGTGGAGGGGTTTGTAGTGGGGGAGAGAAATACAAGGCATCCTGTAAGGTATGCTGCCTTCTGGTTTGTATCATTCTCATCTCTTACTCTAATCTTGTCCTCTGTTGCAGCTTTAGAGCACTGAAACAAATAGCAATATCCCTCTGTTTCTGGTGTTCTTCAGTCTGTGGGTGGGATTTTTTTTCTGGGTGGCAGCGACCTATTTTTGTCATTGTTGAAATCTGGGGCAGTATTTCTATTGACTTGGACAGGAGCTTTGTTGGATCTGTAATGAGTCTTGCTGCAATGAGGGCATAGCTGTCCTTTTGTAGTTGCAGATGGAGAGAGCAATGCGAGTAACTCTTTCTAGCATTTTGTAAATAACTTGCATTCACACACATATGCCACTTACATACTTTGGGAGAACTTTGCATGCTGTTCTTGTGCATTTAGTAAAGATTCTTGCAAAGGTGTTTCTTTTTCTCCATAGTACAGTATCACTTTCATGTTACAGGCCGAGGCAGTGTTCATTCAGCCTTAGGGGCCCTTGATAAAAGTAGGAGGAGGTTTGTGGGGCTGGACAGAGGTTATGATCAAAACTGCCTCTTCAGATATGCCTTGTGTTTCGTTCCTGCGCAGGTCGTTTTCGTCAGATTGAAGTGCTTACTACTGTGGCCAATGCTTTTTCTTCTTTGTATTCTCAAGTCTCTGGGACTCCTTTGCAGAAAATTGGTAGTATGAATTCAGTGTCTTCCAGCAAAGAGGCATCCAGCCCTCCCCCTCTGAATCGCAGCAATACAGCCAGTCGGTTAATGAAGACCTTGTCAAAACTCAATCTGTGTGGCACACAGCAAGCTGATGGCAGCAGCTCCTTAAGTCCTTCGCCTGTTGAAAAAGGGAAAAGTCCAGCTGAAGTAGAGAGTGAGGAAAATGATGTGAAAAATGAATCTAAATTGCCAAAATATCCTAAAAAGAAAGACTGTCCCTCTTTTTTGGCTACTGTAAAGGAGGAGATAGGCAGCAGTCAGACAAAGGCTGCGAACACAGACAGACCTGCGCACCCCCCTGCTGTGACTGATGATGCACAAGAGGGTACTGTGCCTCCAGCAGATGGGCAGGGTGGCAGGTTGGCAGGTGCCCAGGATAGACCCTGTGAAGAACCCAGTCTTTTGGACTCGCCGGGCCTCAGCAGCAGTTCCAGTACATCCGACAGCAGTGTCCTGACACAGAGACTGTCCACAGCATCACCAGGTAGAGACCCCTGCGCTCCCCTCGCAAACCCGTCCATAACGAACCTAATGCTGCAGCAGAAGGACTCCTTTGAGATGGAAGAGGTGAGTGAAGATACATGACTTTCTTTGTGCATACAGTTTACATAACTCGCTGTCTGCCAGCAGAGGAATGTCGCCTCCTGTGCAGTTGACAGTGTTTTCTTCAGGAATACTTTAAATTCTCCGAGTGTTGCACTTTCTCAGCAGTTGCAGGCTGCTCTAATTGATCCTCTAAGTGAAATGAACTTGGTGCTGCTGCTGCTGTTATTCCAAAGAGTCAGAGGGAAAGTTCTCATTCTCTTTTTTTAAATCAAATTCAGGTAATTGCAATCACTGGCATAACTCTTAGGAAGTTTTCTCTGTGTAAGTAGATGTAGCTTAGGCTTTGTATGTACTAAAACCTTGGGGGTTTAATTTTTATTTTATTTAAATTGTTAACTAGAAGTCATTACTTTTGTTGCCTAAAAGTAAATTCAGTTTATTAATTGATGTTGATTAAAAATAAATTTGTGAATAAAGCAAGAGTTTCGCTGCATGAAACAGAAGAGGGGCTTTCATGCAGCATGAGGTGCTCATCTTGTACAACTTTTGGTTTTGATAACCTTCTACTGTAAGCAGATTTATTTGTTCTCTGGAAATTAGCATGTTGAAAGTCATTGTGACATGACTTTCGGTGATGGCTCAGCTACAAATTCTGTGCTGTCTTTTAATATCTTCATAAATGCAGATATCCATTTTTATATTGATAATTGTCCCAAAGGATTTTTAATTCCCCGGTTCCTGTGAGTGATTTGTTTATTAGGCTAGTAAACATGCAGCCTACAAATTCAAAAATGCAATTTTTGTATAGACTTGCAGCTTGAATTGTAAGAACTGTCTCAAAATTCTTAAATGAGTAGATGCTTTTGTGGACACATTTTGGTGTGACTGTTAAAAGTTCAGTAGTTAAGTTCTTTTTCTATGTGAAATAGATGTATAAAATGAAGGCTATTGTGATTTCATTGGTGAAATGAAGAAAGCAAGTGAATAGAAAAGCCCCAGCGTTTTACAGCGAATGATGAAGTGATGATTTAGTAGATACTGTGTCTAGTGTCATAGTGTCATGACAAGCTCTTCTAGATCAACTATTGTAGCTGAGGGCACTCTTTAGGCAAAAAAAAGGTAATCAATCCTCTTGTGGTTCCTGCCACTTGTTTATTCCAGTGTGTCCTCACCCACATGTTGTGTGGCCATCTACTGAACCAGAACAAAGGACTGGTCCAGTTGAGGAGGGAAAAAGAAACCCAGTGTATTTCTGATTTATTTCTTTTTCCTGGCTTAGTTTTCAGCCAGATAATTTTCTTGATACAGCTCGTTGTGTAGCTACAAAAGTGTTTATGTTGGCACAATTGGAGGGGACTGAGTAGCAATGCATTTTGCCACATATTTCAGCAGAGAAATACATTTGTGGTACCCTGGGGCAAAACTGAAACAATTAATGTATTTTATATATATCCATATATGTGTGTATGTGTGTATATTAAAAAGAGGAGTGGATTTTTCCTTCAGAGTAAGTTGGACTGTAAAGACTTGCTTAATTCTGTGCAAATGCGATGTGTTTGCGAAGTTTTGGTTGACACATTTCGTGCAGTGATGCCAGGCATAAACACAGCTGTTTGGGCAAGACAGCATATGATGTGGGATGGGATTGTGGTGAATTTTTTGTTGATGCAATATAGTATATACTTATCAACTGCCTACAGATCCCTGGGAGGGAGGGATTCACTTTGTTGAACACATTTCAGAACAATTCCTGGCAGTGTGATTTTATTTTTGTTTGTCTCTAAGCAGGTTGTAATGAACAATAAACAGTATTAGAAACAGTGACAATAACTCCTCCCCCTCTTTTCCTAGCTTGGCTTGGAGTGCATTCTTATGCATAAGAAAGATGACAGATATATCAAGGAAGTTCTTTCCATGCTTATGAATGCCTTGGAGGTTTGCGTGCCCTTCGGAAGTCTGTGGCTGTGAAGATAGCTAGTGTGGGAGTGAGTCAGGGCAGGATTTCCCCCAAACACCCACTCCTGAGGTGGCCAGTGACAGTCCTGAAGGTCATTTACCAGCATGAATATTGGCTGAGGGGATGGGGAAGGAGCTTCTGTTTGCTTGAGGAGCTGCACCGTGCTGTGGACACGGTTGGAACACTGTCTCCCAGCCAAGGACAGGAGGTGGACAGTATTTAAATGAGAAGAGGCTTAGCTGTTGGAAGGCTGCACATTTAGCCATAAGAAACTAGGAGGTTTGAGAGAATCAAGACACCTTTCCTGGAGCTTCCAGTTTTATTAAAGTGTCTGTAAAATTACTTGCTGTTTCTCATTTAAAAAAAAATAAATTTTCCCTAATCTTTAAATTGTGAGCCCCTTCTATGCTCCCCTGCATTTGGATAAAATAAGGATTTACCCCTTTGGTACAGCCTTCATTTCCTAAAGGAACAGAAGCTGCTACGTTTATAATGCAAAAGTAATGCTGCTCGCTTATTAATGGTGGAAAGTTCAGGACGAGTACTCCTCAAAACCCTTGTAACTGAGAAAATGCACCCTTGTGGCTGCTATACACGATATCAATGCAGATAGAACCTCTTCCTTAGCCAAATACTAATTTTGGCTTATCAACATCAGTACCTTTGTTTTTTGATAATTTGATAAAATTAATGATAAGTTGATAAAAAATGGAGATAAATTCATTGCGTGATAATTTTGAAACTGGGTTGGCAGCCCATTAGAGGGAAGAGCTGTGGATAATTGGATTGGGGGGTTATGCATGTAGACTTGCATGTGATCCATTAGTATTTTTTCTGGATCACACAAAAGAGAGAATGTGTTCTTGGTTTTGAACAAAACAAAGGCCTCCCTGTTGGGATTTTAGGCATATTCTTTTCATTGTTTGAACATTTGCCTGAGAACTGCTTTCTTAATAATACTGTGTTTCACGAAGTTATCGAGTAAAAAGATTCATTTTTATGTAGTTTAAAGCTTCCCAGTTGAAATGTGCATGGATCTGAATATGTTATCTTCCTCTTCTGTATGGGAAGACATAAGAAGTATTTCCACGAGTAGTGGCGTGGGGAGGTCTGGAGTAGATTCTGGCAGGGTCTGGGTCCTTCTGCTGGAGGACTGGTGGCTTGTAGGATATAGTTGGTAGGGCAGCAGATGACAGTCCTTGTGTCATTTTTCTAAATGTATTGTACTTGTTCTTTATATTCACATGAAGGGCCAAGAGTTCTGACTGGAAAAAGATGGTAGTGTAGAGGTTGTCAGAGGTGTTTTCACACGGTAATTTTAGTGTTTTGTCAAAGAGGAACTGAGAACTCTGTGTTGTCACAGGATGTGATTTCCAGGTCTTTGTGCATGCTGTGTGTAACCAGAGGGGAGTCCTGTGCTGTGGGTGGGAGGTGCTGCCCAAGGATTCCTGTTCTCCTCCAGGAGCATTGCTGAATGCCTGATTAAAGTTGGTTCAAGGAGATTACGATTTGCTTCTTCCATCAGTACAGGCTGTTGAATTGGAGGAAAACCCAACAAAACCTCCTCCTGCATGTGCAGTGTGTATAGCTTAGGCACTCTTAAGCACAGGAGCATATTCCAGTTGGCCTGACAAAATATTCATCTCCTCTTCCTGATAGATCCAGAGTACAGAGGGGGATCTACCTCACGTTTCAGCTGCACACCAGCTAGCAGTGACCAAGTCAAGGAAAGGTGAGTAGACTGCAACTTCTGTGAGACAGCTGACTGCTGAGTGTCCTTCCATGTCTGAAAGGCTGATTCAGATATTTTAAGCTTCTAAAGTTTGTTTTCTCTGTAGAAATAAAAAAGTTACAGGTTTCTTTTTTAGCTAAATCACAGAACATTACTACAAAGTGGCAACCAAATTACAGGCAAGACAACAGCCCTATAACCTCACTGGCTGTTTGCACTTTTGTATAATTGATGATAGCTCAGATGGCCTGAAATGTTAATTCAGATTGTGTGGGATTTTTTTTTCCTTCGTAGATCCTGTAATTTAAGATACACATTTAAACTGAAATTATGTTGTTTTAAACCCAAATTGCATGATACATGCAGCTTTTCTCTATGCACTACTGCTCTGTCTGCAGACTGCCTGCACAGAAAACTAGTGTCTCTACACCCACGTGGAAATCATAGTCCCTCACATGGAAAACACTGTGCACTGGCTGTTGTGGTTCACTTAGTTTGTGCTTTCATCTCAAATTCTTAGTTGTCTGTTTTATGGCTTGGGAGGGGTAAAAAGCTGACTTTCAAGTTCATTTTGTGATTGTTACTTTGCCCAGTATTGGCAAGTGAAGTCCGTTCTCTGGCTGATACATTTAATTAAAGGAGAACTAAAGCTTGTTGCGCTTAGTGAGCTGCGTAGATGCAACGCAATTTCTTAGTGACTCACTGCTAGCATCTCTACATGCTAAAGAGAGGCAGAAAAACCTGTCTTAAGAAACAGAGATCATCTTATTTGCATTTTCACAAATGAATTTACAATCTTGTGAACTGTCAGCTGAATTGCATTAACATGGTTGAGAGTGCCCTGGACTAAGTGTTGGAGAGTAATGCCTGGTTATTGGTGATAGCCTGTGTTACTTGTTCATCAGTGTTTTTGCATAACACAGCCTAGTGCTCACTAAGCTTCCTCTGCTACAAACATAGGCCACTAAGGATTGCCAGAAACTGAACCTCTAACTGTTCCTAGTACTTCTTTACCTGATTTTGAAGTTCATTACCACCTGCTTTACATGATAACATGAAAAGAGGTGCAGCCTTTACAGGACAGGTCTCCTGTTTGCCTGGCCTCAACAGCTGCAGGAAGAGCTTTTCAGAGGAAAACAACTTAAGGAACCAGCAGCTGCAGTCAGGGAGGAGAAAAATAAAAATAAAAACTACTGCTCCCAGTAGTTATTTTACCCTCTTCTTCCACCATGCAATGAAGAGAAGTCAGATGGTCCTGTGTGTACCTGCTGAAAGGTACCAACAGTGCTAGCAATGGGTCGTGTTTCCCAGGCACTATGTCCCACCTGTTTCTGAATGCACTTGGCACAGATTAGTGGTGACACTTTATTATCAGGCAGGCATTGCCTAGAGTTTTCTATGACTTATCTAACAAGGGTATAAATGCTTGCACATTTGCTAAAAGTTAGTCTTAACCCAGCATTTTATTTCACCTGGAAGATGTAAAAAACTTAGGACTTTGTTCTGTGTGGATCTCAGTAAAGTTGTCAAGAGGGAGAATATTTGATGGAGAACTTATCCAAAACATAACAAAACTGTAGCCAATTTTTTTTTTGCAAGTTGTCCAACATGAGACAACATAGAGGCCTGTTTTCTGAGAGAGTGGATGTTCACGAAGTGTAAAGGCATCCAGAGTTAATGGTCCCTTATTAAAAATTCTGGCCATTGTGTCTGAATGTGAAATACCGCTCTCACTGCAATCTCATGGGGTGGAATCAGCATGAAATTCAACCACAGGTCTTCTGTTGCAATGTGATTTCAGTCAATGATCCTTACACAAACCCATCTTTTTCAGTGGCTTTGTCTCTACTGTGTATAAGCACCCATAAACAAAATATTTGTTCCAGATGAATGCTTCCCCTGAAGGAATATTTCTGTACTTTTTCTTTTCATGTGGTGGTATTTCTTTGTCAATTAGCAGGGTTGGTACAGACTGTTATAAACCTTGCAGTGTCATTTTACATCTACACAGGGAGTTGTGGATGCTTTCTCTGACATTTACAACAGTTTGTAAGGTATGTTAAGAGGGCCTTTAATAAGAAGTGAAGTATTCAAATAAAAAAGATTCTCTTTCCTACTGAAATATTATGGTTGACTGTTATGGTTGAACATAACAAGCATAGAGTCTGCTGTTGCTTAGACTCACAATTAAAGCATGTTTCTTATTTCAGTTTTTTTAGGAACACAAGAATGAAAAGCTTCAGCTAGTTTGTAAACATACAGCGCTGCTAAATTTCCACTATAAAAAAAAGCTTATTGCAAAGTTATCTGGTAGAAAGGTTTGTTAGTTCCAAACCAAAATTCTTACTGACCTATCATACAGCAGCACCTTCCGTCCCAAAAAATGCCCCAAAAGCAAGACAAATACAGGTACAAGGCCTAGAGGACAAAGTATTCTCAATACATTTTAACTCATGAATGTCTGGTTGTTGACATCAATGGCTCTGTGAAATTTTGAGTAGACACAGACCTGTTTCTTTTGAGGCATCCTACGTTGATAGTCAAAAGCAGTTATTGGGTTTGAAAATTTAGTTCTTGAAAGGGAAGAAAGCACATCATCAGCACTTCCTGTCCTTAATATATTATTGTATTTATAGCTCTCTGCGGGTGCAGCTCCACAGGAGATTGGATATGGGGGAGTGAGAAGAAAACATCTGGAACAGATTTAGTATTTATGGGAGTCTGTGCTTATCTGTCCAGATGCTAGGAAATCCCCAGGGACTCAGAGAGTTTTTGCAGCAGGGCTCCCTACTGGGCTGGTTTTGTTAGTGCTGGGGTGCAGGCTGTGATCAGTATGCAAAAAAGGGACACCTGATACTTAACCCCATAATGAAATACTTGATAGTTAAGTTGGGAATGTTATTTTATTAGTTACCTCATAAAATACAAAGTGCAGTAGAGCTTTTCCAATAGTGCAGGTACAAGAAACAAATGTTAAAGCTTCATGGATGGTTTCCACATATTCCTTGTCCTCTTCTGTGTGAGCAGTTGAGTGATGCAGAAGAGGTGAGACTGACAGTCCACTGGTAGCTGATTATTATGTTACAGTAGATGAACTAATCATTTCCCTGATAGGGATGCTCTGATGAATCTGCTCTCACATTTTGCAAACCACAGACTTGTTTCTTCATCATGTGTTCTTTGTTTAGAACTTTTTCAGTTTATTTAGTTTATTTATGAATACACACATTTTTTGACATGTATCCAGTACCTAAATATACTTTGATTTTTTTTTTTTTTATATAGCTTAAAAAACCATCCAAGAGGCATTTTAATCTGTACTCTGTTAAACTGGGATGGGAGTTTGATTGTTCCAGCTGGTTTTGTTTGTTGTGGCTGGTTCCTTCTCCCACACTTTCCTTATTATCCTGCCCCTGGCCTCCTCCCAGTAGTTCAGATTTCCTCTGTGTGGTGTTGACAGTACTTTTGGGTGGCAGAGTTGGTGTTGTGCAGTGGTACCTTTTTGCAGAAGGTACAATTGCCTTGCTGGGGTTACACAGGGCAAAGGATGATCTTTAATCAAGAGCCAAATATAGCTCTTTAGCTTTTTAAAAAATGTTTTCATATTTTCCCCTTGTTTGCTGGAATCTGACAGATATCCAGGTGCTATAGAGCAGGCTGTATAGCTGGGTCAGTAGTTGTCAAGGAGGGAGGATACCATTACGTAGCAGTATATCCCAGCGTACTAGTTGGTGTTTCCAGTCTTTACAGAACCAAACCTGGTCATTTCACTGCTGATTCAGTAGATATTCCAGTTCTTTATAAGTTTTTACTGCATTTACATCATAGTGGTGTTGTGGAGAACCCTAAGAACTTGCAAAAGACAAGGTTAAGGTGTGGGAGCAGATGACTACTCAGAAAACATGTCTTTTCTGGTTTGCTTTAAAATGTTAAAAAAATCCTGGCAGCTCTGTTGCACAGAAAGCAAGGGATGACTGTATTAAGGGGATGTATCCTGAGGTGGAACCAAGGCAGTTTGAATCTGTTCATATTGTGCCGGTCACTTGCCATGGATAAATGAGGCCAGTGTGAATGACTGCTCTGGGCTGATCCCTTGACTGGCAGTATCTGTCCTGTAAGGCTGTCAAAGCATGTGCCTAAATAACCAATGCTATAGAAAATTACCTAGAAGACTGATTTTAACTTCAGTACTGTGTCTCTGAGAAGACCAAGAATTGATTTGAGAAAACATATAGGTGTCATTTTCCTTTCTATAGCTGAAAAGGAAGTACTGACTGAGAAGGCAATAGAAGGGCAGGTCAATATTCTATTGAGCAGTAGTGATCTTCATGTGCATGAAAACAGATGCCAGCACGTGCTCTGGTGAATTGCTTTATCTGAGCTAGTGGGGATCTCTTGCCTAACAGAGGTTAAGGCTTTCCCCAGTAGTGGTTTTTTCTCTTAAATTAAAATTCACCAGATAGGAAAAGAGGGGAGTCCAAAATGTCTGGCAACAAAAGTAGGTAACTGTTCACCTTGAAGAAGGTAACAGCTTCCCCCCCAGCCTCAGCTGTGGTGACAAGCTGTTCAGCTGTATTAATTGAATTGGGCAGTTAATAAGATCCAGTTCTCAGGGAAGTAATTTCCATTGTCTTTACTGGGAGTTGGGTGGGGATGTCTGTCTTGAGGTAGAAAAGTTGTTTGTCATCGCAGGATATTGTGGCTACCATGATAACAGCACAGCAGCACAATTTGAAAGGCACTCCCTAAAAGCTGTGTGACATCACTGATAGAGAAGCTTAGTGGGCAGTTTGCCTCTGCTGGTGTTCACAGACTCTGCAGGCTCTTACTTATTTCTGTGTTAGTAAAATGTTTCTCAAAATAAGTACTAAAGAAATTAGTTCTGAATATCCAACTGTTTCAAAACAGTTTTCATAATGCATGCCAATGCATTGAGATGTGAACTGCGATTAATTATACGATGACATTTAAGTGGGGCAAAATTCTGCATTGAGCCTTCAAGAAGACAGCAGCAAGCTCTTGCCTAAGGCTCGAGAGGAGGAGGTGACAGGGGTCTGGGGGCTACAGGCCACTGTAGTTGCTTCCCATCTCCAAGCTTTTATACTTCTACTGAGGCCTAAAGGTGAGATAAGGTTGTTGCCTACCTCAGGCTGAGTAAAATGTTTCTGGTGCCGTAAGGTAAACCTTGCACTTGGTGGGTGCTTCCTGTGTCCAGTTAGGAACAGTATACATGCAATAGTGTATTGCAGAGCTTGCTGAGATCTCCCTGCAAAGCTGCTTAGCAAATGCAGTGCTTGCACCAGAGGAAATCACTCCTGGGAAGCACTTAGGGTTTTAGAGCCTCTTTAGGCTATTTTCATGCTTACCTAATGCGAGTAGAAAGGAACAAGCAGGAGGATCTTATCTTTCGTGTATAAATGGGCACTGGGAATGTGCTTTGGCAGATTGCCCATTGATGCTTAAAGGATGTTCTGCATTTGTCCACTAAACCAGCAGTGGACCCTCTCAGCCACTGGCAGAGTCCTCCACATGGCCCTCTGCCCACGTGATGCTGTTCCTTTGGGTGTATGGGGTGGTGTAGGCTGGTAGGAGACCAGTAATCTTCAGTATCTCCGTGATCAGGAGAGGTGTCAAATCTGTACTTTTCAACACAAAACAACTCTTCCCCTAGCCTGCATGTGAATTAACCAGTGAGGTAGTTTTGTGAAAGGAAAACTCCAATGGTGGCAATATCTGCAGAGGTTTTTTTCCACAGCACAGGAAGGAAAAATGTAAAAGATGGTTTCTCTTCCACTGTTGCTTGAAGTTTCACAAATAGGTCTTTGTGTGAGAGAGACTTTGCTTGAAAAAAAACAAGTTGTTTCTCTGTTTTGTTCAAAGTGGAGCTTGAAAAGCAATTGTATTACCCGCTTAATGTTATTTTGATGTAAAAGGAAAGCATGTGTTGAATGTGATTGGTCTTGAAAGGCTGTGATTTGTAAAGTAATTATGATTGGGTTTTGGTTGTTTTAAACAGATCAGCTTTTACGGACAGCAAGTCAGCACTCTGACAGCAGTGGCTTTGCTGAGGACTCTACAGATTCTTCTCCATTCAATCAGCTTCAGGTAAGGCTCTCATCCTGTGGTTCAAATACTCCTGATTAGTGTGAAACGGTAGGGGACAATAGGAGGGATGTTGATGTTTGTCTGCTACTGTGACTGTCAGTCTAGATCCTATAAAATTATACTTTTCAGAGCTGGACCTGCCGAGTCCTTTACAGACTTTGTTCATATTTTAAAGCCTTTCTGGTAGGTTAATCTGGGTATACTTGGGACTGGAATAAGTTCTAAGTTCAATACGTCCTGTTTGTTCTTTCTGGTGTATCTTTTCTCGCGGTCTGGTAGTTGATTCCTCTCAGTAGTGGGTAGAGATTAAGGTCTTGAAAGATTATAGCTATTCTGCTGATAATTTCTTTTTTTTTTTTTGTCATTTTTCCTTTCCCACTCTCTTTTTTCTTCTCTCCCCCACGCCCTACATATTTTTCTTTTATTTTTTTTAAATTCACAACAGACAGAAAATAAAAACAATTTCACACTACCTTTGCTGTGAAGATAGACTAATTTTAGTTGATCCTGAGTTTCCATGCTCTTTCTTGTTCCAGTTTCTTTGATCTTGGTTCCAGAAATTGCTGTGATGCTGACCAGAGACCTCATGTCTTAAGGAAAGCTTCTGCTCCAGCATGGTGTTTAGGTGTCTGCTCAATACACAAGCTTGCACAGCATTGTATCTGATATTTTGGAGAGCTGTTCTCCTGGTTCTCCTAAAACATTCACACAGTAATAGTCATGATTTGATTGCCCTGTCAGTCGGACAGAGAAAAGCCTTGAGTGGGATCCTGTCCTCAAGGCCAGCTATTTCTGGGACCTAGACCACAGCCCAAAGGAATAGATGGGATTCTGGGCACCTCCAGCAATTTCATTTCTATAGTTTGTATCTGCTGAACTGTTTCTTATGCTACCATATGTTTCTCCCTTGTGGCACACCAAGCATTTTAAAAGCTGTTGGGCAATTACTAAGAAGAGATTTTTCACCCTCTCCATCCATCAATGTTGCTTTTTCATTTTGGTACTGGTATTCTGGACTTTCCTATTTAGTAGTTTTTCAACTGAGTTGAAATAAAATAAAAGCCAAGACAGGGTTAGTCTTTGTCTCCCTTAAACATCAGCTTAATGCTTTCCAAGAGCAAGAAAGTGAATAAAGGGAAAAATGATCCTGAGTCCCTGCAAAGAGCATAAGCATCTGACATACTTGTTCAGCTCTCTACTAAACTGCAAATGCACTGAAGTTGACAGGCATGTTAGAAGGAGAGTTGGTCACTCCTGGTCTTTGTGTTGGTTGCAACCTGATTAAGAGCCCATTAAAAGCATGTTGCAGCTAAGTGCCCCTTCACTGGAATATTGATGGAGTTTATCTGTGTTGGCTGTAAAGGCAGGAGTTTTTTCTGTTAGGCTGTTTTGAAAAGGTAGATTAAGACTGCACGAGGTTTGTGCCACGGAGTTGCTAGGCTCTTCTCTGCCACCTTCACTGCTTTATTCAGACCAAGTGCTGAGCTCAATTCAGAAAGCACGGGTGAATGATGCAGCTAGGGGAAATGAGAACTTGGCAGCTAGTGAAGAGAACCTGTGAAAAGATGAAGGGGATACAGAGGAGTATATATTGTTTCTTAAAGGTATGGGAATTTAGTGCCATCTACTGTTAAATTATTGACTCCAGCACCCATAGCCTTCCTCTGAAACTCAGGAGAGAACTCAAAATTTTAACCATATTGCCTTTCGTCTCTGACTTCCAAAATTAAGATTTCTGAGGGAGATTTTGACATTGAGATGGGATATTCTGCAGGGGAGCTTCATGTTTCTAAAGAAGCCAGAGTTCTCCATCCAAGTTCTTATGCTTTACTCATAATTGAACAATGTGATGGAGCATTAGGACACAGATAGACACACATGTAGCCCACATGATTTTCACCTAGGCATTATAATCTTTTATTCTTTTAATACCTTTAACTTGAAAAATATCTGAACCTGCAGAGTCTTCCATAATAGTTTGTGGCTGTGCCAGTGAGTGCAGTGTTAAGTACTTGTGAAGATGACCTTCATGGCTGAAATCTTCTAGATGGTTGGAGAAGGAGCTATTGCCTGACAAACGTCATAAGTAATCTCTTTAGAAGGAACTAATAATTAATATCCTAATGGCAGCAAGAGCTGCAGAAATTAGAGATGGGAAAACTTTTAGTTCATGCATCAACTATGGTAAACTTCCAAGAGTGTACTTTATACAACATACTCTTAGGAAAATGTCTTGTCCACTTGTAAATGCAGCAGTTAGGCCAGCTTCAAGAATATGCTTTGCAATGCATAGATCTCTTCTTTTTTCCTTTCTCTTAGATGCTTTTCCTGTCATTTGTTACCTATTAAATCAACTCCCTCATATATCTGTGCTCTGGTTTAAACTCTGATTTAGAATGAAAAGGGGGAAAAAGTATCAGGAGAAAGGAAGGATGGGCTAATAGTACTGGATGTGGTCTTCGGCTGAAATTAACATCCTAATGTGAGATTCTCAGCCTTCAACAATTCTTTAACTAAAAACAGACTGAGTTTATGGGCAGACTGGCTTTCCCATTCTTAGTGTTGTCCTGGAACACAGTTTCACTACAGTCTTCAGTTCTCCTCACTTCTCTGTATACACTCCCTAATGCTACCCTTCATTTCAGTGCTGTGAACCTTTATAAATGGGAGATGCTTTGTACCATGACCCAGCTATCCATTTGTCATCACTACCTAAAATACTAGCATTTTACTCTATTTGCTCTTGCTCTTCTGCCACTTCTGTTCTTCTTACAATATAGAATTTTTTGTCAAATAAGAGGAATATGTGAAGAGCTTTCTCTCTAGAAAAATAAAGGTCTCCTTTTGGTGCCATATTTAATTGTACTTCTAATGTATCTGATACCATGGTTTCTTTGCTCTCCTTCACTGTTTTTCTTGCACACTAAGTGCATTATTCCTTCTGCTCGCCACCCCAATACCCAATGAATGTGTTCTTGTACTCTTAGCCTGACTCCAGAGAAGGCAGTAGTTGAGTCTTCAGTACATTCACTCCTTTGCTGTCTCATCTTTCCTAGGTTCAGGAGTCTTTGCAGGGCATGGGAAGCAGTGCTGACAGCTGTGACAGTGAAACAACTGTGACATCACACAGTGAGGAACAGAAGACACCGATAGCCAAGGAACTGCCCTGTTTTGATAAGTTTGAGGAGGAGGAGGAGGAAGATGATGATGAGGAGGAGGATTATGATGATGATGAAGAGGATATTATCTCTCAGGTAGAGAGACGAAAGGTAGGGGCATCTTCTGATAGAAGAAGGAGTGAAGATAGAAAAATTAGTGACTATAAAACTGAACAGAATCAAGGACAAGAAAGCAAGTCATCTCATATATCAGAGACAGTCCAAGGAGAGGTCAGCTCTAAAGAGGAAGATGTTTCCAGTGAGCAAAAAGAATCAGACCTGCTGGAGGAAGGCAGTGTCTTTGAGTTTCCTCAGTACCACACGCATCATATCCTCAAGTCGATGCAGTCTCTGGAAGATGGTGGCTCCTCCCCATCATCTGTGGACAGAGTTCACGTTGCCTTGCAGAGAGCTGAGATGAGGATCATCAGCTCACCTGACTCCAAGGCCAGGTGCACTCTGCTTAAGTCGAAAGATCTTCTGAGGAAGCAGAGACTCTGGTTTGCTGAATCGGGCTATCCTCTAAGGCGGTCTCAGTCTCTCCCAACTGCATTGCTGAGTCCAGTGAAAGTGGTGTCCTCTGTGAATGTTCAGTTAACTCCAGGAAAAGAGACTCTCTGCAGTCCTCCTTCCTTCACCTACAAGTACACACAAGTGGAGGAGGATGAGAAAGCAGCGTCTGAGAATGACAGAAGTGAGGATGAGGCAGCCTCCAGCCATCCTGTGTGCAAATCCACACTGTTTATTGTGCCTTCGTCCTCCAAGAAAGAGGTGCCCCAGGCTGGGCCCAGCCAGCTGTCTGAGGAGCTCAGTCCCACCAGGCTACAGAGCTGCCCCCTGCACACACCAGCAGCCATGTCCCAGTCCACGTGCTCCCTCCATTCCCTCCCCAGTGAGTGGCAGGACAGGCCGCTGTGTGAGCACATGAGGACGCTCAGCACCCACAGTGTCCCAAGCATCTCCGGCGCTTCCTTCAGTACCATGCTTCCCCCCTTCAGCTGTCCCTTCTTTCCAAGGCATGGCGTTCCTCATCGTCCTCTTGCCACGAACCCACCCTCCACTGTGGAGATGCAGCTACGCAGGGTCCTACATGACATCAGAAACTCTCTGCAGAACCTCTCACAGGTAAGAAGAAGCCAAATTTTGCCCCTGGGCAAAGAGGCTCCATATTTTATCCTTAACAAACCAAGGTGATAACCTGAATATTCCTTTGTGTAGTTTAACAGATCAGGAAAAAAGGACTTTTTGTGCAAGTCTGATTTGCTACAGTTTTGGGAGCTTCCATTTAAAGAGGCAAATTTAAAGTGTTTGAAGGTGGAATTTTTAGGTTAGGAAAACATTTTTCACCCAGAGTGTGGTTGGCCACTGGAACAGGCTCCTCAGGGAAGTGGTCACAGCCCCAAGCCTGACAGAGTTCAAGAAGCATTTGGAAAATGCTCTCAGGCACATGGTATGACTCTTGGGATGGTCCTGTGCAGGCCCAGGAGATGGACTTTGATGACCCTTGTGGGTCCCTTCCTAGTCAAGATATTCTGTGATTCTGTGATCATCTTTTCAGTGCTCCACTATTTTTGCATTTAATATTTTCTTGTTGCAGTTGACCCAGACTGATTTTTTTTTTCAATATTTTTTATTTTTTAGCTTTAATGGATATTCTTGGATGGGAGGGAGGAACACTGTACTCTTTGTCAGCTGTTATTTTAAGATAAGAATCATTCACTTTAGATTCAAAAATTCATATTTACAGAATCACAGAATGGTCTAGTCAGTCCTTTGATTTTTCTTGTCTTTGACATACTTCTCATCCAGCTGATAAAAATGTATTTTTTTCCTTACAAGTCGCAAAGCTTCAATAATGATGTCAGTGATTGATCTCTGTGTGTTTCTGTGCTGTTTCATGCCAATCTTTTTCACTTACAACTCTGGAGCTAGTCAACATGTTCTTGATACCATCAGTCTTTTATTACGAATTGATTTTGTCAGAGCATGTGAAATTTTGTCCATCTCATTACTTAGAGAAGAAATGCTTGAGAACACAAGCACATAAATTTTACCAATTTCTGCCGCACCTTGTGCTCCTCCTCTCCTGATTGCCAGCTGTCTCTCCTCTGCCATCCTGGTTCTGCTGTTTTCTTAGGTAGTGATCCAACTTAGGATCCTGCAAGCTCCTGCAGGAGGCTGCGTGGGCAAAGCAGTTACAGACTCTGCTCATTCATGTATGAATACATGAGTACTATTCAGTTATAGACATAAAATTTCTGTGTGTTTAACCCAAGAGCAAACATGCACCTGGCTGCACCACAGTGCAGGTGGTAGGCTATAGTGGGCTTTTTCGGGCCCCTGTTATTTTGTTAACTTTGCCACTTGTCCAAAGTTAGAGGTGAGTCCAGGCTTCCTTTGGTTATATCAGCTCGCCTGGCTCCTCAGAGCAAGATTTGGTACTGTGACCAGCTCTGCAGCAGAGGGCTGTGGTCACCTGTGTTGTAAGTCAACCATTGCTCAAGGTGGTACTCATGGTGTGCCTGGGAGAAAGTGTTTGCAGAACTTAACCTTCTTTGGAGAATTCTCTCATGTGTACCAATTGCAGCCTTGATCTGTCTAAGTTTACAGTGTGTTCAGTACTTCTACCGCACATACCATGCTAACTAAACCTGCTGAAAAAGAAACTTCTGTGTTACATCCAGAACTCAGGCTGGTCCAGTCAAAAAAAAAAAAGGGGCATTGGAGGGGATAATAACATTTAGCCCACTTGTTCTTCTTCCAGCATATTTTGTCTGAACTAGTTTCATTTTGGGGCCTGGTCATTGTCATGGCAGAGGTTGGTATGAAAATGTATTCCCTGCTTTTTCCTACAGTAGAGATCGAGTTTGGCACATAGCATACTCAATGACTAAAGAAAAAGTTGAGCTATTAAATATATGATTCTGATTTTAAGAAGGATTTAAGAAGGAGTAGGTAAGTTGCTGATAAAACAGGGAACAGAGAAAGCTGGCAGAGGAAAAATAAACACATCCTCTTGCTATGATCATGTTTGAGCAAAACTTTTCTATATGAATGAATATGCTTCAAATTTTCCACAGCGTATCAATAGTCCTTTGAATTCTTTCAAAATTATATTGGACAAGCTGTGGTTTTTGCGTTTGAGAAGGTAAACACTCTTGCTGTTTCCACTGTTCTTTGCTGTGCTGTGTCTGTACATGTAACAAACCCCTGGATTTTATCTGTTTGCTCCGTATGTTGTTGCAACATGCAAATAGATATTCTTCAACAATCTTGTTTTCATGAGAGTTCATTAGCAAGCTGGGGTCTTTGGATGTAGGCAATGTAGTGAGATTAAAAACCAAAATGAACAAAAATTCCCCAAACTAAGAACTAAAGAAAATTCCATGACAAATTTGACTATAATCATGATTTCAAAATGGAACACAGTTTAATTTGCTCAGTTCTGGTTTTGGAGTTGTTCTTTTTATCCTTAGTGGAGACAATTGAGACTACTAAGTTGACAATTTAGACCACTTAGTTTTTATTTCTACTCACTCTGTCAGACAGGATTAATGTGGCTTTTCACGGGCAGCACACTTGCGTTGCTGAGCTTTGGCGCGCGTGTGTCAGTAAAGAAATGGTGCTGCCATTTTGTGAGGTTGTCTTTTTGTAACACAGTATTTCCATGGATTGCAGAAATCTCAATGCCAGAAAGGTTGTGTTTTAACAGTGGCTGCTTTTGGAGTGTCTGCATTCGAGAGGATGACTTTCCCATTTCAAATTGTTTGTTTCTTCCCCTTAGTACCCAGTGATGAGGGGTCAGGATCTTTCTGCTGCCACTGGTTACACTCCTCAGAGATCATCCATTCTACCTCTCTATGAAGTAAGTGACCCTGTTTATGCAGTGGTACTGAGTCAAAATAAAACACAAAAGAACCTCCTAAATGTGTCACAGATTGTGCTAACTTTGGGCAGTTCCTTGTCTTTGCTCTCAAGAGAGAGCTGCCTGCAAATAACGTTAAAAAGGAATTAATCTAAATACATAGAAACCCTTTCATGTGTTTGCTTGTATGATACAGCTGAAAATGCTGTTTTCTTGAGTCACTGTGAATGCACAAAATGCAGCTTCCATCATATGCTGAAGTTGCTGAGGTGCTATTAACTCAAAGGGCACATCTGGGCAAATGTGGTTACAGGATCCAAACTTCCTTTGTTTCCCATGTAATTCATTATTATGTTTTTATTTCCCCAGAATACTTTCCAGGAGCTACAAGTGGTGAGGAGAAATCTAAATTTATTCAGAACCCAAATGATGGATTTGGAATTGACTATGTTGCGTCAACAGACCACAGTTTATCAGCACATGACAGAGGAGGAAAGGTAAAATGATGGGGGTTTTTTTAAAAAAAAAAGATAAAATACTCTGGCATATGAGAAAATGCATTGCTGCCCTTGAAATCAGCAAGAAGTCTATTAGTTTGAATTTGAACAGGGTTGGAGCTGAGTTTTTGCCAAAATCTTATTTACTCTTTTCTTTATACATCTTCATTCTAGAGTTTTTTATTCTTTGTTGCTTCCAATCCCTATTTCTCGCTAATTAATTTTTTTTCTGCATCCTTTCTCTGAAGTGATTCTGCAGCTGCAGTTTTTAAGGGCTTTTATCATAGGATACTTGAACAGAGGATATTGCAGGGGAAAAAGTTGTAAAGATTTTCATTTTAGATCACTCCCATCTTTGTAGATGCAAATAAAGAATGAACACAGTAGCATTCAGATGCTTTTCCAACTTTCAGTGGCTACTCAGCAGGCTTCAGATGGCATTCGTATTCTGGCTCTGTGTGTTTGTGCTCACCAGGAGTTGCAGTAGCAGCAGATCTGGAACATTTTTTAAAACTGAATATATAATTAGTTCAGTTGAATCAGGTCTTGGCCTATCACTTTAAAAGTAAAAATGTTTGAAATCAATTGGCTGCCTTAGACTGTGTTCCTGGCCAAAATGTAGCTGTGAGTGCTGGGGATTCTATAACCACACAGGAGAGGTAACATGTGATTACTGCATTACTCCATGGTGCTTGTTTTTATCAGTTTGAAATTGCATTTGATTAGATATATGTAGAAATACTGATTTCTTCTGCATTTAAAGCTAAAATTTTTGGAGAATATTCTGTGATACACTATGTTGTTTTGTTTTTTCTATGGAGTCACATATATCTTCTATAAATGGAAAAAGACTTCGGTTCCATATAGTCATTCAGCTAATTTTTCTGTGAATTATCTGTGTTCCACTTTGAATTCCCTTGTATGAAGTCCTTTCCCTGTGGCACTGCTCAGTCACCTCTTTGCAGCTGAGTGCAGTGAATGCTTTTGTTCTTCATGTGATCGCCTTGCTGTAGATACGAAGCTGATCAGCTGCAGAGCCTGAGGAAGTCTGTCCGCATGGAGCTACAGGAGTTGGAGATGCAGTTGGAAGAACGTCTGCTTGCCTTGGAGGACCAGCTCAGAAGTCTGCACATGTCTTCACCTTACAGACCTCAGACACACATCGTAAGTATTAGTTTTGCAACAACACTGTGTGTTTTCTCAATGTTCGTCGCAGAATCATAGAATAGTTTGGGTTGGAAGGGACCTTTAAAGATCATCTAGTCCAACACTCCTGCAATGAGCAGGGGCAAATAATAACTTATAACTGTTAAAACTCTTAGAGTGGGATGGAATCTTGGGAATCTAATGATGCCATGTGTATTATCAGGGGTCATATTTTCTCATTTTCTGTCAGTATTTCATCTTGGGGAAAAGGTGTGTGACTTTTTTGGTGTTAATACATACTAATACATACCTTCTGGGGTTCTTGGGCTGAAAAAGATAGACCTCTTCTGTCAGTGCTTTCTTCTTTTTCCTCTTCATTACCCTGAGATCTCACAGTCTTGGTAGCTAGTGCTCATGTCTAAAATCCTTGGAGGATGATGATGGGCTTTTTGGAGTTTTTCCACACTAATTTTCTTGGGGAATGGAGACAGAGAGATGAGAAATTCACAGTGTTTCTCTCCCAAGAAATGGAGTGTACTTTCTCTCTAGCTCTGCCAATCCATGGCAAAAAAAAAAAAAAAAAACCAACCAAAACAAACAAAAAACCAAAACCCAAAATCAGAAAATCCCATTGTCATCAGTTTTTATCTCCATTGCCTTTCGTAGCTCCTTCAGATGAACACATGGCTCCCTGACAAACAGTGGGAGAAGCTCTGCTCCCACAAATACTCCCCAAAAGCATGAGAAGGGGGATAAAAGGCATTTGTCTGTGTTTATTGGTGGCATGGCAATATACTTTCTCTTATTTTTCACTCAGTGGAAGACTGTTCCTCTTTTTTCTGCTGCAGTTCTGTCATCAGCCAAACAAAAGAAAAAAAGATGAAAAGTATCATATGTTCTTCCTGGGTTTCATTTCTCTTTCTTAGCCAGTCCTCTTCTGTAGAAGCAGCACAGGCCACATCTTCCTCTTCAGTATTTTGTCATGGGAAAAAAATTGAAACCCGAGAACAGGAAAATATGGTGTTACTGTGATCTCAAGCCAAACTTGAGTTCTTTGAACCACATAAATATCTTTTTATTTGTAAATCCTTTTATAGAAGAGGGCCAGCTTTAAAAATGACTGAAATAAACTTTCTCCAACCAGCTCCACTTCCTGTTTCCAACTTTCTGGTTTAACAGAAAGTTGTCTGAGATACAGCATATTTATATACTAGCTTCTGAGAGCTCTAAAAAAGTCCTAAGTGTATTAACTTGACTTAATTTTTCAGGGTATGTATGGAAGCAGGAGTGCTGATAATCTGTCATGTCCTTCTCCATTAAACGTCATTGAACCAGTAAGTAATTGTTGTGTACTCTGTTTTACTGATGAAAAAAACCAGGAAGGCTTTACTTTAAAAAAAGATTCCAGGAGATTAATTTGACACATAATTTTAGGAATACTTTACTCCTTTAAAGGGCTTTGTTGAAAACAGCTGCAATTTTCCTTAAGCAAATTTAACTATAGGTGTAAATAACTAGAGTCTTGTTAGCTTTTAAGAGGAATATATAAAAGTGAGGTTTTTTTCATTTAGTTGATACAAATGGTGATACTACCTCATGAATTTTCTAGGGAAAATTATTTCTTATATTTCTGTGCATTTTCTGCTACTGAAAACAAGTAGTTCAAAAACTGCAGAAAGGAAAGAACAAACAAACAAACATCAAGCCCTTACGTGTGTCTCTGTCAATGGCTCTGGCAAGATGTATCCATATTGCAAAAGTTGGTGGCTTGGGGAAGTGCCACAATTTTTATTTATGTTGGCTTTCAAAAAGGCACATTCCTTTTTATGATCCTCTTTGTTGCGGTCATAAAGGCAAAGTACATATTTGTTTTATAGCTGTATTTGTTACATGGAGGGAATTAAAGTGATTAAATAAATAGCAAGAAAACATAGTTGTGTCTGTATGTGACTTTTTTGTATGCTTATTTGGGACTGTTTCTTTTCTGAATCCTTAGGTCTCTGAGCTTATTCGAGAGCAGTCATTTCTGAAGTCTGAACTGGGTTTAGGACTGGGAGAGCTTGGACTGGAAACTCTCCCAGCAGAGGGTACAGAGTCCGTATTCTCCCATGGAAACTCGGATTCCTCTTCAGTGTGCTCTGGTCACACAGGTAGAAAAGCTAAGAGTCAAAGCAAGAAGTTGTACAGAGCCTCTGTTGCCTTAACACCAACTCCACCAGTAAGAGCTGGACAGCAGGTGGAAAGCTCTGAGGAGCTTGCAGACTCCAAGCCAGAGGTGGAGCACAAACTTGAAAAAGTCCCTCTCATGCCTTCAGCTGATGAAATCCACAAAGCAGTGGAGCAGGAGGAGCTGCAACAAGTTATACGAGAGGTGAGGACGGAGGGGCTGACATCTGGGATGTTTGAGCTGAGTTTACTGAAACCTAAAGACAAGGCTGGCTGTAACTCCTGTCCTCCAAGGTTTTCTCTTCCCTCTCCAGCCAAGGCACCATTCTGTTGCTGTGCTGTGTCTGAAAGCTGAGAACATGTCCATAGGTGTTGAAGCCACAGCTGTATTTATGTGCAAAGCAGGAGATGTTTTCCCAGTGATAGTGGTTAGCATGTAAATTAATAGCTAAGTATGGCTGGGAAAGAACTTGCCATCTCTACTACTTGGTTAAGCAGCAGTATTCCAGATCCCAAGTGAGAATTTCTGTCATGTTTGCTTGCTAAAATGCCAAACTGGAGTTAATTTGAGGGGTGAAATAATGTTTCTGAAACAACACTGTAGTAAATGTTAAGCACACTTTCCCAGTCCCTCTAGGCCAACCACTAAGGACTATAGGAATGTAAGTGAAACAAGCTGAAGGCAGGTGGGAAGTTATTTCAGAGTTTAAGAGTGGTCTTGGACCAATCCTATTGGGCTAGTTTTATTGGTAGTCAATGAAAGTGAGGAGTGCTTGGTTTTTTTTCCTGTGGGCCAGGTTAAGAAACAGGACTAAAGCTACGTGTTTTGTTAGTGGCGTGACAGCAAAGCTCACTGGCAAGTTATGTAAATGGGGAAAGGAAGCCAAAGAAACTACTTGTTCTGAAAAGAAGTGCCTGTGAAAAAGTGGAGCAAACTCTGCTCTGAATACAGAAATGGGAGTTGAGAACTTGTGGATTTTATTCCCTCCTCTTCCACAGAGAGGGACCACTTAGCCTTTAGCTGAGGGTCATTGGAACCTTAGTCTTTAGCCTGTCCCTTGAAGTTTTTGTATGCTCTGCCATAGACCACTAAAGACGAGGTAAGATGTCATGCTTAGAAACGTACAACAGGTCAGGCTGTAATTCTGTGGTACCTTCCACGTCTGCCTGTGTTGAGGCTGTGGATAATTGGAACCAGCTTTACCTTAGCTTTGTCTTTGAAATGGATGAGATGCATGCCACTCATCAGAAGACTTGCACATGAGATATTATCACTGTGGTGCTGATTCTGCAGTGAAGCCAGGATGTGGCATTTGTATCCAGGCTGTCTGTAAAAATCCATGTGTTAAGGCAGCGGTGTCATGGTGGACGGTTGCTGAAGGAGAAACCGAGATAGAAAGGAGAACTGTAATTCAAATGTACTGCAAAAGCAGCAGAGACAAAAAAATCTGGAGTCAAAGGACAGAATTACTTCCGTCAATATTTTTTCTGAGGTTAGCCTCTGTGAAAGTTCATCTTTAGTTTCATTAATTGATAGCAAATAAAGATATGTACTCTTTGCACAGAGATTGTTATTTGGGTTGTGCGGCACTGAGGACATTGTAGTGCTGAAAGAATCCACACTGAACTGAGAGGCTACTATTCAAAGATGAGTAGTCAGCAAACAACTGAGCTTGACTCACTCAGTGAATATTTGAGCACACAGAGAGATTGTCCCTCAGTTTAACTTCACTGGCAGTGGGTTCCAGATCAACTCAAGGTTCTCAGCATGAGGAGTTCTGCAGGTCAGAGTGGAGATACATTGGCTCAAAGCACCTGGTAGATTTTGCAGAGCCAGAACATGCTTTTAAACACGTATCAGGAAAATCTTTATTATTTCATAAGAGCTAGAACAGAACATAAATTGAAATATGCCTTGCTTAAATGGCCCTGTTGTTAGCAGAGGAATTCCAGTTCCATTGTCAAAAGAAAGAAATCTGGTAGGATGCATTCTTGATGTGTGCACTCAGAAATATTAAACCCTTGCTTATTCCTCCCATTCTCTGTAGCTGCGTGACCTTGTGTTGGGGAGAGAAAAGCCAGGCAGTGGGTGTGATATGCCTGGGTGGGCTGTAATGCGTGTGAACTTCGATCTGTAACTATTTGCTCCATGAAAAAAACCCATGGTGTTAACTTCTAGCATTAATGGACTAACTCCCACGGGAAAACATTCAACAGCATGAAGTGTTAAAATACCAAACAGTAGCTCTCTTGATGAAATACAGCCTGACCTCCACAGGATTATCACATGAAGTACTTACTGCTTGACTTGTGTAAGTCACGGAATGCCACCAGGCCCTCTCACTCTGCCCTTCTCCAGTTTAAAAGATGTGATAGTTTAAAGATCTTTCTGCCTAAGGGCAATGGAAGTTTTGATTTTGCTAGCAGTTCTTCATTATAAATGACATTTAATGAAATTAAACTTTGAGGAAATGTATGATTTTCCTGTCGACATCTGCTTTAAGAGGCTGTAATGAGTCTTTATGGGACAGAGATGGTCTGGCAGAGAATCTTCCCCTTTCCATTTTCCATTCAAATCCATGTTAGCTCAACATCCCTCAAAATGTCTGTAGGTTGTTCATGTGTGCAGGTGTTGGGTTCCTCGTTTTACTATCTTGAGCATAAAAACTCACCAGCTGCTGCCGTGAAGAAGTGGCACAGGAAGAAAATAGAGTAAGAAACAATTCTTTTAATTATAGAAAAGGTATACTTCAAGATCAGAAATATAAGCACTGTGAAAAGCCTCATTCCCCTTTTTCATTAGTAGGTGAAGAACACTAAGCTCCAGATTTGCCGCAGTGGTACACTTCACTCAATCAGTTCTTTATTTAGCAGCGACATAATATTGCAGCAATAGTAATTCTTTTATAGGGAAAAGGATTATTGGTTTACTGTTGTAAATCTATTAATATGATACTGTGTTTTCAGTGCAATATTGAGTCTTGGTGTTGTATCAATGTAGTAAATGTACCATAAATGGGTGCTTTCTCCCGTTTTTCAAATGATCAATTTTTCATTCACTTGCTAAAAATAATTGATGGAGCATTCATTGACTGCTTTTCTGTCTTTTGAACAGAGGAAGCCTTGGCAGCAGGCTGTGCCCTCTGCAGAGCAAATAGAAGGTGCACTTTGCCCTAAATAATTTATAATGAAAAAGGCAAATATTGGCCACTGGTCCCCTCACACGCGTGGTACTGAGTCACTGCAGGAGTCAGTGCTGTGCTTGCCACACAGGAGTGACCTTGCTGAGTCTGGAGGGGGGAGGAAGCAGAGGCTGTGAAAAGAGGCAGTGGAGGGTGGCCTTGTTGTCGTCCAGACAGGAAGGTGAGAAGCAGAGGGCTCAAATAATCAAGGTCAAGACAGAAGTTGTTGGAAGAGCTGAGAATAGAACAGGAGCTGCTTTGCTTCCAGTCTCTGCTTTGTTACAAGACTGTCTGTCATACTAGACCATTTACTTGCTAATTTGGGAAGCTTTTATCAGCTTTTTTCAGAAAGTGGCATTTATTTTTGTCCATCTGTTGAAAGAAGGGTACAGAATTACTCTTTTTTAGCATGCTTGCACACCCACCCCATGGGATACTGAAGAAAGGTGGCGAGAGCACTGGGGGCTCTCCTAGGCCTGCTGGACAGTTGGGGTGCTGTGTGCAGGTTCTATGCCTACATTTCTAAATCCCAAAGCCCTTACTAATCTGGCAGTGGTTCTAAAGTTCTGTACATCAGTGTGTGCATTAGCATAGACATCCTCTGGACTTTCAGCTGTGGCCTATTACACAATGGCTTTTCTTTTGTCTGTTAATCAGCAAACAACCCAACTGGAAACTTGTTTCCCAATAATATAGTCTCTGAATTTCTGCTTGATGCAAAGTAGTAATGAAACGAGGAACTTTGCCACTAATGGCTTAGGGATTGAATTGCCTGCCAAAGAGAACAAGGGATAAATAACCTGTTGCTAATGCTGCTGCCACCCTTCTGACGTTGTTGCTTAATCCTTTTGACGCACCAGGAAAAGGGGAGACTTATATGAAAAAGAAAAATGTGTTGCTTAACTGGGCTGCTGAGTGCTTCTGTGTGTGACCCTGGACCAGCCTCTGGCTCTTACCCCCCTGCACCCTCTCACAGTTGTTGTCCTCCTCTGTCCTTGGAACCACATGTGACTTGTCCCTCCTGAAGACCATCCAAAAAAATAAGTTGGTGCCAAAGATTTCTTGTACTTGCAAGAAGCCCATATTGTTTTTCGTTGTCAGGCCCTGCTCCTTTCCAGCATAATACGCTCTTGTAGAACTGTTTTGCCTCTTTTTCTCCTTTGTTTCCCTTACTGTAGCCATCAGTGCTCTGGTCTTCTTTCGCTGTAGCCTCAGCCACACTCACATGCCTGCTACTAGAAACTCCTAGGTGTGTTTTATATAAAACTTAATGGGTAAATGCTTTGTCACAATCCTGTGAAAAATGGCCTTTGCTGGTGTAGATCACATGCCAGTGACCCATTGATGATATGAGCAACTGCTGAAGCTCTCTGTCTTTCCTGCTGAAAGTATGCAACTAGGATTCGTCTCCTTTTGAATTCTATGAAAACAACAGCTCATGTTCATGGACTTCGACCCGTTCTACTGTGTAACCCATTTGTGAAGGAGATCAGTCCTGCCTTCTTTTTTTATAAAAACTTGTCCAAAAGTAGTGCATTTGGGATGCTTTTGATGTATATATCCTGAAATGGTTTTTTCAGAACTTTGCATAGTTGAAACATATTTTTTTCTTAGCATAAAACCAGATATCCTAAGTGTAAACCATGAATATATTTACCATCTGGAAAAATAGAACTAGTTTGGTTTCCATTTGTACAATTTGCAAGAACTTCAAAATTACTTACAGTTATTTTTCCATTCTTCTAATCTTTTTCCATTCACAGTTTTGAAAGTTGACTTTTTGGTGGTGCATGTTTTCATATGTTGGTAGTGTCAGACTTATCTGCAATATCATTTAGTTTTATCCATTGGTTATGTAACTTACTGACCTTAAAACTTTGGCTGATCCCTTTCAGATCAAGGAATCTATTGTTGGTGAAATAAGACGAGAAATAGTAAGTGGATTATTAGCAGCTGTATCACCCCAAAGCAGAGCTGCAACTGCAAAACAAGATACACAGCCATGAAACTGGTACTACAGGTAATCTTTGGGGATCTGCAAGAACCAGATTTTATTTCTATTTTAATTGTATAGAACATCATTGCTAACTTAAACCTTGCTTTGTTTTCACTTTCATCATGAAATATAAGCGATCAAAATTGAAGTTCATTAAATACAGAGAATACTGATAATCCTGGATAGATTTGGAAAATCAGCTGGTTTGTAGTTTGGCCCATTCTACTGTCAGGTTTCATAGAGTGGCCCTTGATTTTTAGTTTCAGTGTGCTCTGTGATGACTTTTTATGTGAATGCATCATGCAAGAGGATTTCTGTAGTTTGCTTGCCTTAGATATGAATAATATCAAAATACATACTTAACAAACAGACTTCCAAAATCTAAATTAGGTCTTCATCTTCCTTTTTTTTCTGTAAGGTTGGATGTAGTCAGAAGTGCTGTGGGATTCTGCTTTGGGCAGCACCCACTGGTGAAAGTGTCAAGTTGGTTTTGCTCCAGGAGGTGTTAAAGCTGCTGAGATGGGCTACTGTGTTCGGCGGTTGGTTCTCCGATGTGGACCTTTCCTTGAGTTCGCCTGTAAGGACTCAGACACTTTAACATTACTTTCCTTAAAGCATCATCAAAATTGTGTCACTCTGAAAGGTTTTGTATTTATTTGTATGTCCCTGTTGTAAATTTTTATGTAGCTAATTTCTTTGTCTAAAGATGCATCATGAAACTTGAAGATTTCCAGACGTAACCAATTTATAAGTAACACGTATACATTCAACCTAGCTCTTTTTTTAAAAAATAGAAAAAAAAACCCCTCAACAACCCCTCCCAAAACACTGACCTCTATGAGGTCAATGTGTGTGCAATATGTGCAATAACTGATCCACTTTAAGAGCTTGAAATAACCAATAATGGTTTCCACTGCTGTTACTTAGTGCCACTTCAAAAGAAGGAAACAATCCTGTTGTAAAAATTGCTGTTAATTCTTGGGGCGGTTACTATTAGCAGAGTGGTAGAATGACATGAGGTTACTCTTAAAACTACTTAAAGTTCTGACACTGAAAGCCTTATCTTTGTGTAGAAGACAACTTTTAACTAATTTTATTTGCTTCCTTACTGTTTGCTCATCCCTCTATAGGAAAGTGCCTTATTTAAGCACTGGGGTGGTTTTTTTTTGGTGTTGGCTACTTGTAGTCATACCAAGGGAAGTTCTCTTCTGCTTCATATTAACCAAAATGCAATAAAAATACTATCTTCTGAAAGCAATTAGGATTTGCAACTTGGAATGCATGAATGACCTTGCTTATATTATGGGGAAAAGGGAAAAAATCTCTTTTCCTTCTCCATCCCTCACTGAGTGTATTTTCAGTCAGCCTGGTGAATATCCGATTGTTCCAATGGAGCAAATTGGAAGTCATTGGAGTTTTTATGTGGTCAAATAGACATTTAGTGGATATATAATATCCCTTTTGGCTGTGCTTGAACTCTCTTTACTCCTTTGCCATTTCCATCTACTAAAACTCTTTACACTGTGTCAAGGTCTTAAATCAAAAATAATTTCAAATATCACAATATCATATGAAAAAGTTTATAAAATTTTAAATTGTGTTAGGAAGACACACAAGGGCTGATTTCTTTTAAAAAGTGTATATTAAACCAATAAAATATTTATTTTGCCTATAAACTGTGTCAGTGTTTTGTATTGTGCATGGTTTACTCTTAAGCAAAATAAGTAAGATAGATTTGATCAAACAGTACACAGAAGGGGGAACAGCGGGAAACCTCAGGACTTGGGTTTCCAAAAAGCTTTCAGATGTTCAGGGCACCCTGAAATGTGAGAACAATGTTATCACTTCAAACCACTCTCTTAAAGTTGTTGGCTTCTGTTGCTGGTCCAAGAGGTTGGTTGGTCTTGACCTCTCCTCAGTGTTTGTCCCTGTGAGTAGAGGCTCTTGAAAACCTTATTCTGCATGTTGAAAAGCTGAAATACAAGCTCTGGCAGCACTGACGTGGCAATCCGTACGAGTGGTAAGTTGCAGTAGATTTCTGCCTTGCTTTGCAGTTTGCATGAGCATGCAGCTCCATTCCAGAACACCACAGGAGATCAGCCAGCCAGACTCACATGCCTGCAACCTTCCTTTGCAAATGCACAAACCCAAAACCTACTCAACCTGTTCCCCTTGTCCCCCAGACAGATCCATTAACACGGTTGACTGCTAATGTAGCTCCTGTGCCTTTGAGCTGCTCAAAGCGGCTTTTCAAGAAAGGTGACAGCTGCAGCTCTCAGGGAGTGATGGAGGAAAGCACTTGAGGAGCTGGTGGCAGTCGAGCAGGAGCTGCCAGCAGCATCTTCCATGGAGACAGCAGCCTGACTTCCTGCTGCTCCACCAAGAAAAGTCACTTGTTGGTAACATACCAGAGTATCTGGGGTATTTTATCGTGTAGCTTGTAAGAACATTTGATCTCAGCAGTGCAAATCCTAGTGTTTAATATATCCCGAGAAATGAAAAATACTGCCAAACTTTCATCCAACTGATGGAAGGCAGATTTCTGAGGTTTGGCAATAATTTAAAATAAAGACATTTCAAAATGACATTTCTAAAAACTGTGCTAAAATTAATGGATATAAAAGCACCTGTTTTTCCATAATCTGGATAACAGATCTTTGCCGTTCTTAAAGACACTTCCTGCTAATATTTTCTGAGTGACATATGTGTAGATATAGGAATGTCTATGAACTGCTTAAAAAAATTTTAGTGGATCTGTCATACAGGTTAAGCTGAGCTGGTATCAACTTCTATTGCCTATTCTGTTTGTGCCTTAGGAACAGCCATCATTATTATCAGACACACACCTAACCTGGGTGACTTATCCTAATGGTTTTCTGAGCATGGACAGTTTTTCTTTTGTTTAATGACTCAAACTGCTACTTTCCTTGCAAATTAGTGCTGTCTTTTTTTCTGCCAGCCTGGAATTTGATAAGAATTATATGCAGATTAAGACAGCTTTATTAGTGGCTGATAAATATTGGTAAATCAAATTTGCAGTGAATAAAGCCAGACAGTGTTGCCAGAGAGATTTTGGATGTTTTTCTAAGGTTTGCTATGATAGTGACCTTTGTCATTGCCAGTTGGCTGTAGAAGTAACAGGAGAACCCACCTGATCAACATGGCTTAAAGACTTGTACCGTTGGTAGAATTTTGGCTTTTTCAATTGTGGGTTGGTTGATATGGCACCAGGCTTGCTGGAGACAGGTGGGGTTCACCTGGCCAAAAGGGGGCAAAGGGTTCTAGCCCATGGGTTGGTAGTGTTGATTTGAGAGGGCTTTAAACTAGCTTGGAAGAGGGAGGGAGATAAGACCGGGCTCACTAGAGATGGGCCTAGAGGCAGCGTGCCAGTGCTGGGAGTGGAATCGATAGCCCAGCTGAAGTGCTTCTACATCAATGCACGCAGTGTCAGTGACCAAGAGGAGGAGCTGGAAGTCATTGTGCTGCAGGAAAGCCATGACAGTCTCCCTCACAGAAATGTGCTGTGACTGGAGTGCTGCAGTGATGGTTACGATCTCTTCCAGAAGGGACAGGCGAGGAAGCAGGAGCAGCAGGGTGGATAGGTACATTAGGGAGTGTTTATCCTGTGCAGAGCCAAGGATAGTGATGATATGGTTGAGTACCTGTGGGTGAGAACCAGGGGGGAAAGCCAGCAAGGCAAAAATCCTGGTGGGAGTCTGTTACAGACCACCCAACCAGGATGAGGCAGCATGAACTATTCGATAAGCGCCTGGCTGCTGTTCCACTATCGTTGGCCCATGTTCTTGTGGGAGGTTTTAACTTGCCAGATGTCTGCTGGAAACTCCACACAGAGGAGAAGAGGCAGTCTAGGAGGTTCCTGGAGTGTGTGGAAGAGAACTTCCTGACACAACTGCTAATTAAGCCTATCAGGGTGGTGCCCCACTAGATCTGTTTACAAACAAAGAAGGGCTGGGGGGACATACTGTACTCAAGACAGCTTTCAACCACAGAACCATGAAATGATAGTTCAGGACGCTGGTTAAGAGAGGCCCTTAGGAAACAGTAGTTAATAACTGAGGGGTCCAGCAGGGTTAGACGTACTTTAAGAAGGAAGTCTTAACGGTGCAGGAGCAGGCCATCCCCATGTGCTGGAAAAAGACTGGCCTGGCTGAGCAGGGAGCTTTCACTGGAAGTCAGGAAGAAAGAGAGACTGGAAGAAGGAGCAGGCAACTCAGGAAGAGCACAAGGATGTCATTAGGTCATATAGAAAAAAATTATTAGGCAAAAAAGCTCAGCCAGAACTCAATCTGGCCACTGCTGTGAAAGGCAATAAAAATTGTTTTTATAAGTACACTAACAACAAGAGGCAGAATGAGAAAAAGCTCCATCATTTATTGGACAGGGCGGGTAATGTTGTCACCAAGGATGAAGAAAAGGCTGAGGTATTTAATGCCTTCTTTCCCTCAGCCTTTAACAGACAGACCAGTTATCCTCTGGGCAATCAGCTCCCTGAGCTGGTAGACAGGGACAGGGAGCAGAATAGGCCCCGTGCAATCCGGGAGGAAGTATTTAGTGACTTGTTGTGCCATTTAAACACTCACAAGTGTGTGGGGCCAGATGGGATTCACTTGAGGGTATTGAGGGAGCAGGTGGAAGAGCTTGCCAAGCAACACTCCATCATTTGTTATCGGTCCTGGTTAACCAGAAAAGTCCCATCTGGAGACTGACCAGTGTGACACCCACCTACAAGAAGTGTTGGAAGGAGAATCCTGGGAACTACAGGCCTGCCAGCCTGACCTTGGTGCCAGAGAAAGTTGTGGATCAGATTTTCTTGAGTTCAACCTCATGACACATAGAGGACAACCAAAGGATCAAGCCCAGCCAGCATGGATTTAGGAAAGGTAGGTCCTGCTTAGCCATTGTGATCTTTTTATGACCAGGTGGCCCGCCTAGGTGGATGAGGGAAAGACTGTGGATGTAGCTAGCCTTTGATACTGTTTCCCATGGCATTCTCCTGAAGAAGCTGGCAGCCACAACTTGGACAGGTGCACTCTTCGCTGGGTTAAAAACTGTCTGGATGGCTGGCCCCACAGAGTGGTGTTGAATGGTGCGACATCAAGTTGGTGGATTCTATGAGTCTGTGATTCTCATAAAGTCAAGGGCTGTGTTTTTGAAACCCTGAGAGCTTGCTGGGTACGTTACAGCAACCTCCCCTTTAGTATTAAGACAGAATGGTCTTTAGCCCACTGCAGAGCAATACATGCCTTTGGCACAGCTCAAATCAGAGGTTTGTGGGCCTTGTAGTGGAGAGTTTTGATTGGTTTTTCCTAGGGTGAGTAAGTATTTTTCTAGCCCCCTCTGTTATAATGAAAATCTCCAAAAGTTACCTCTGCTGAAATGTGGAGATATGTCAGCATTCAGCAGCTGGAGGCAATAGCTGGAAAGGTGGGAGCAGCCCCACATCATTTGGGTTAGTGCTTGTGGTGCCTGTGAGGCACAGCTGCAGCTCGCCCACAGCACCGTGTCTGAGAGCTGGAAAGGACTGAGGATGGCCCCGGTGCCAGCTGCCAGAAGGAGAAGAGGCTCCTGCTGCTGGTAGTTTCTGCAATGCTGTTTGGAGACAGAACTCAAAGTGGACCTGCCACTGCCAAAAGAACTGATATGCTCTTGAAGCTCTTTCAGGTTCTTTTGCTGACCATGACCTCCATAGAGGAAGCTGCCTTGTATCTCCTGCTTTTTCTAGAATTGTGGTGTGCAAGCCCTTGGTGGTCTGCCTTTAGAGGGCAAGTGACGCCCAAGATGCTCACTGCTGAGCCTTTCCTCAGCACTGCTTTGCTGCGATTGCTGTGTCCCTTAAAGTGACAACATGGAGCCTTGCTGATGCAGTGCAGGCACTGAGTACTGCTCTGCTGAGCGTGGAGGGGCAGCGTTTATACTGCCTTTCAGTTTTGTGTGTTGCTGGGCAAATAGCTTACACTGGAAATACAGCGTGGGTCAGAACATTTGTATTCTGTTATACCGCAGATAGATCTCTTTCAATGAAATTGGCCACAAGAAGATACTGATTAGGGAGAGGGAACAAGAGCCCAGTTTGGAAACTGAAGTAATTCATGACTAGCAGTGTAAAACAAAACCTGAATTACGGGAAAAGTTTTCTTTTGGAGGATTTTTTTCCACAGGGAACAAAGCTAAAACTCCGAAACTTGGATGATGTCATAAAATAGAATTATTGCTGGTTAGCTGGCTTCAGTCCAATGCAACACTTTCTTCTGAGTTAATGTGATAATGTAAAGATGATGCATGATTTGATTTTCAGGAAAAACAAGAAACTCATTAACTTGACATAAAGCAAATTTGATTTTTCATATGTGATTTTAGATGTGATGGCAGTCTTTTGTATTCTTGCCATAGAATAAAAATGCACAATATTGTTAAAAGAGTTCTAACAATAGAAGGCAAGACAATTACAAAAAAGGAAAATCACTTGAGAATTCCTTATAGCTTGTATATTTTGTCGTTCTGCATAGATGCTTGCTGAATGATGGTGAATACATGCAGAAATATATTTTTCTTGTTTGGTCAGGGTAAAAGGAGAAATCCTGGACAACAGTTACATAATGAAATGGTAGCAATGAGAGAGCAGCATGGTGACAAGCCAGAATTGCCTCAATGAGTTCTGTTCTACTTGCTGTGCAATCTGTAAATTGAGGTAGACCTTGGCTCCTGGCTTGTCCCTACTCCTGGAGCAGCCCCATTCCTGCTACTCCCAACACCTATGTAGGAAATAGCAAGCAATTGTGCACCAGCCACCTTGTCCAGGTCACCAAAACCTGGATCCTGTCCTCCAGGTGTGCCTCCAGGTGTGTCCGGCTGGCTCAGTCCCTCTCTTGCAGATGCTGCAGGCAGGACTGTGAGGATTGCTGTGACTTCTTTCAGTCTAGCATGTTCTCAGAGAAGGAGGAGGAGGCAAGAAAGAAGAGACACCTGAAGAGCCTCAAATTCTAAAATGAGAATTTTAAGAACAGGTTCTGAAATTGGCATACTGAGATTTTATAGCTAATTGGTGGCTTTTCATTTTCTGCCTGGGAATTGCACAGGAGTTTTCTAACTTAGACTCTGAAACTGTGGAAGTTCATTCTTTGGTTTATCTTCCATGTGTTCTATATTTTAACTTTTGTTTAAGAAAATTTACAGTAACAACTCAATTTTATATTTCAGTTGTTTAATTCAGTGGTATAGTCAGTCAGCATTTGCATTAAAGATTTAATATGGAAATAATGTAAGGTGAGAATTTTATTCTAAAACCTACGTACACTGCATGGTTCTGTTTATTGAAAGTTGTATTAGATTCTATTCTAGTCTTGGTAAGGAAGCAAATTGTAGCATCTCTTCCTGCTGAAATACCCTCCTAAAACCAGGACCAGATTTTTGGTTTCTGCACTATTGAACTATTGTCCATATTACACAAGAATCTTTTGACTGTCTAGTCAGGTCAGGCTCCATTAATCCAGCTCATTTCCTATGTTTTGGATGTGTGTATTCTGTTGATGGTAGTGGATAGGATCTAGCAGTAAATGTTTGTACATTACTTCAAAGTGTGGAGAGCTGTGAGTTTCAGAGAACGACTGGAATAGACAGTGTAAGTTCTTGTGTGCTCAGATAAAGTAACTTTAAACTGATTCTGATCAAAACTGCACTGCTGAGGAATGATTATCTTAACTAAAGAGCTTGTATAAATAGAAATAGTTGTATCTTTTTACTAATCCAGGCTTTATGTATCCACATATATAGTTAGTACATAAACAAGTCCAAACCTGATATTCTACGGATGAGAACTGGCAATGGAAGTTTGGGTTAGGCTGTTACCAGGCCAACAGCTCTCACTGAATGTCCCACTGACTCTGTCAGTGCTCAGAAAGACTTTCTGTTTTTCTTGACCTGCCTGTGGTGGCACTCGGTACTCATGAGACAGATGAGATCTGCTCTGCATTCTCCCACCCTTGCAGATTTTAAATTCTTTGCATTTTCTATACATAAATAGCAGCCTGTGTTTCCAGCAGTTCGGTGTGAGTCACCCTGTTTGCAATGCTGTTTTGAAAGGAAGATTTCAGGGTCATTTTGAATATGTAATTTTTTATTCTTGGAAGGCTTCTATCTGATTTTAGCACCTATGAGCAAGGCACAGTGCAGAGCCCCAAGAGGAAAACCTGTCCATGAATAGGTATGCTGTGCACAGCAAAGACCATGTCCAGTGTTCATGCATTCTCCTCTTTCTGCTCATGGCCAACACCAAGAGCTGTGAAGCTGATGCCTCTGTCTGGGCAAAGGCAGGGAAGAAGCTGTTTGTCAGTTTGTTAGAAAAAGGCGGAAGGAAGGGGCACCCTGAGGCCCTTTTGGCTGTAGCAGAAAGCCAATGTGCTCTGCAGTGTTTCTCCGTCTGATGCTGCTGGGGCTGCCCAGCAATAGGCTGAGGACATGGTGGTGTGAGGAGAGGTATCAGCTGGAGAGCCCAAGGGAAGCACAGATCAACATATCTTTATTAAATCACTCATGTACCAGTGGCTACAATGGGGATTAAAGTTGTGTCCAAGAGACAGAGTGGAAGAATTGTCGCTTCCAAGCTGAGGCCTTGCTCTGCAAAGGCAGCCTGTTGGATCAGGGTACTGTGACAGTGCTTCTCTGCATCTGCACTGGTGAATTTAGGAGCCAAAGCCTCAAGCAGGTTTGTTTTACAGTGAACTCCAGCTGTCCTCTCCTCCCAAGAGTGATGCTGCAGTAGTCTCTGACCACACCAGAGGAGCTGAGGCAGATCACAGCCACAACAAAAACTGTGCAAAGCGAGTGCAGAACAGACACCCTTGAATTGCCATCCCAGCAGCCTTGTCTTTGGCTGGAAACAAGATATAAACCTTTCCTAAGACACCAGGGGAAATGGCTCAAGCAGGAACTATGCCGTGAGTGCTTCCAAGCACTCATCCCTATGGCAGGATGTTTTACAATGCATTGCTTCATACCAGAACATAGTAAATGACATAGGAAGGAAGGATCTTGGACAGTTATTATTATTTTTAATTCCATTATAGTTTTAGCTGAATCGTGAAGGCATCTGAAACTGAAATTGTGGGGAGCACACTAAAAACAGAAGACGAGCTATAAGGATGTGTCAGTACTTAAATGTGTTTCAGCTCTTCCCCAGACTGTGATGCAGTCCATAGAAAATGCCAGCACACTTTGCCTGGAGACTTCTAATGCTGCAAATTGGAGTAAGAGGGAGCCAAGGTAGGAATCCTGAAATGCTATATCTGAGTGCTCTCGCAATATGCCTCTTGTACTATTTTAAAAATACTGTTATTGTATTAGTGTGTGTGAAGATTGTTGGGCAGCCAGCTCCAAATAGGCACAGCAAGAAAAGCTGCAGGAGGCAGATACTTCCACATCACATCATTGGGGGCCTTTCTCTCAGGCATAGCAGCACCATTAAGGATTTGTCTTTTTGTCTTGTTCTGTCCTGTTGTCCGTCTCCCTTAGGAAGCTGCCAAAAAGTGGTTTCTTAGTTTGTTTTGTGTAAGATTGTTGAGCTTTTTTCTTATATACCATTGATAAAAATGCATTTGAGACACAATTGCGTTAGACAGCAATGCCCAGCAAACTAGAGGTGAAACACACTGCTATAATCCTTTGAGCACTTAATATTTTAATAAATGTTTACTATCTGAATATGTTTTTTCAAATTACTTTATCATTAACATAAGAAATTTTAAGCCTTTGCAATGATAATTATAGCTCCTGTAATCAGTAACATATACTAGAATTGGAATTGTACATTTTAAAACATGAAGGTTCATAGCGAGAATAGATATTTTATGGCAAACAGTTTTTTTCTAGAGAAACCTGATATTTAAAATATACCATTTATTAATATATATAGTAGCAATGCATCTGGAGAACATTTTTCTCACATTATCTGTGACTGAGAAAAAAACCCATTATTTTCTTGCAATTATGAAAATTCAAGAGGAAAGCCACAATTTTAGATCCCTGTGTATATCCTCCCCTGCGTGTAACCTCGTGGGTGTGTATATACCCCTGGTATGTCTGAAGCTGTCATTGAAGATAATGACACATCTGTGCATGAAGGACTTGTAAAATTGGATAATTAGACTGTCCTAAAACAACTGTCTAATTGTCCTAGCAAAAGCAGTGTGTGCCTCTCTCACTTCAGTGTCTTAGCCTTAGTTGTGCCAGCAAAACTGCTGCAATTGCACTCTGGCTCTAATTGTGGAAGTCTGTAAAGCAAATTATGTTTTGTCTTTATAGGAACAGTGAAGGCTTAAAAATGGTCATCTGAAACACTGAATATCAACGTTCTGTGCATCTCTTTCATTTGTTGGGCTAAATGAAACTAAACATTTCACTTAAGCACTGAAAATATTCAGGACTCAGACTGAGAGGGCCCAGAATAACCTGACCTCAGGCTCTGCTTCGAGCAGCTGGTGGGACCAGGTATCTCCAGAAGGCCCCCACCAAGCAGGTATTTCTATTATTCGAAAGTCTAAGTTAATGCCCCCTAAACTATCACAAGAAATCAAACAGGAAAGTTGCCAGCTACTAGCTGTCATCTGGAAACCACTGTGGTTCACAGCAGTTTTGATTTGGATGAGGAGGGGAATTTTGGCCCTTACCGAGAGTTATTTTTGATCATTGGGCCAACTGGATCCTTAACTTTTAGTGTATCCTCACCTCCTGAGCTTTATCAGGTCCTTCATAAACCAGCCAGCTTGTGTGCTTGTCTCTGTTCAGAAACAGCCTGATGTTCTGATAATGTGTCACAGTTTTAATTTGTAAAAATCAAAGCCAAACAAGTTTTTAATCTCTGACTTTGTTCTGTGTGTATGGCCAGTGCATTGTTCTCATCCACAATCCTCTCTCCTTCCCTGCCTCCTCGTCTGGCACAGGTGGGAAAGTACTCAGTGACTCAATAAGCTTGTGGTGAACTGTGAAAATCCTTAGTGCTCTCAGTAGCCTGAACAAAGAATGTTTTCAAATTCCTCTGAGTTTTGCAAAGAGGTAGGTTAAGTCAGTGGTTGCTGGGTATTGTTTCACACACTTCTTTTGAATTAACATGAAATGACAAGTGAAAATCAGTTATATTCACAAAAGAGTACTATTGATATGATTGACCAAATTATTTTCCTGGTCTTGGAATGAGGCACAGATTTTGTAGCCTTAAGTAGGATTTTACCTCTGAATTTTAGTCATCCAAAAGTGATTTAACTAGTCTGAATCATCTTTCCTTTTTCTAGAGTCAATGGAGAGAAAATGTAATCTTGAGAAAACACTATATCCCACTTAACTCAGATAGACTGGTGTGCTTAGTATGAGGGAGCCCAGAGAGCTGGCTCAAATGTGGATGTTCTCAGTATCTGGAGTCACGTGAAATGGAGCCCACCAAAAGAAATCACAGTCTAAATCTGCAAACCAGGCCTAAGGTGCAAACCCACCAGAGGAGCTTTATGAAATTGTGGGCAACTCTGTAGCATCATCACCAAAAATCTTCCCGTGAGATTTAGAAGAGTCTAAAACTGTAAGTTTTAAAAAATATTTGAAAGAGCAAAGGCAATTGATATGTGAAAACAGGAGAGTGCTTCTGGCACACTGTAAGAGCGATCGAATTATTGCATCCACCCCTCCTGCTACCTCCACCCCCAAAATCTGAAAACTTCCTGATTTGTGTTCATCAATAATTAAGAGCCCATCAGCAATACTCAGAGGGAGCTTGCATTGCACTTCTGAGCAGCCAGTTAGTAATATACAGTGGAGAGATCCTCTTTTTCAAATCCCAAGGCTCCAGGCCATGCAATGCTAGTATTGCATTTTCAATTAGCTTCTGAGTGAATGCTTGGCATATGTAGAAGTGAGCTGGTACACAATTAGCTTATTGTTCCTTTCAGCTTTCTGCTGAGAGGATCTGAAGGGCTGCTGAAGAGAGGGGAGAGGGGAAAAAAAAAAGAAAATAGCCAAGCCAGTGGCATCTCTGTGGATGTGGAATAAGGGAGTTGCTCGGCTCACGCAGATTCCCGTGCTAAGTCGGGAGTCACAGCTGTTACTGTGGAGCTCTCAGCCTGGCTGTAGGGACGGCGCCGGGACAGAGGCACAGACCTAGTCTCAGGCTCCAGGCTCTTCTCCCATCTGAGTCACCTCAGCACCACGATGGAGCCCAACAGCCCCAAAAAAATACAGTTTGCTGTGCCCCTGTTTCAGAGCCAAATAGATCCTGAGGCAGCTGAGCAGGTAAGGAAGACGAGTTTCCTTCACTGTTTTGAGGGAATGGGGTAGGAATGGGGCAAGGTGTGGGTAAGAACAAGTGATACTTGCGGCCTAAAGGCTGTTCTAGCTTATACTAATGAAATTGTAGATTATATACTCTGGAGGTTATAGCAATGTTGGATATACCTAAAGAGGTAGAAGGATATGTCCTCTATCCAGAACAAGGCTTCTTCACCTTCGGTAGGTTTATTAATGTACATTTGCTGTGCCTTTGCTGTAACTGCACTTGTACCCTAATGCTTACACTTCACATGAATACACTCAAGGAATACATTCTCAACAAATCAAGACAAGTATATTATATGTACCTAAAGCAAAACACAAATTTGATAATAGGTACCTAATGGAAATTGGGAAGGAGATGTCTTATTTACCATTCATTTTAATGTGAGAAAATACAATTGATGTTTTGCACAATAGTCATCACTTCAGTTACTTCTGGTATTCCTCATGGTTTTGTACAGTCTTTATGTAATTTTTACAGTGTTTTACATGTCTGAAAAATACATACATATGGACATCTACCTTACTTACATCCTTGTTGGAATAATGTGTGTGCAATTTTAGGTTTTAACTCACTCCCAAAAGATACACATAATTTTTTATATATATATATATATATATGCTGTGCTGATACATACATATCAGTACAGACATCTAAGGAGGAAAAGATATCTGTTACTGTGTACAGATACATGTAGAGATGCATAAAAAATGGTCACAGGGAGTCTTGTGAGAAAACTGGATAAATCTTAATTAGGTGACCCAGTATATTTCTCTCAGTGCAAATCCTTCTCAAAATTTGCTGCTATTTGGGTTTTGTCTCATTTTAGATGATACCAGGGGAATATTATAACCTTGACAGTTCCATACCATTAGCTATGAAATTATTTGCGCCTTTAGGACAGGTATCTGGTTCCCTGAATATTCTGATGTCATGTCTCTTAAAAGGCAGGCACCTTTGCAGAAAAAGATGAGTTGTGAGTGACCATTAGATGCGAAATACTAGAAGGGTGCAGAAAAGAATTGCTGCGGGTCCTCATTTTGTCCATGGGCACTTCTGAGCTGCAGGGTGTCTGTACCTTACAGAACAGTTCTGCAATGAATTCAAGCAGAATGTGTTCTGGTATTTTTCTGAAATCTGTGAGGACCATAGGATTAGGATTTCCTGGAATTCCCATGGCTTTTGAAATGCTGTAGCCTATTTTCTGCCCGGTATTTATGGGCAGTCCTTTTTTTTTTGTGTGTGTTGAGTTTGATTCCAAGTGCTATACAGTTTCACTGTGGGTGTGTGATGAAATTAAAATAGTAAATTCTACAGTCAGCTACAGTTACACTAATCTGAAATAAACCCATTAACCCTGATGATGTAATTTTCCATTTATACCTCTGAAAGCAAAACCTGAACCCAGCTAAATACAGATGTTGGCTCAGCAAATAAAAAAAGAACAAATACACTGACATTGAGGTTTTGTGTCAGAATGGTTTCTAGCTTAGATGCTCCTGGTCCCTCTCTTAAATTCAATAGAATATTGAGCCTGGAGGCTTTAGTGAAGCAACACAAAGCTTTCAATGCAAATGTGTGCTTTATAGGAGGGTAGTCCAATACCATGCAGTTCAGCCATGGTTAATGGAACAAAAGTAGTTACCCAGATAAACTCTGAAGAACTGTATCCAATTCAGGACTATGTATTTGTATGTAAAATCTGCTGTATTGGAAATACTCTTTTTAAAGGTTTTTAAAGTCTTAAATACTGGAGTGTTTTTAGTTAAAGAACAGTAGTAACAGTAGTAACATATCTGACCACAGTTTAGAATTATAAGTTAGCTGGAAGGCATGCCTGCAATATCAGCTCTGAAATGCACTTGCAAAATATTAATTATTACTTGTGAGAGCTATGGCAGTACTAGGTATTTGCACATACAAGCTCACAAACTACTATAATCATCTTCCTGATGCAAAGCTAAATGTCAGTATTTTAAGATATGACTGATATTTTTCAGCAACACATATCCAAAAACTTAAGGCAAGATGATTACAAATCCTAAAGATATTTTGGACAGCTCTCCCTGTGCCTTTGTTCTCCCAGAACAAGCAGCAGCATGACCCTGATTGCTGTCAGAAAGACAGTGAAGTGCTACTGTTCTTTAAATAGTTTCCTTTTTAACTTTGCCTGGCCTATACTCAGGAGGACACCAGACAGATTTTTTGCTTTGCTTTGTGTGTGTGGCAGTTGATGGGTCCTAATGACTCTCCTCGGTTTATATCTGTTACAGATCAGGAAAAGAAGGCCTACGCCAGCATCACTCGTCATCATGAATGAACACATGCCCCCAGGTAAGTGCCATACCAACATACCTTCTAAACCACTGAACTTGTATACACAGGACTGGCTGCAAACTGGTTTGATTAACTATGTGATTTAAAAAATACAGCATTAATTTTGTAGCACTAAATATCAAATAATGGATCTTAGGACTGTTTGGAGTAAACCCCATGAACACAGGTAATTCCTGGCCCTGAGATGATGTCACTAATTTCAAAATTTTATCCTCTATGTAAATCCTGGTTATATGTGCAAGGAGAATTAATACAACCTAGATCCAGTGCTTCCATCCACAAACATGTTCTTTCCCTGGGTGGAGACTTTGGAGACCCATGAAGTCTGATCTCTAGAGATACCAGGCTGGCTCCAGGGCTAATTCAACCCAAGGAGTTGCTTCTACAAAACAGATTCTCTTCTAGTTTTCCAATAAAACATAAAATGTGGGTTTTCATTATTCCTTCTCAACTGGGAATATGTTGTCTTCATCCAAGAGTCCCCACAGAAGATATTCTGTGGCATGGGATGATTTGAGGTTGCAACATACTTTGTCATATAAATATGACTTCAGAAAGATTCTTTAATAAGCTGTTTAGGGAGCATTATAAACAAAAAACTCCACAAAAAGGGGAAGAGCCTCAGCACTTAGTCCATTGGAACACAGTGCCTACTCTACATCAGACTTGTCCTTTGTTGTGCTCTGCAACATTTTTTTCCTGCCATATCTCTTAGTCACCTGAATATTTTTTAAAAATCTTTTTGGAGAGTAGCTTTCTGTCCTGAATTTCACGTTGTTCAGCTCTCAAAAACAGGGCATGGAAGATCTGCCTTGGACTTTCTTTACCTTAATGGGATTGACACTGTCTGTGTTGCTAGGACTTAATTTAAAGCAAATTCACCTTGACTGTTAATCTCTTTTGCAATTCACTTTGTACACTTTGTACTGTCATATTTCCTTTTATAAACAGATACTTGGTACAATACCAAATCAAAACCAAACAAAGAATAAGAACTTTTTAATTTACAGGAAATTTTACTGTAAACAAAGTGGTGCATGTCTGTTATCACCTTTCCTGCAATGTTCATAATAGGTCTTTAAATAAATCATTTTTATTATGAGTCAGGATTGCTGCAAGTTTCAGCCAACTTCCATAAAAGCCCATGAGTTAGTATTTGTCTGCACTTATTTAGACTCATTTATTTAGATACTATTTGTTTTTTCTAGATACTGGGAACTAGTATTAATGAATGTATTATTTAGCTAAATTATAACCTTGTCCTGTTCTTAAATTTGACCTAAAGATGGATGAAAATAAAAACTTTAAAAGCAGCTTCATTTTCCTGCTCTTCACCATGAAGTTCATGCATGAGGTTCATGCAGATTTCCATAGGGTGTTTCTTGCTTAATTATCAGCAAGTGTTTTGAACAGGGTGTGTGCAGGTAGCTGTGTAAACCTGCTGAATACAAGGACCATAAAACCAGGTTGGAAAGGCAGACAATAGGTTTACAATGGAAGTGCAAATACAAAAAAAAACCTTTGTGGTCTTCATCTGGCAAGGTGCTGCACAGCTTCTGAGATTGTTGTATGCCTTCAACTTTCAGTCAGCTAATCCTAGGGTCTCTTGACACCTTGCTGATTAAACCCTAAAATGCTGATCCATTACTGGATTTTGAATAGAATTCAGTGGGATGCTGAATACAATTTGTCTCCAAAACCAGCAAAGTCGTCACTGCAAATGGATGCAGTTAATAAAAAAAGAAACAAAAAAAGAAAAAAAAAGAATAGTTAGGGTGCTAACTTGACACTCCAAAAAATTGCTTTAGAAGTGTGATTCCCTAGATGAATGGGGAAACTGAGCAGCAGAGAATTCCAGTGATACTGTCAAGGCCACCTGTTTTTTATTAGAGCTGGGGTAAACAAGAGTCCTGTGCCTTGAATTTTACCCACTGGAGTATTCCGCTTCCTTTTTTAGGAGCAAGGGGCTAGTGAAGGATATGCTTGCAAGTTTGAAATGTGTGTCCTATTTGCCATTCTAAATGTTTGGATGCCCCTGCAAAGTTTACTCAAATTATCTAAACTTCTCTTTTTTTGAAAAACAGAGACAGGCATGCTGTAAGAATCAGACTTTTCTATAGCCTTCAATTACAGCTGCTTCTGATTGCAGGGAAAAGAAAGTAGCATTTTTGTGGTATTCTGGTGCTCTGGATCCAGACCCGTCTGGAAACCAGAAGGCAATAAAATGTGCTTGGACATTTCAGAACTTCATAATAAATTCAGCTTGAGTTGTTCTGTAAAAAGATCTAAAAGTTGTTTTTTGCTAAGTCTTGTCATCCATCCCTGATGCCTGTTACAGCTTTGACAGGGATATGTCTTCACCTATTTAGGTTAGGTCAATTGTGCTATAAAGTGAAGATGGAGTATCTACTAAGGCTAAGTCATTTTAAACCAATGACAGCTACTCAAAAACTGTAAGAAGAGTCTGCTTGACTTCCTTGCTTCCAAGGAGACAGTGTTAGACCACACTGAATGATTTAAAGGCAGGTGATAAATGTGACTACAGGAGCTCACATCCAGCCTGTAGCATCACTGTCACATTTCCTCGTGCTCACTCTGGCTGGCATAGTATATAATTGCAATCACAGTCAACAAAAGAGAAATTTGAATTGCAGTAGCAACAGTGATTGAAGTGGACAATAAGAGCTTGTGAAGCAGCATAGCAATGAGTAAACCCTTAACTCAATCCGTAAGTTCTCTGTAAAGTGCTCTTAGATGGATTATGTTACATCTGAGCAGAGAAACTAGAACTAGCAAACTGAGACTTGAGTTATGAAGTTGTTGCTTGAATCTATTGTGCCTTGTTTGCCATCAATGGAGCTATATTTTCTGAGCATCTGATGTTTGATTTCATAATATCCATTCAGTTTTATTTTATTTGAAATTATAAGACCCTTTTACTATCTGTGAAGGCAAAGACAAGTATAAAGTGACAGAACTACACAAATGGGCAGCATCTCATCCTGTGAGGTGGGTGCATGGGTTATTGGGGTAACCCACTCTCATCCTGCTATAGCCACAGTTGCTCTATGTCTGCTTTTTATAAAAGAAACGTAAGCACATGCTTAGTTTTAAAGACATATTTAACTATTACACTACACAAGAGTTTAATCCAAAAATTGTTAAAGCTCTCCTGCTTCCTGTTACCCTTGCAGTATCATTGAAGTCAATAGAAACTGAGTATCACCATCACAACCTTTTCTGTGTACACACAAGCTCCTGTCTCCTTACCCAGCATAGCAGAAAATATAGGAATCTCAGTTCTAATTATCTGAAGTAAAAGTCTGAGCATGCTTTAAACAAGCAGAATATCATAATGCAACAGCTCAAGAAAATGCTGGTAACAAAGTAGAGAACTGATAGCTGAGGGAAGGAAGCACGTCAGACCACAACTCAGGTTTAATACCATTAGGGCTTGCTTTGATCAGAAAACAATGCCAGCGTTCCTGTACAGACTGGCTTTGTCACAGAGCCAACACAACATCAAACAGTCTGGCTGGCAAAGGCTTTTCAACTTATGTCAAAGTGTTCAGTCTTCTTGAAGCATTAGAATATGGGTAAACATTAGGATAAACTTCTCTGTCTCTAAATTTTCTATGTATTTGCTGTTTCCAACTCCCCTTTCTGCTTTGTTGCCTTGCTTGTAATGTAAATGTTACTCAGTGTTTGGAAACAGAGCTGCCTTTTTGGGCTTCGCAAATCTCATTTCAAAGCAGGAAGGGTATATTATCACTGCAAAAGCAGTGATATAATACAGAGCATACCTTCTCAGTGATATAATATAAAACATATCTTCTCAGTATAACACAGTACTTCTGAGCTTACTGAGTGCTGGAAATCATAACTTGAAGAAAAGTAATCTGTACCTGTCTCCAGACAAGGAAGGTGTTCGCAGCTTGTGTTTGGGTATTAGCAGTTTTGCTTTCTCTTTCCTAGCTGATTTTTGGTTACCCAGAAAGGATTCATGCCTTTCAGCTTACTGTCACTTCCCCAGAGCTCTGCTGAGATGCCTCATGGGCAGTCTTGGTATTTAGTGCAGCAGCAAACACAGGTGGGAGGAAAATCTGTCCTTACACTTTTGTCAATTCCATGACAATGCAAAGTAGTTAAGGTTTTTATTGTAAATTGGTTTTAGACACTCCCTGTACCATAAATCTCATTTCCACAGACAGATGTGCTTTTCTGCTGATGCAAACTGTACCAGCACCACATTCTTGATGGGATTAATGTGAGTTGCTTTGCCCAGCGTTAATGTTTGTGACTAATATTAGTTGGATCATGCTTCTAGGTGAATGAATATGTTTGGTTTTAGATCTAATGATCACATAGTTCTTTTTCTTCCAAACCAAAATAAACTGAGCTCAAAAAAAGATCTACTTAGTAGGAGGCAGGTGTTGCCAACCATTGTCAAGCAGTTCTGCTATACTTTCTCAGGGAAAAATCTCAGCAGAAAACTCTTGGTCTCAGAGTTCATGGAAACTGATATGTTTTTCAAAAGACTGAGATTCTGGTAGGACATATTGCTTAGTTTTGTCCAAGAACAAGAGAGTGAGTAAGCCAAAGAGCAGCTGTTTTCAATTGCAAATTTAGGCTTCTAATGTGGTAACAGAGCATTCAGAAAAGGAGTACGTTAGTAAAAACTGTCATTAGCTCTATTTTTTTTTTTGTCAAACTAGTTAATCTTTCTATATGCTAAATGTATATGCCATTTAAGTATTCTGTCCCTTTTTATATCACTCCAGGAGTCTGTGGAGGTATTTAAATAAGCAATGAAAAACATTCGTGTCCCCTCACACCAGAGCACTGGTGTAGCACAGTGTACCTTACCAATGGCACCAGGATGTTCAGAGATCAGGCACTTCTTGTCAGGGCAGTGAGGGCCTTCGTGTTCTTTCAGCCTGTGATGGAAAGGACTGTCTGACACAGTGAAACAATGACATATATAAAGTAAACATTGCATAAGACCTGACAGGTGATAGGGATTCCAGAACAGAGATGAAAATATCTGTGCTTGAAAATATCCTGCTGTTTGCAGGCTGATGTGTGACTGCAAATGTTCAGTGGCAAACAACATTCTTTTTTCTTACCTATATGCACTATGCTTACATGCTCTTTTATTTGGGTTACTCTGAATTTATTCTGCAGTTCAGGCTCACAGAAGTCCCTGGACAAGGCCCAGCAAAAGTTCCTCACACATATGTAGTGTAAATACAGACTCCATGAAAATTAAAAGGAAAATTCAAGGACCTGAAAAAAAAAAAGAAAAAAAGTCAAGAACCTGTGCTTGAGCTGCTCTTTATGCAGCCCAGGAAGAGTGATTCACAGCCTCCAAAAAGAAACTATGGTTTTTTTTTTAAAAAAAGTGGGTTTTTGCATCATCCATGAAAACATTCCATTTCATGAAGATGCTCCATTTTCATGAGAGGATGAGGATTTTATACGTCATTGTCATCAGTTGTGAGAAGAGTTGTTATGCTCCCTGCAGAGCAGTAAGGACAGCAGGCTGGAGAACAAGGCTTGAGTTGGTTGGGATGCAGTGAGCAGTGCTGTGCCTTATAAACTGAGGGTTATCACCAAAACAGCCAGCTATATTTTCACTGTTTCTGAGGTCACAGTAATTCACAAATAGAAACATTCCCTGTGAATATGTTTGTAATTGTGTAAACCACATAGTATGAAACAGTAGGAAACATACACTATTTTATATAGAGCCCAGATAGAGTCTGGACCACCTTTCTAGTCAGAAAACAGTGAAGGGTCTGTCAGCTACTCAGAGACAGTCAAAACAAAAAACTGTTATGCATGTTCTGGTGAAAATTCACTTATTTTACTGACTTCTTCATGTTTATTTTTATCCATGCTTCCTTCCTTTACTTTGTTTATTGATTGACTGTACAGATACATTTTACATGACACATAGCCCGTATGAACTTGTTTCTCCTAGTTGGCTGAAGTGAGTAAATTTAGTCCAAACAAGAATGAGTCCCTCCCATTCACCAGAGCCTACCATCCCTCCATGAGATGGAGCAGTCCAGGGTGCAAACAGTGCCTGAGAAAGCTCTGGAGGATGGAAATAGAGGTTGAATATTCACAACAGAACTCAGATTTGTGCCTACACCAGAGAAGTGGTGGAGCTGAGAGAACATGAAGCCAAAACCCCAAAAGTTTTACTCACTTCCAGTATGGGTGAAATTGCATTAATCCATTACCCTTGTTCCAGCCTTGAATACCCAAGAGATGAATTGAAATACTTTTTTATTTACCAGCGCAGCTAAACTCCTAATGTGTACCATGACTGTACTTGTTCCTCCTGCTCCCTGCCTCCCATTGGTTTTGTGTTGGAAGGGTCAATGTCCGTGGAACTATCCGAAAGTGAATGTGGTATTTTCTGAGGTTGAACCTTGTACTCTTCATCTGTTTTCCTTGTTCCTTATACCAAAGCACCATAGAAACAGCCTTCTTCCACCCCAGGAGATTATTTGCAAATAATTTTTAATATACATGGCTTCACGTTACAGCTCTCCAGCTGCTTGATCATTCAGCGCCAGGCCTGATAAGCTTTTGGAATGTTTACATTTGTTATCACCTCCGTGTATATGGCGCGACAGAGCCGTGCCATGGGTAGGGAATAGCAGTGTGCATGGCTGCCCGACCTGGTGAGGAAGTTAGCTGGACAGATTCTAACTTTATTGCATTCATAAGGCTTAATATTTTGCTAGAGGAGCTCTTAACAGATTTGCCCTGTGCCAAATACTTAGGCACCTCATATAGCTTGTTTTGCTGAAAATTCTGAATAGATGGTGAGTTTTCTCGTTAAAAAATGAAGTGCCTAGGTGTAATTACTTCTTATCATCAAAATACTTAAGCTATATTTAATATAGTTACATGAGCATACAATTTGGGATGCTGATGGCATTTTAAACAAAGAATTTGAATCAAAATATGTCTAGTTTAGCCTATGGCAAGATTCGTTTTTATTTTGAGGGGGGTGTGTTAAATGGCAGAAAAAATTTCAGAGAATATTAGAAATTAAGTAAATTTAAACATTATAAGACAAAAATTTTTTGAATAAGAATCTCAAGATTGTTTTTAGGTTATGTTTAAATCTAACTTCAATAATGTGCTAATACAGATATTTTCAATTTTTTTTTTTTTTAGTTCATATCAGGTAATAAACTAAAATCCATTATTAGAATGTTTCAGCCTTGCCGAGGGGAAAAGAATACAACACAGGGTTTTTCTGACCTCTGCTATTTAGTGCTTAATGCAGCACTCATTTACCATGGTGACGTGTGCAGAATGAATAGATAATGCAGATAGATGAGAGAGAATCCAGCTTTTAGCACTAACCTCGTTATGTTCAGAATATTGGGAAGGGGTTGCACTTAAAGCATCAATCAAGGCAGCCCATTTATTGAGGTTTTAGAGACAAAATTTAACTCTTTATATGGTGTAACTAAAGTTAAAACTTCACTTCAAAATACATCAAAAGTGGGAATTTGATGAATCTGGACCTAAAGCTAGCAGAGACTAAACAAATTGAACATATCAATCCTGAAAGATTTTGCCAACTACAGAAGGCTGCAGAAACTCAGTGAGCGTGCAGGGAGCTGCAGAGCTTAGCTTTGCTTTCCTGTAAGTCTGAGCCACCTGCATCGTCAGCTCGTGGAAACAAGATCAGATGGACAAGCTGAGTTTCTTTTTACAGTAAGCAAAGCAGTTCTAGGGTAGAATTTTCTTTATGTCTATTGAAAGGAGCTCTGTTTTCACTTTCTTCCCTTCAAAATGCTGTTCCTGTGTCTGTATCTAAAATCACTTCTGGTTTTTTTCTCAGATGGCTTTACTAGAGGATCAAAAGACTATGAGAGTAGCAGAATGAAGCACAGTGACATGCTCCTTCTTTGTGCCTGTTTTCCCTGGGATGCATAGCATGCAGATGTCCCACAGAGAATTGATGTGTTGGTTATTCATCTTGTGGAACCAAACTGCACTAACAGAGTCAGCAGTGTTAAGTAGATGAAGGTGCATTGTAAAGGTTGTGATTTTTACCTGACGCCATGTCCTTTGTTCTGATTAGACAGAGGAAGTCACACAGAAAATGAACACGAGCAAGGCAGATTGAAAGTTCAATACAGCAGTGAGCTTTACTGCACCCTACAATATGGCTTATCCTGGTACCTGGACATCCCATAACCTAAACATTTCTGCACTGAGCCTCCACCACTTAGTGGCATGTAGTGATAGTATTCCCTACAAGTCTTTCTGAAGTTCCTTGCCAAAGCTGTTCTCAGGTAGTGGTAGAAAGCAAAGATTTGGATGAACTTGGCCACTTCCAAAGAGTAGCTTCTCTGGGATCAGCTGAAGCACTTGTTCTGCCTCTTCCCGGGTATATTAGGATCTGCAGGGCAGCTGCAGAATCAGGGAGCCATTTAACCTAAAAGCCCAGCTTATTTGAAAGCAACGTGTTTGTTACAATATTACTAAGTGCCATTTTGTATCCTTTTCGCTTTGAAGTGGAATTGTACTGATGAACTGAAAAAACGGGGGGCGGGGACGGGAATGAGGGGTCGGAAAGAAAAAAGAGCTCTCACTTTAAAGAATTGTGACCTGGATGATTTTTTTGATCCTGAACAGCATGAGGTTTTTACCGTCTGTTTTTAAAATACAGTAGACAGCAAGCAGGCTGTTACTCTTTCGAAGTGTGCTTTCAAGCCTCCTGAAACGCTGGTGCTGGTGTGTGACTTAGGCTTTAATGTGGACAGCATATCCCACAGGAGGGTGTGGAACAGCTCATTCCACAGGAATCACAGCAACGTGTTTCTGATTGTGACAGCACAGATGGAGATGTGTAAAACAAAACCCAGGGTCCCCTCTGTCTCTGGTATGTAGTAAGGTCAGTAGAAATTCTGAAAAATGCCTTTGGAAAATTACAGCTGATTTATTCTGAGCTAACAATGATTGCCCTGGGCTGTTCCAGCCCACCTAGTTGTGCCGAAGGCAAGAATGAGATTATGGAACCTTGTTTTGCTGATTCTTTGAAAGCTTGGAAAACCCAGCAATGGCTTTCCAAAACTGATATTTGCATCTTCTTTTCTGTAAAAAGGGTCCTAACCCCCAAGAAGAACTATTATTAGTAGCTGACTTGATTCCCATGTAAGATGATACATGTATGTGAGGAGTTCTCTGCATGTGCATTCTAACCACAAGCAAGCCACAAGCAGTTGGCCAGGACTAGCTTTACAAAGCATTCTTACTGAAATCCTTGAGGTATTATTCCAAAAGGAAGGAAATTGCTAAGGCAGCAATAATAATCACTGGCTAAGGAAAAATTTTATTGTTTTGTATGTTTCCTTCTCCCATGGCAAATGTCACTTTCCAGAATGTACAAACACATTCAGATAGGATACTCTTTTAATGTTTTTATGAGATATAGCATGCTAAAGAAATGTTTGGCTGGAGGTTTTTTGGTTTTGGCTGCTGCTGCTGGTTTTTATTTTAGAGCTTAGAATATTCCTGCAGCTCTCAGCCGAGAAAGGAACCACTCACAGTGATAGCATTTGCAGCTGTAACACTGATACAAAGATTGTGATCGGTAGGTCACTTCTGAGCCATTTTCCATCACAACTGATTCCTGCATATGAAGGTATTAGAAAATGGTTTCAAAGTTTATCCAGGGATGTGCTAGCACTATATTTCTGGTAATAATGGATTTTACTTCACGATCTTTGCCTCAATATTGTATTTTGGTCCTTGCCTCAGTATTGTATTTAGATCTTCAGCCTCTTTGGTCATTTGAACCCAGACTGAACCTACAGCAAGCAAGCAGATGTAAAGTAGCACTTTATTAATACTATTCAGTGCTACTGATGGACTCACAACCCTGGGTAGCTGTCTTTTCAAGGTACTTGTCTTCCGTCTGCATTTGAAAGTACTTAATGACCATGCTAAGTCTTTTCACAAACTCACAACATTGTGATGACTTCTTCAATGTACAAAATAATCACAAGCTGCTTGAGAAGTTTTTTGAGTATGAGCGTTGGGAATATTTGGTTAAACGGTAGCAATTATTAACAAAAATTTAGTAGTCTGGCAGTCTCTTTTACTTGGGCACACTCATTTCAGACTCGTGTTTCTGCTCTGAACCTCTTTCTCTGAGTATTTGCCAGCAGCTTCTCAACAGCTCTGGCCTTCTTATAACCTCTCAAAAACCTTTTTTATCTGTACTGCTTTCCTATTTCCTTCATGTGAATCTTATCTTTCACTGCCAGGTGTCAGGCCAGGTGAGGGTGTGCTATGAGTGTGGAAACTGCCCTTGGTCCATACAGCAAAGATGCAATCTTTACTGATGTCAGAATAGACCCTATGTCAGTGTAACCTCACAATGAGGTGAGTTCTCCTTCTACACAGCAGGACAACTTGGAGACAGCATATTGTGATTTAGGCCTACTTTGCAGTCTTTGTCCTTTGTCTTGTTCTGTATCTCCATGAAAGTCTAATTTTCTAAGGTTTCCTTGTAGTTTAGTTTGGCCCTCCAGCACTGCCTGGGGCTCCCATAAATGATGGCTGTCCAGTTCCCTTCTGGTTCATGCCAGAAAATCAGTATCATTCTGGTCTGCATTTATTTGCTGCAAGAATAAGGGATTTTTTTCTAAAAATTTTTTGTGTATTTAAACCCAAATGGGAGATTTTAATCATTCTAAGTAACTGTGTACAAAAGGGTCATATGTAGATCATCATATATCTTTTAAGTCTTACTTTGCTCATTTTGAGACCTGAGTTTACCACTAACTTTCCTAATAGACCAAGGATTTTAAATTTCACATCACTAAGCCCAGCAGTTTTCCTCAGTTAGCCTCATTTATTTTTACTTATCTGAATGTATTAACCTGGACTTTCAATGATGTAGTGAATATTGATATGACTATTACTTAGTTTAAATAACGAGCATGAGTTTTGACTAAAACACAGTTTACATATAGCTGAAGTTCTTTCCCAGTTGCACTAAATCTAGAACTAGCTTATTAAATGAGAAAGTATTTTGCCTTTTTTTTCAGTTTTTTGGGGTTTTTTTTTAACCAATTCAGGCTGCATGTATAGGATAAAATACTGACTTTTAATAGCAAAACTTGCTGAAACCTATGGCCCAATCAAGTCAGCAGTAAAATGACTCTTTCACTTCCCTCCAACATTCTGTTCTGCCCAGTTTGTTTTGCTGGTGCAGGATTTGCACCAAGCATGTGTTGAACTCCTGTGGGACTCACTTTGCCTGCAACACCACTCAGCTCCCCTTAACACCCAGCAGAACAAGGGACTGATGAACTCCTCTTGCCAAGAGTCAGACCATAGCAGACACCCCAGATTTCTGATTAACTCTGTCATGCTGGAAAAAGAAAGAAGTAATTTGCTGTTAAATAAGTGGTATCTTTTTGGAATGAGTAAATTTTAGGGAGCTTTGAAACTATGTGGAGGCAAACCCTGATCCAGAGCTTCTGCCCACAGTGACACCCTGTGGTCCTGCCAGAGGTTCCTCCCAGCTCTGGTGCCAGGAGTTCACACTGGTCAGCTGCAAATTACATTAAAAGTTTAGCTCACAGTCATTCCTGATATTTTAGTGAGAGATTTTTGTTTGGTCCAGAAAATGTCTTATCTGAGAGATCAAAAGAAAAAATAAAGTACTTACCTCCTCCTGGTTAATCTTATTTAGTCAGTCATTCTTTGGAAGCTGTCTCCATTTCCTTCACCAAAGAGGAGTTAGTGCTGCTTAGAAAGCAGCTAGAAGAAAACATCTCCAAGGCTAGCATTGTTTATATTGTGAATTAAAGCCAATCTTTACATTAGTTGTCCAAACAGAATGTTTATTTCAAGTGTGTTTCTCCTTGGGTTGATTACTTCTCTAGGAAGATCTGCCAGCTCTCTAATTGTCCCCATATCATCAATCCAGGACTTCACGTCAGGAAGTCTGTTCCCTGTGCTTGCTCACCTGACCCTCTCTCATGGAGCAGGACAGACCTCTTGTGTTCCCAGAAAATGAAAATTCTGCATGTCAGTGCTTTTTTCATGACAGGTTTTTCCACAAAACCTGTTTTATGTCCTGTCATTCAAAGCCAGGACAGTACCAGAATAAAGCCTTACAGAGTTGGCAGCAGCTGGAAGACCACAAAGTCAGGCAGAAATGCAACTTCAAGACATCAGGCAGAAAACTTAGTCCTTTTTTAAGAAGGGAGAATATAATTAAGTTTTAATTCTCTTTCAAAATGTATTTTGAGAAGCTATGTTTGATTTATGGGACTTATTTAGTATTTGTCTTATGTTAACATTTATCATGTATTTTAGGGAGGGAGAATGAAAAATTTGGAGCAAAATGCTTAGGAGAAGGATGATTTTTGTGCTTGTTGTAATAATTCATGACTGCTCTGTGGTAAGGCTGCAGACCTGACTCATCACTCTTGTATTCTAGTTTAATGTTAGTGAAATGAGACTGATTTCCCTGAGTCTGGCATGAAACTGGAATAACAAGGCGGTGAATCAGGCACCATAATTCCCTTCTCAGAATCATGTGATGTAAACAAATACATTCAGATTCACATTTGAGGTTTGTAATGTCTCCAGTTTCTTCCAAAATAGATTATGTTTACCAGAATGCATGTTTTAAAGAAATTTTGATTGGTCTAGTTTGTGAAAGGTGGTTCTATTTCATATTCTTACGGCTGTGCAGCTTAAAGTGGGTCCTTAGATACTGTCTGTATGATCAGAGATGTAGATACTGTTTGGATCAGATTCTGTTGTGTGCATCAGGAAGGAAAGGATGATTGTTCTTTTCATTTAGTGGCTGACTTTGAGCACCTTCAGGAAGGATTTGGTCTAATAAAAGAGATTGCAGCCCCTACTCTCAGTACTAGTAAAGGCTACTTGAATATTGAAGGTGGTAAATACAGGGTTGTTTAAATAACTGATTTACCTGGAAAAAAAAATGGGAGTGTCCAAACAGCAGATTCATTTGGCCTGCAGTATTTTAGTGAAGTAAAAAGGGCTGGTTACAACAGGAGCTAGTCGGGAAAAGATGTGCTGTGATCTCTGAGACAGAGGGACGAGAGGTCCCTTGGCGACAGTGCTGTCAGCACAGCGTGGGACCTTTCCCAAACTACACACCTGAGCTGCAGGCGCCTGACAGGATAGATAGGCATGCAAATGCCTGTGTATATAGCAAATTCCTCTCTGCCCTGTGTTTTCATTAATGCTTGCTATACAAATCTTGTTATTAGTGCTCCCTCAAGGGCCAGGCAGTAATTTAGATGCTGATTAGTGAGTGAGATGCAGCAGCACCGCAGCGCACGCTCCCTCTTGTCAGCACTTGACTGAGGAGGGGAGCAGAGCTCCCAGCTACGCCTGCCACAGCAGCTGCATTTGGGAGTCTAATGAGGTGCTCCTGCAATGGGAATATTTTCAGAAACATATACTCACTCCAGGAGGGCTTACCAGGATATTTCTTTGTAATTAAATGTAATGACATCTACACCCATGGTCAAGTTCTCATTGATAAACACTGGCAAATAAAAACCAGCAAGCTAAAATCAAACAATTAACTACGTAAGCATTTTTTATTATTGTATGTTTTGGAATTTTTTTTTCCTTTTCTTACCTCATTGGTTTAGTGAAAAGCAATGAGACACTAGCTGATGTGGCAGTGTGTAGTTAGGACCCTGGCAAAAGGAAAACATTAAACATTTTTGACCTTGCTATGTCTTCTAGAAGAAAGGAAAAGTAGTTGTGATAGCAGAAAAAACAAATATGTCTGTCAATTTCTAATCAGAGTTCAATAAGCTTGTTTTATAAATACCAGCGGCTAATACAGATGGTGGTGGTCAAAAACCAGCGAGGTAAACTGGTAGATTAAAAAATATTTATTTTATTTTACTGATGGAGAAATTGAAATGTGAAATGACTGAAACATAAATTTCAGAAAATTTCATCTTTTTCTGCCACTAAATGTCAGGAGAATGAAGGATTATTTTTGGGTTTTAGTTTCTAAAATTGCCTGAGTCCAAACCTATCAGCCCCCGCATGATTTTTATCTGCTCAGCTGTGTTTTCCCAAGGAAAATCCCAAACTCTCTACAAGAAGCTTTCTCCAATGATTAAACCAGTCCCTTACTGAGTTTCTTTTGTGTAAAAGCTGGCCTCTCTGACCTGTTCTGTTTCTCCAGTGCCTGACTAAAACCCTACAGAAAAGGCTTTTATTTGCTCTTGCTGAGGGGAAAGCAAGCAGGGTACTTAGCTGGATGAGGTAAGCCTTTGCTGGATGAGACCACTGCAGAGCCCATGGGTGATATCAGAGGCCTGCTCTTTTAAAGTAGGTCACCTCTTGGCCTGCATAGCTGCTCCAAGTGCATTAACATTATCCAGGGGGAGAAGCAAGGCAGATGAATTTTGATCTCACTCTAAAATGACCACAAAGCTTCCCCCAGCACGGACATGCTGTTTGCACAGCAGTGGAAATCCGTGGAAGAAGTGATCTGCACCACCAAGCATATTTCATTCCAGCTACAACCAGCCCCCTTCCTCTTGGTTCTTCTCTGGCTTCAAATAACCACAGCTTTGGGGGCACTCAGCTTGTTAGCTCAGCTCGGCTGGGGGATGCGCGGATAAAGATCACAGAGCTCTGCTAACAGCATGTTTGGGAGACAACCCCCATGGTGGTTCTTCAACCTATTTCAGCAAGATAGCTGGGCCAAGTCTTGCAGGTTTCCCTGCAAGCAGGTGAGACTTTGCCCTGGGTAAAGGCTAAAGCTTAGAACTCTGATGCTGGAAGGGGATCTGTGCAGGCGGATGGGCGTTCAGAAGGGATTTTCATTAAAAAACTAAGGCTTTGTTTCAGAAAGTCTGTGCACATATCTGGATTGAGGGGAATACCCTTTAGACTGAACCCTTCATTGCCTATTTATTTATCTGAGGATACTGACAAAAGCCTGAAATCCCCTTTATTTTGCCAGAGGCTGCTCCAGCCTACATGAGGTAAGGATCACACTAGGCTCACACATTATTCACCCAGGACAAGGGAAAGTCCTCAACTGCTTTTTCCTCAGCGTGGGTGAGAAGTCTCTAAACAAAGTTCCAATCTTGTTTTTACATACCTCCACTTGGGTACATACAAACCCATTCTCCAGTCCTCATATGATTTCTATTATGCCCCTTTATGACAAAAACACAAAAACTTTGAAGAAATTACTTGACTGATTAGATTCCTGTTAGTAATTAGAGCAGCCGAGAATAAGTTAAACTGGAAAAAATATGTTTATGTCATATGTTGAGATGTGGAATACAGTACAGCTGTATTGTGTTCTGTGAACAATGTTATGGTCTGTGAGGAAGGAAAATGGAATATCATTTTCTTCCCTTCTGGCCCCAAAAAAGAGAGCAAACCTGTAGGGAGAAGTTACCTACTGAGAGCTAGGGGTTCGTTTCATATATAAGAGAAATAGCTGATCTCTTCACATTCTCCATTATATAACTGCTTGGTTGTAAATATGAAGAATGAATTTCTCATTCTGTATAGCTATGATTTTTTTCTGAGCAGAGTCCTGCCCGCACCGTAGTCAATGGGAACTAAAGGGTGCTGACAAACCAGAGATTTCATTCTGCCCTGTGAATCAAGTGATATCACAGTCTGATATTTGTGATTTCATTTCTGATTATTTCCTGACCCCTCTCAAGATGAATTTATGCTCTAAGAGTTCACTAAAGAAATGCAGTTTATAATTGTTAATGGATTTGAGAGGGACTTGAGGGTGGGAGATGCATGGCTTGTTTGACTTCCGTTGGTGGAAATGTCTGATTTGTAGTCACTAACTGATGATGTTTTTTCTTACCTTGTACCTTCCATTCTCACCATAAAATCTGTTGTCACAGAGATTTTCTACATGATCTCTTGATGCCAGTACTGACCTCTTGCAGGGACAGCATTAGTTCCTACTTGCATGTACTCTAACAAGGATGCTTTCTTGGTCAGACTGCTGTAAAAACATGCTTTCATTAATTTATTTAAACTGCTTTATAAAGTAATTTTATAAAGCATTAGAAGTTACACTGGAAAACCCCTATTTGTCCAAGGAAGAATGTTCACACAATTATTAATGTAATCCTTCAGTTAGACCAAGATGCCTCTCAGTATTTACCCAGGCAGAGAGCTCCTGCCTGAGCTCCAGCCCACACTGCACTCCAGCTCTGTCATCCATAAATTTCCCCTTTTACTTTTGCTACAACCCCAGTGTCCCTGTCTCTCATTGCTACTTCAGTTACTCACAAGCTCTTGTTTCTTCCCCTCATGTCCCCCTTGCCTTTCATCTTTTCCTCCTCCTCCTCTGTACAAAGAGAGTTTGTTTATTTTATGCTCTCTGCCTCAGTCTATTGCATTCGGGGTTTTAGGATTCCCTTGCTCCCATTCTTTGTCATCTCTCCTTAAAAACCTATATTCTTGATTGAGTCTTATCCATCAAAATACCTGTTAAAAATAAGCATGTGATCCTCTTCTGTCCTCAAAAATAAACTCATGTCAAAATGTACCATTGCCCAAACTTATCTCCGGCCAGTTGTACCTTTCCCTTCATCTCATGACTTGCTTGAAACACTTCATGGCTCCTGCCTTGAGTTCATGTCTTTCAGTCCCTTAGGTTACTTTCTGATCTCTGTTTACTGATTTGGCAAATTGTTTGTTTATGTGATTTTATAGGTTGTTCTTAAATGTCCATGTTGTCTGATGCGTCTCATTGGCACTATTTGCCCTGTGGATATGAATGGTTTCTCTAATGCCATACAGGACCAGTCCTTATTCCCAAAGTTGCCTGTCATATAAAGGCTGCCGGGTGAAAGGAAAGGCTGTAAATATTCCAGTTCTGATAGTTTTAATGTCACATCACTCAGAACACAAAATGTGCAAGCCCAAAGGGTTGCAGTTGTGCACATTCTCAGGATCAAGACTTGAAACATGACAAAGCTACTGATGTCAGGTTTTTTTCCTTATGCAAACATCCTCTTGGGTTTACAAAATATGTTTTCATCTGGGCAAATTTGGAGTTTCGGGAAGGAATGGGATGTAACTTATTCTTCATTGTTCTTTGCTGAAAGTTCCTGAATTATTCAAATTTTAGTGTTTAAGCTAAATCTGGTATCCTGAATCAAAAAAAAAGAAAGTCAATGTTGACTCATTGAAATGTGTTGGTAGGCAACCAATAAGAAAGACTGCAAGCACGTAAATAATCACCCATTTAGCCAGCCTGCCATCATACCCCAAAGTGTTTTATGGGCTTGAGTAGACACTGCTATACTTATTTACAGATAGGGAAGTCAAGGAGGCGATCAGTGACCTTACCAAAGTTCATGCAAATGTCAATGGCAGGAAACTGGCCTCCTGATTGTCTTGTCTAATTCTGTATCTGTGGGATCGTGCTTTAGTAATCAGCACTGTTTTCAGCTACACTTTTTAACCCTGAGTATGAGTGAGTTGAATATCTTTCAGAGAGAGGTAATGGGAAATACTTACATTGAAAAATCTGGTAAGTCAAGTGGTGTTTGCAAGATGCACAGAGACAATGGCAAAGAATGCCATAGAAAATGCAATCAATCCAGCTGCATGGCCTGGCTCGTCTCCCCATACACAGCACACCACAAGCAGCCAATATCTAGAGAATAAGTCAGATAAAATGATATTGCCTAGACCTAGTTCTTTGCTCAGACCTACATTTACAGATCTGTCACACCTCAGTGAAAATTACACACTGATATCTGCATGTGGAAAATTTTAGAAGGCCCATTGGTACAGTGAATGATTGATGTCTCTGTTTTTAATGTCATTTTATTTAACAGCTCCAAACTACTGTGAATCAAATATCCTGCATGATCTTTGCCAAATATTTGTGAAATCATCAGCAGAAGACACACTTTCTAGCTGTTAACCACATGAAGACAGCAGCAAAACAATTTAGCTCAGACAAAAATTGGTTACGTTCCATGGTTAGGAAGATCCTGATGGCTCACTCTTTCTCAATCTTACTTGTATTAATGATGTTGCCTACAATCTTACTTAGTTGTTCATACAGATTCCCAGAGGCACTTATTGTTATTAGAAATCTCAAGTTTTTCTAATTCTGCCATACATATAGTCTAAAGCAAATTAAGGCAACAAAGGTAAGAAGTTTCAGGAAAAATTTCAGTCTGGTAGTGTCATGAAATTTATAAGGTCAAAGATTCCTCTTTCTTAGGCTTTGTTTTGTTAATTTTACATGTGAGGCACTCTTCAGTATAATAATATTGGTATATTAATAACTTAACTGAGGGGAGGTTCTTGTTATTATTTGAGTGAGGTAGAACCCTTTGTGAGTTTGCTTCACACCATTTGGCAACCAGGCCTTCTCTGACCACAGAAGAAAGCTCGGTCCCTGGGCAAAGCAGCCCTGTACCATGACAGCCCCACAGGCAGTGCAGAGCCCTGCTGCCAGCCTGGACAAAGGACCTGCTGCTGAAGGCACTCCTTTGCTCCCTGTTATTCACAGGCAAAAATGGGAGTTAAGTGCTTCAGATGCAATGCTTGTGTCTAAATGCTAATCAGGGCCTCTGGCTTTCTGAGACATACAAATGAGAAAGAAAAGCTGTAAATAAGAAGGTTGATTTCTTATTTGCAGCAGTGCTATAGGTTCAGGGCAGAGTTACAAGTGTTAGCACTGAGAAACACTTCTGTATTAACTTTTCTCTTTCCATATCTTTTTCTCTAGAAAAAGATGAGAAGAGAACAAACATCTTACAGGCAGAGGTAAGTGATTTTTTTTTTTTTTTTTACATATTTATTGTTCAAATAGGTCTATTGTAAAAAACCCTTGGAAACTCACTGATTCATCCTGGTTGATACTTTTGTTTACATTGTCATGCCATCAGCAGTAACACAGCCTTTTAAGAACCATTATTTTCAAACCAGGGCTGTGTAAAGCTGTATTGTGTGTTCTGCCAGCTCTCCCTTCCCCTGTAGCAGGGAGCTGGGAGAGGCAACCTTCCCCTCTGCCTTGCTGCCATGCCCTGTCAAAAGATAGCAAACCCAAGGTGACCCTGCCGGTTCACCCCTGAGCATTGCTGGGGATCTGCAGGTCACTGCTGGGCCACAAAAGCATTCAAACACCTCTGCACTCTCTCCATCACTTGTCAAGCCTACAGCAGGCAGTGCAGTGATGTTGTTTGCACAGGAGTTAAAAGTTGGCTCCTCCAATTCCTTTTTCTAACCTCCCCTTGTATAGCTCCTCCAACTCCCTGATCTCTTTCTCCTTCACCCACTGCTCAGAGCAGTAGGCAGCACTTTAAATAGCAGCAGGAGGTATTGATTGGTGCAAATTTGAACTCCAATACAAACTTATGAAGATTTACTGATGTGAGGTTCACCAAGCTATCCTATAGTGTTTATAAATAGCTGTCTCTTTCCAAAGAAGACAATATTTTATTTATAAATGTTATCATTGTGATAAGCTTAGATAATAGGATTAGCCGTACTTGTGTAAAAGTGGTTCTCTTAAGAGATGTCTCAAATGTTCCATGGAGAAATAGATCTGATTAAAGTTAATGGTCTATATATTAGGCGTTTTTAGCAAATGTTTGGGGAAAGGCAACATCATTAATACAACTAGAAACTGATAAAATGAAGGGAGAAAAAAAAGCTTGGCTACATACAGTTTTTCCTTAAAATTTTGTTAGGAGTGTGATATGGTGCTTATGTCTTCCAAAGCTAGCTAAGGGTGTACTGGATGTAGCTTTCTTGTCCTTTTTATGTAGATCTATTTCATGTTGGTATCATACTGACACCAATTTAGCTGCTTTCATTTTGCAAAAGCTGCTCTGCTCTGCTTTAGCATTGACTATACTCCAGTTAGATTTTGCAACTAAACATTGGCATAATTATACTATTATTATTCCATGTGTCATTTCACTACCATTATTTCGGAATAATTTGTCTTCTGCACATAGATGTGATTTTGGGGTCACAAAAAGTTGAGCTGTGCCTAAATACAACACTCAAATGAGGCTCAGTTAGAGGCTGAGTGATTGGCTGCTGAAATTATTATCTTAGGTGTAATAGAACACATTGAAAAGGTGCAGGGGTTTTCCACTTATTTTTGTTAAAATGTTTATATTAATATTTCAGTACTACCTTACACATATGTATAATCACTGATTGCACTGTAATTGGAATGTTGGTTAATGTAAACCTTGCAACTATTTTAATATATGTAGACATTTATTTGCCTTATGAGAATCAATTACACAGGCTGTTAAAAGGACGGGCTATCCTAATTTTATGTTTAACAGTATTTTTATAGAGTGAAGGGTAATTTTCAGTAGTATTGGTTCTGTCTTGCCTGGGGATCATAAAGGTTGTCCATTAAACATACTTTTTTTGTCTATCTAATCTTAATTTTCCTGTATACATGAAAGCCCAGGAGCTGCCATCAGTTGTACACAATATATTTTTCTTAGAAACTCTCAGATGGGCGTGTGCACTCTCTGAAGGCAGCTGTGGGGCAACCCCGGGAGCTGCCACGGACAGAATATCCCCCTGTGCCCGTCTCTCACTGCCTCTCTCTCTCTGTTTTGTCCCGCCGCAGTCGCAGAGCGCCTCTCCCAAGCAGAGGAAGCAGAGCGTCTTCACCCCACCTGCCCTCAAAGGTACTGTGCAGGTCCTGCCCTGCCCCTGCGCTGGCTCGGTGGCTCCTCTGGCGGGGGCCGGCGGGGCCGGAGCGGTGGCTGTGCCCACGGGTGGCCCAGCTGCCCCGGGGCCGTGCCCAGGCACCGCTGCCTTCCCACGGCGCAGTCGCTGCCTGGCATTGACCCCCAGCCTGGGGCTGACCATCTCTTTATCCTCAGCACAGAGTCTTGCTGCAGTGGCAAATTTATGTGTTTGAGAAAAAAAGAAAAAAAAAAGGTTTTATGCTTTGATTAGTTTGATAGAACAGATAATTCAACGCCAAACCATGAAGACAGCTCCTTGAATATGTAAATTCTATTAGTGCTGGCCCCGTAGTTCTGTTTTGAAACCACTCTCCCATGTGAAACCGCTCTCCCACTCCTCTCTTTCCAGGCAGCTGTGAAAAGGAGAATGACCAAAACTGTGGGCTGGGCATCTGATAATATGGAGTGTGAAGCCTTTCTTGGGAAGATAAGGAAAAATGGGAAGTCTTGGTAAATGTTTTGAGGGCTAACATGCTTTTTAGGAATACATACCACAGCAGCAGGAATATCACCTGGGATCAGAACAGTTACATTTAGGCCTTGCTTCTTACACAGTTCTGAACAGAATTTGACTTGATTTTTCTTGCAGTGAAGCAAGATCTGTACTGATTCACCAGCACTTCTGACTGACACTTGTCAGAGCAGGATCATTTTCAGATTGAAGACTAAAGGCCATCCTGCCAGGTGTCTCTTAATAGATAATGAATACATAAATTTCTATTTGTCTGCTTAACACAATTTATTACCTGGCAGAAAAGTGGGATATCTGATTTCTTGTGTGAAATACTGCCGGTGTCATGAGGTAATTTACCATATCAGCGTGTTCTGTGTATCTCATTCTGTAGCTTCAGTTCTCTAGTACTTGTCCTAGCCACAGTTAAAATATCACTCAGCCACCACACAACACTATCTGTTTGCCACAAATGGGCTGAAAATTTGTGTGCTGGATATTTGAAATAATCTTATTACGTTTGATTACAGTATTTTTTCTGGAAGGAAAATGCTTTGTATGGATAACAACAATACCTGTTGATCTCACTGCTGTACTGTTTTGCTGTACAAGCCTGAACTAAATACTGTGCAAATGAAGTGCAGTGTAAAACAGGTCCTCATATCTCCTCTCAAGACCTGCAGCCTACACAGCATTACCTGTAATGCCCTGCTGAGACCTGGGGAAATGCCTGGCAGAGTTTACTTCAACATCAGCTTAATTCTCAGGGAACAGTAGAAAAGTAGGAGAGCACGTGATTCAAAAAAGATCCCAACTAATCTGAAATACCTTGTAGGCAGCACAAAGCAGAGTGCAAAATGCCTCTCCTCCATACCTTAGCACCCTAAATTACACCATACTCTCAGATACACAAGTGGGCACCAGGAAGTTGATAACCCTTCCTGTAAAGAGGCTGGATTGCTCCAGCTCTAACATACTGTTACTGTCATAAATATGATCTTTTTATTTCAAAATTACCTGGTGGAAAATTCATTATTCTTCCTTTTCACTGGTATGAAAACATGATTTTTTTTTTGTTTGGGCTAAGAGGCTGTGAGGCAAACATACAGCAATGTGAAATATATGCTGTTATGGAGTACACAAAGCTATTTCTACTGAGAAATACAGAGTTTTTGTAATTATTTAAATTATGCTAGTTTTATAGCAGTTGAAGATAACACTATTCAATAGTATTTCCAGAATAACAGGCTTCATAGTTGCACACTTCTCCTCAATTTTAAGCATATATATGTGTGTATATATATATATTTCCTGTTTGCTGTTTTTCCCCTAGTATATTGATAATATGGTATTTTACATACAGAAAAGTAAAAAATAAAATTCTTTACAGCCCCTTGTCTGTTCCATACCCTCTGAGGCTGTTATTAATGGAAGGTGGGATAGACTGTAATCTGGTACACATTAAAGATGTACATTCCAATCTGTACTTTTAAAGATGGAGATAATAAATGGAGTGGACAAGAGGGACAAATACTTTCATTTGTTAGCTTCTCTGACATTTTAGTAGTTTGTAGCTGCTGTTAACTCCAAGTTCCCAGAAATAAGCCTGTGGAAATAATAAATAAGGCAGTGGAGCTGAGCCTTGAAGCCGAGACAGCAGCCGTGTGCAAAGAGCTGTGGGAGAGATGAGGGGCTATGGAAGGAGTTTTGCTCTGTGCCTGCAGCAGAGAGGGATCAAGAGAAACCATGGGCAGAGTCGTGCTTCAGCCTGACTCCAAATCTCCAAGTAGCTGAAAATAGTTTTGTTGCAGTTTTTGTAAGTTTCTTGAAATAATTATGGAACTGTGTGAGAGAAAGGTTGGTGGTTTCTGAATTGATGGCTAGGCAGGAAAGAGGAAATGAATGTGCATGTTGTGGCTGTAGGAACCCATATAAAATGGGAAATTGTTGGCATGGTTGAAAAGAGCAGAAGCAACATCAGACAATTGTGATGACTGTTTACAATACCAGAACTATAATATATGTTACACAAAATGTCCAGATACCTGAAGATATATGCAATAGATGGAAATGCAGTACTACTGAGGTTTTACCTACCATGGTAAATACATGGCGATCAGCCTCTTAGTTAAACTACCCAGAGGAGGGTTTCACATTGCCCAGAGAAGCTGCGGCTGCCCCATCCCTAGAAGTGTCCAAGGCCAGGTTGGATGGGGCTCTGAGAAACCTGGTCTAGTGGGAGGTGTCTCTGCCCATGGAAGGGGGGCTGGAATGAGATGATCTTCAGTGTCCATTCCAACCCAAACCATTCTATGATTCTGTGATTCTATTATATGATATATATGCGGGCATATTTTTTCCCTCTGCCATTGCACTTACTAAACTAAAATTCAGTGTTATTAGCTGTCTGAGATCATCTCCAAATATTTCAGTTTCATCATTAAAGAAGCTTCCTCTAGCTCAAAGCCAGGCTGTGGCTGCTGCAGCAAGCTGTAGCAAACCTGGTGAAACAAGCAGGTTCTTATTACTGTATATCTGTGTGTACTTTGGCTCCTGCTTTTATTTTCCTAAACGAAAACACACCAGAGTTCCTACAGACAGAGCAAATAGCTGACTCATCTCTGAGCATTGTTCTTGTTACTGGAATACAGTGTGCTGGAAAAATCAATGTGAAAGCTATTGATTTAAGTAGTAATCTGGAGAGGGACTCAGCCAGCCAACCAGATAACAGCTCAGCATGGTGTGCTCCTTAGTATTATATTACCAAACCTAATGGAGAGCAAAGAGGTTTCCCATTTTGCTTTCATAGGTATTTCTTTTCCTAACCTGCCGCACTAGTGTTTGTTAATTCCATGCTCTTATGTAGCATGCAATGGTGGCAAAAGTCAGTATCTCAAGAGTACACCAAACTAATCCATCATATTTTCTGTATGTTGTGATTCACCTCTTGTCACAGTTTCTTCTATGTGTAGCAGCAATCTTAACTGAGGATTCATCACCTTCAGTTCCTCTCTCTGTGTCACTTTTTCTTCTGTTATTCATGGGCTTTTATGCCTGAACTTCAAATTTTCTCATCCTTTAAGGTCTTTTTCATGTGTGAAGGTTGGCTTGAACTTCCCTATGAAAAATACCATAAAAACAACCACAGGAATGTTTTGCAATTTGAATAGTCACCAGTTTTACCTTGGGCAATCTTTTCCAGTCAATTCTCACTGTGTAAGGCTGCCTTCTCCTATTTACTAATCTGCTTCTTGTTCTGTATAACAAAAGCAAGAAGAATCCTTTGATCCTTTTCCAAAGTAGACGTCCAACTGTTTTAGCCCAAAGAGCCATCCACCCGTCAATGCACAAACAGCATCTTTAGAAATACCTTCATTATTCTGCTTGGTGGACTAGAGGAGGCCCTGGGAGTCTTGCTGGAGTCTCATTTTTTTACCCTCACACTTGCCAGAGAAGTCTAAAATGCGATGATATCCCTCCCAGATAGAGAGAGACCAAGTGAAGGCGTCTCAGACTGCCAAGACAGAAGCAGATTGCACTTGCCCCAGGTAACAGAGCTTCTTTGGTGTCTCATTACCACTTGAAAATCAAAAGAACACATTTGAGTCAGAGCTGCAACTGCAGCTTTCCATCCCAGGGCATACTTTGTGCTGAGGCAGGTTTCCTTTTACCTAGGTAGTCATGTTTTTTTGGTATCTCAGCTCATCCTTGGAAGGAAATGCAGATGGCAGTGACAGGAAGCAAGGTTTACAAAGACTAACAGAAGACAGCCTGAACTGTTCCCAAACCTGCATTGCTCCCTAGAGGTCCCAAATCCCCACACTACCTACCAGCTATTGCTATTAATACTAGTGGCTATTTAAATACCATCAAGGTCTCCCCCTGTGAAGGAAGTGCACGTTCCCAAGTGATTTGAGGATTTCATTAGCAGTGAGTCTACTAGTGTGGGTGTGCTACAGGTCAGGGAAATAGGAAAATTTCACTCAGTTCACTCTGCAAGAGGCTGTTTAGATTGGATTGAGATCCTGCTAATTTCAGCAGGCTTTAAAGAAAGTTCTTGTAGCTGTCTGTGTTCACTGGACTACCTTTGCAATAAGAAGCCATCAAATCATAATTAAAGTCATTTTCCACACAAGTGAGAGATACATTTGACTGTTTTCCCTCTCAGCCTTTTGGGAAATACATGCTTTAAATTCCCTTCTTAATGTATTTTTCTTTGCATAAAGACAAAGGCTTTTTCTTGAGCTAGGCCCTAGCTACAAGATTTGAAATGGGATTAAATCAGAGTTGTTATAAAACTAAGGAAAATTCAAAGACATTATTTTGGTTTGAGTCATTAAAACAACCAGAACTCACTGGCTTTTCCCAAAGTGTTCAGACCCAGGGATTTGATACATGCATAATTCTAGTATTTACAATGAGGGTTGATATTAAATGAGCTCTTTCTATCTTCTGCCATGAATTTCAGATGCTCTGCTTGTTTAGTGCCTGCTTGTTCTTCTCTCCAAAGGAAACAACATGCAGAATAAATGATTAAAATCATGATGTCCCACCTGAAATATGTAATTTATTAGAAGCAATTAGTACAGTATGTGGCCTTTATCCAAATTTGTAACCCCTTAGGCCAGCTGAATGATGTCTGATGCATCTCATTACTTTGTGACTGAAGGTTAACAACGAACATGGGTAGAGTCTGGAGACATTAAGGATTATTGTTAGTATGGTAAGCACTGAGTTTGGAGCCCACGAGAATCATTGTGGAACAAAAATCTCAGGCTAAATTTACTTCAAGTGGCAGAGGAATGAAGTTTGTAAGACTTCAGCAGTGACTACAAAAACTTGTATCATTTTACAGGCTGCCTTCTTACATGCCAAACTCTGTGAAGAGCTTCTAGTGTTGACTAAACACATCAGTGTAAGAACACAAAACATCACACTATTCTAGAAAGAAAAATACCATGTCTTTTTGTGGTTCTGCTTCACACATGGGCTTAAATTTAATTTTTATGCAATTAATGTTAGTCACAATGTAAGACATCTTACACAGTCTTCTAAATATCAAGGCCAGGCCTGTGAGTATTCACAGACTGAGATGGGGCTCAGTCAAACTTTTCTTATGTGGGTGAGTCACTTTGGCTCAGGCTATTATATTTTCCCAATTTCTCCAACAATGATCCTTTTTCAAAGATGACTGTGCTGCATGTCAGCCATGAGGCCAGAACAGGAGATGGAGATGGTTTTCAATTATCCTTTCTGTCCTGAGTGCTTATTTTGGACATCCTTCCTTTTCCAGTAGGCTAAAGGGCTGTGATAACTACTGAGCGGGGGACTAGGGCTACTCCACAAAAACCGGCAATGTCCAGTGGCTGGAGCAATCCCCAAGGTTGGGGCAAAGTCTTCCTCTAACAGCAGAGCTGCCACATCCCTGGAGCAACATCTGTTCTTTAGCTTGGTGGTACCAGTTCTTCAACACATTTCTTTATGGCAGAAAATCTGTCTCAGTAAGTTGTTTCTTGGGTAACAAAAGACTAAGCTCTGCCTCATTATTTATGTGCGCTGCTCTTGTTTGTTGACGTGTTGGGACGTGAAAAAATGCCATCAATGCATTTTGTTTCCTGGGTGGAAAGCCCACAGCTGTCTGGACTTTCTGAAGCACTGGGAATAGAAGATTCATGCAGCAGTTTTTTATCATTGTGTTTTTTTCTTGTCCCTAGCTAGGTCACAAGAGGTGCAGCTTTGTTTCCGAAACTACTTGTTCTCTTCATTTATCTACTGTTTTTAGCCACATCTTAGTCAGATGCACCTCGATGCAACCACACCACTCGATGCAGGATGGCCTGGCTATCTTTACTAAGATGTTATCTTCTAGTGCCTGGTCTCTTTCCCCCTCTCTCTACGCTCCTCTCTCCTTCCTCAGACTTGCACAGTAGGATGATGACAGTAGATACAATTAAGAAAAAAAAAAAAAAAAGCTAAATTAATTAGTGAATCACTGAGTTGGTGACAAGGATGCATCAGATTGCTGCCATCTCAAGTTCAGTTGGCTGCCACCGTTATGCTACTGCCCAACACGTTGGCAGACACTGCTGTAGTCTGTATTTAATTTCTTACTGTTGGCAGCTTTGAATACATTTCATTTCACACAGCTGGCAGCTCCTGCTTCAAAATGGCTCTGGCCTTGGCTGCAATAAATATTTGCAGTACCTATAGAGAGACCAAGGTGTCCAGTGGAGACTAAACTTGACATCTGTTCTACAGAAAAACTGGGATGTTTGTGTTAAAACTTGTCATCTGCCACTATTACCTGGAGTGAAAAAGAAAGGGCTGTGTTGAGCACTAATGTCAGTCCCTAAATTACCACTTGTGGTCCAACACAGACCCATGTCTGGGGGAGTATTTCCACTGACTTCATTTGGCTAGGCATGAAGTCCACATATCTGATAGTTCCCTCTAATATTGTGCAATGAACGCTAAACTGGCCTCCTTCTAAAGGTACAACTTTATTTTTATGATAGAAGCTAATCTTAGAAAAATGCTGTGAAACAGCATTTATGACTTTAAAATAGTGTTATTAAACATTGTTGTATTAAATACAGACCAGTGTAAACATGATACTGTTTCTAAGAAGTAACATTTAAAAATCAACCTTTTAAGAGCTAACAACATAAAATATTATAGAACAAGAATGTGGGAGACATAGTACATATTTTAAAATGTAAAGTAAAAATCCCAGGAAGGGCAGCATGTGTTGTTCTGGTTACTTTTTATTACAAGATCTATTTATAGTGAAATTACAAGTATTTTGGCAGTGTTGTGATCTGAATTGAAGCAGCTTTTGAAGAAAAGAGAATATTTTTATAGGAGAGGATGTAAGATTCTTATGAAGTCAGCCATTTGACATGACATTAAATTTTATTTCCTTGCTGTACGTTCTATGCTGGAGGTTAACAACCAAGCCCCATGGCAGACACTGACTCCAGCGAGCCCTACTCTAATAAATAATAATTGCCCCTTTGTTTCATCTAAAGCATTGTAAATCCAGAATTTGATCCCAAGCGAAATGGCGGAATGAAGACCCAGATTACGCGTTGCTGCTCCTGTTCATTGTTCGACATCTCCCAAACAGGCAGGGCAAGATTGTGCATACAGTGGGGGCAGGTGCATCTGTCAGCACCTCACTCCTCCTTGGCTCTGTGCCACGAATCAGCCCCACTGGGGAGAGCTTTGCCAGGGGTCTGCGGGTGGGGGAACAGTAGGGGAGCTTGCTCAGTTTATATTGGGATGTTCTGGAGACAGAGGCAGAGGTACCTCTCTAAGCAGTGTATTTCTAAAAAGTCTCCATAGTATGTGGACTGCTGTCTCATTTAATTTACCCTTAAAAAGAAAAGACTTCCCTACATTTGTACCTAACTGCACATTTCTAATGTCCCTCTTTGTCTATTAATGTCTCCTCTCCATGTAGTCAAATTTCATTTCATAAAAATCCCCACCCCCAAAAGGCAAAGCTGTCAAAAGACAGAATGACTACAGGCAAGCTCAAGGTTAATAGTGAATTTGTATAACATGAAAGGCACCACCATGCACCGAGCAGCAGCATTAGCCTGACACAGCAAAATCATCCCACGACCTTCCAGCTATGATTCCATCAGCTGTGCTGGTCCTTATGAGCATGGGTAAGTAGGTGCAGAGCTCCCACCACCTGCTCGGACTCCTCCTGGGATCAGGGCAGTGATTTCCATGACCGTGGCTCCTGGCCACAAGCAGCTCTTCCAGGGACAGTAGCTAACCATTAGCTCTTTTACTTCAGCTTTCACTCTGACCCGAGTCAATGTCCCAGTAGCACATCAGCTCTGTGATATCTCTGTTTCTGGACAACGTGGTCCTTATTTCTGTGGTTAAGCTAAGAGAAACATAGAGAAACCATTCTTCTGATTTTTAGGGACCATCTGTGCTGGGTTTCTTGTGGTGGGGGTGTTTTCTGGGTTTTTAGTATTTGATTTTTTTTTCCTTTTGAAGTGGATGCCTATTGGTCTGAATTTATTGAAAACCAAAAAATTTCTACAGAAGGCCATGTGGTTCTACTTCCCTCCATAATTTTTCCCTTTCTTCACCCCATGGGATGCAACATTGCTCAGTATAGCAAGAACACAGAGTTCCCAAAACCATCCACCAGAGCTTTGGCATGGAGACAAGAACACGGGCAGCCGGAAGATTTCAACCACATCCTTTCAGGCCTGCAGCTAGGACTGAACGCTCACATGAATTATGTGTGTGACTGTGACCAGAAAAACACAGGAAATACTGCAACTAGTATACGGATCTGAAAAGGAATTCATTTTCCTGTGAGCTGCACAGGCCAGAAGGATATTGTTTAAAAGCTCTCATCTGGTGTAGTTGCTAATTTTTCTTGAAACAGAGGGAGGATACTTCAGGTTTTCCAGGTCTCATACAACCTGTGAACAGTCAGTGTTATTCCATAGATCTTTTATAGCCAGAAGAGATGGTCAGCAGGCTCTGAGCAATGTACAAAGTAACTATTTCTAACAATACAATTAAAGGAGTGGGATCTAGTGACTTCTCAGAAGGAAAGAACTCACCTGAAATGTTTGCTGTGGTTCTCCCAGCTCAAGGTGCACCATCGCTGAGTATGTTGGCACACGGCAAGGAGTAATTGTACATACATGTCTGGAAGCCCTGGAAACGGTGCAGGTTTGTGGGTGACTCCCTGCAATGGGCTCTTTCCAGGTGACAGGGACACAGGGCACACCATGGCTGCACCTGTCCCTGGAGAGCGGCTGGTAAGGTGTAGGAAACCCATATGCACCTACCCAGCTCAGCTGGGACTGTGTCCAGATATGAGCCTCAAGGAAGAAGTGGCCAGTGAAAGGGAGAGCAGGGAAAGCAGAGAGACTGCCAGTGAGCAATGGGGTGAGTGGCTGCCTGTGTACCAGCACCCGAGCACCCACGGGCTGGCCATCCCCTACAGAGGCAAAAGGAGGCAGCAGGCTTCTCTTTTTTTTCAGCAATGAGGAGAATTTTTGTAAATTCAGCTTTAAATTTCCTTGCAATCTGCAAGAAAAGAGGTTTTTTAAAAAACAGTCAGTGGGATTTTTGGCATGCAGGCTCCCTCTGGTGACTGCTAGGTGCAGCTCCACTGCTGAATGACAAGAACAGTTGTAGGGAGTGGAATTCTATTCAATCTGACTAATTTCAATTTAAAATCTGCGAGGTTATTACTACATTTCACCTGGATTTCAGCGGTGTTCCCCAAATCCCATGAGTGGTTAGAGCCTTTTATTTCAACTCACTCTTAAGGAGATCTGAAGTAAGAAGTGTAATTTTTAAAGGATCTATGACTGTGATCTGAATGTGTCTAAACCTTTAGAGAAGAGTCTACCTTTTCTGTACTTTGTCTATGCTTTCCCCAATTAAATTGAGTAAAGTGATATTCTTGCTGTGCTTTCCAGAAAAATTGAGAACAATACTTGTTTTCAGGCTCTGATAATTCTGAGTGTCAGATAGGGTGTTTCTATGGCATAATTGCATTCTGGTTGTACTGGATACTGGTTCTGGGGTATTTTGATGCCTTAGGAAGACCAGAAGAGGTAGGTTTCTCACAAGGTCAAGTCACTCACACAATAAGGAGCCACTAAAGATTTTGTCCCAATGTTGTGTTGCCCATGGCAACTGCAAGGTGAGACTGGTTGTATCTACTGCAATGCAAATAATTTGTGGTGACTGCATTTTATGTTGAATAATGTATTTCTTAACATGGGGTTTTAATTTTCCAGCAATCAAAAACACTTAAATGTAAGAATTTGGTGGGGTTTCAGTAGTCTATAAGCTGAACAAGTTAAAATGAAAACATTTCAAATTTAAAATATTACTAAAGATGTCAAACTAAACCTTTAACTGCTCTCTTTTCTCATCTCCCAAAAGATCAGAGACACTGTGCCAGACACCTTCTGATGTCTAAGCCAGGAATTTGATTTTGCTGAATTTCTGTACCGGAGAAGTACCCTGGTTGTTCATTAACATTATGTACTAAATTGGTTTGGATTTTTTTTAGGAGTGTGAAAATCTACCTATGTTACTGTGCAAAACACCAAAAATTGCTACAATCTGGTTTGTTTCCCTTGATTCAAGTGATTTGTACCCTTACTCCATGGAAATTGTTCCTTGCAGTAAAGCAATGCTGTTATGCTCCCAAGTCATGAGAGTCATCCAAAATGCCCAGTGGAAATGATCACTGGTGCCTACACCAAGCTGGGAACTTTCTGGGTGAGAGCTAATAGGCACAGACAAAACCTTTCACCATATGGGAATGACAGCACAGCGAAAACATCATCCCACAGCTGCCTATATCCAAATGTCACCTTTTACCTGACATCTTTTGTGGAAGCACAATCCCTGCATCTGTAAGACAGTTCTTTACATGCCATTTTGGATGGGTGGTGCTGTGTCCTAGGAAAATGTGTCAGAAGCAAGAATTAGGACTTGCTAGGGTAGGCCGTAACCCCCAAATAAGTTAGGTCTTAATGTGATAAAAACCTCTCCAGCACCAAGGGAAAACAGAGGAGAGACTAGCTCTGATCTTCCAGAAGTACTCCTGTGTTCCTAGGGAGTTTAGCTGGCTTGATTCATATGGATCATACCATAGGCCCTGCTTTGGTTAGCATGGAGTGCCTCCTGCAGAGGGAGATAGGAAGGATTCAGGCCAGCTTCAGCTTCAGTCTTCTGAAACAAATCTCGGCTGCTTGAGATGATCTCAGCAGCTCACAGGCACTGAAGTGGTGAGAACTAAAGAGACTCATTCTGACGGATTCCTGCTTGGATGTAAGGGCTGCAACCGCAGTACCTGTAACATGAAGAAAATTGTAATTGCCTGTTATTCATATGCCACCCATGAAACAACTGCAGTGGGGATAATAAGGTAAACATTGGCCTATCAATCACTTGTTTAATCATTACAAGGTTTTTTAATTTTGAAGTTGTTTATAAAATGCATAAAAGAAGAGCTCATTTCAACATTTACAATATTACTGATGTGAGGTTATGCTGATGCCAAAATCCTATCTCCTTTGTCATCATAGGAAGGATCACAATGAAGATTATAATTATAACTCAGTAAGGGATTTATCAGCAAATTAACAGAGTAGCTTATAGACTTCTGACAAAAGAAACAGACGGGGTTAATTAAAAGTGAAAGCCACACAGTACATGGAAGTATAGCAGAGAAACACCACCTTGGAGTTGTGGGTGACCAGCAAAGATTTTGCTCCTGTCTTCAGTTTGAAAACTCACTGGAAAGCTTTTCATCCTAACCTTAAAAATTTCAGGCTGCACAGAGTATTCAGCAAGAGATTTAAATCTGCAATTAACAATTTTTTTTCTTTATCTGCCCCAGAGCATGGAAAGAAACAATAGCCACAAAAAGAATAACAAAAAATGGAAAATATGGAGCCAGAATATAAACGGAACAGAATTCTGGGGATGTCTTGCCAGATCTGGGGGTGAAACAGAAGAAGCAAAAGTTCAGTCATTACTCACAGGACTTCATTCACTCCATCACATACTCAGGCTTCTACTTCTCAGTATCACAGCCTCCCCTTCTCCATTAAGGATTCTCTCCCCTAAGGATGTGGCAATAAGATTTTTCTCAACTGTTTAGGTTTCTTGACCACAGAAAAATTCCCATGTCAGTCAAAATCTAAAAAAGTAGCGCCACAGTGTAGTTGTCCAGGAAAAAGTCAGCAGCTGGATAATGCTGACCACTAACACTGAAGTCAGATAGAATGCCTAAAGAAAACTGAAATGCAGCTTCTCAGAAATGGCTCATGAAGTTGGGGAGATTAAAATGTTTTGTAAAGCATTTTTGGTTAGGGTTTGAATGAAAAAATATTAATCTCCTTTGTGTTTTGAATGTGTATAAAAATCAAATTAATTTTCTTGTAGCATGTCTACATTTTTTATGTTTAGCAACCTAGGCAAAACTAAATGTTCTTGCATTGCTAATATTTTTTTTGGTGGATTTTTTTCTTCATAAGGAGAGCTGCAAAATTTCAGAGCTTTTTTTCCTAATCACAAACAAACGAAAATTACCCAGCTTCAAGGAAGCCAATACAATTTTTAAACCTTAATGAAAATTGCTATTTGAATGGAAGTAATTTCATTTGAAGTTAAAACATATGACATGAATAAAATGTCATGCTACTCTTCTGTCACAACGCAACCATAAGTACCTCACAGACCAACTAGGTGCAAGTGTCAGCTCATGTAAGGTCCAAAAGCTCAGAATCTTCAGTTCAGGTTCTCTAATTCAGCATTTTCCTGAGAATCCATTGTGGGTGGCAAATCCCTTACAAATGCTTAGGCATTTGCTTTGAAGGCTGGTTTGCACAGCACCAACAAGAGTTTGGGACAAGAATACACACAGACACTGTGCTTTATTAACAGAAATGGCCAGGAGAGCAGGTCAGAGATTTCCCATTAAGAACTCAAGAATTTAAAAAAAAAAATTTAAAAAGGGAAAACATTCTTGGTTTCCACTATTGGCAGGAGCAGATTAGAGGAAATAAAACTGTGACACTTGATTCCTTTCCTCACACATAAGCTACCATTTAATCTTTTAACATATTGGGAGCAGAATTCTCTTTTATCCCTCTGTAAAAGGAATAGTAGCTGTGAACAAAGCATTTGTTCCTAGAGACAAATGGAGGACCGCTTTATGTAAATGCTCACTTATTTCAAGGCCTGGAAAGGACCCTTATTTTTATAATTGGATCTCTGGCATAAAGCACAGCCTTCAACCTAATTCTACATTTGATCTATATTTGAGGTTGAACAGTGGCATGTAGTTTAGAATGCAGAAGTTAAGACTTCTTATGAAAGTTAAGATTGATCCAATTCTCCTTAATTTTTTCCCTTGTTTACTTACAGCAGGTAGGATGATACAATTGTTTCATAGACATAGCAGTCTATATAACTAAAATTTGGCTTGTCCCTCTAAACTCAGCTACCTTCTGTAGCTGAAATACTGAGCATCCTTTCATACTGTCTTTAGCTTCAGCTTTCTTTACCAGCTGTAAAACCTACTTCCCACTTTTAGTCTCCTGGTTTATTTTAAGATAGGCTACAGAGAGGCTCCAACTGGATGAATAAACTAGAATGGAGAAGCATGTGGTGAATCCTAAGAATGACAGAAGTTGCCTGTGAAAGTGTAGGATGCTTTAATTTAAAGAAGCTGTGCTCAGAAAATGCTACTTGTAAATTTTTAAGGCCAGTGAGTTCTAACACATAATTTGTGACAGTAGCAGAGCATTTGACTTCTGTTATTATAGAGCAGCTGATTAGAGGTTTGAAAATGTGGCCTTTTATTTGGTGGAATTACTGTAATCCTTTGACATAAGGGAACAATTCTGCCGGTCCTGTGATTTTGACCTACTCTTAGGCAGACAGCTGCCTGACTGAAACTGGTGCTGATGTTAAAAGTGAGGGCTTAGCAACTCCAGCAAATGAACACGTTGCCCAGTAAGATTAGTAAGATTTGGCTTCCAGACAAGTGCTTTCTCAGCAGAGATTCTGACCATCTAACAAGCTTCCTGGGACCTGTCAAAGCACAGCACCTTTGAAGGTTTGCCTGCATTGGTTCAATTCAAGAACACTTATCAACAGTTCTAAGCCTATCCCCTAGCTGTGAAAAATGGGGATGGAAAAGTGTCAGCTGAAAAACTCTAATCCTCTCCTGATTGCTGGCCCCAGCTGCCTAGTCAGAGCAGCACAGGAGTCGTGAGGAGGAGAGCTTTGCAGTACTGCCCCAATTCATTACTGATGTGGAAGCCACCTCTGCATGTTTTTCTGACCAAGTTTTTGAGGTATTTGACCCAGAGCCATCCTCCACAGAATCAGCTAAGAAATATTTTCTGGTTTTCCAAAGGGTTATTAGTGTTGGGCTGAGACTGATACAGGCTGAAGCACCCACTTGCTGGCTGAGTGCAGGAGCTTCTGCTCTTCATTTGAACTCTGAAGACTGGCTGACTTCTGCAGTCCGAGGGCTAGCAAGGGAAGGAAGGAAGGAAGGAACCAACAGAAGATGTTTCCATACTAGCAGAAGTTGCCTGGGGCAACAAAAACCTCTCTGTTCACTCTTTAGGCTACTTAAGTGGGAGATGCAGTCCCTTCAGCCACGGCAAATCTGACCCCTCTCTCCAGTGCATGTTCTGGCCAGCCTGTGGAGGACCAACAAAAGCCTTTCTGTGCAAGAAGCTCCTTCATGCTACTCCTAAGGAGCCAGTGCTGCTTCAAGCCATTCTGAGAGGGAAAAAGGGAAAGTTGAAAATGATGTCTCAGAGAACAAAATGGAAAGTAGCCAGACGTTTGTAACATGATTTTTGCTGCTCTCATACAGTCTTCATTGTGATAGTTTAACAGTGAGCCTTTTGGCTGAAAGTAGCCTCAAATGAGCCTCAATATTTGTCATTTAAAAGGCTCACCATGACGACTGAGGATTGTATGACGAGCTAAGAGAAGAGCTAGCAGCAACCAGCAGACATTTAGAAAATTAGTCAGACTTTGTTGCTGGGTTTCCAAATGATCATTCACAAACCTCTATGGGGCCATGGTGACCTGCTGAATATGCTGATGATCTGATCTGCTCCAGATCAGATATGTGACCTACATAAACTCGTCATATTTGCCAATGTTTCAGATCGTTTGTGTTGATTTAGTCATGCATATTAGAGGGAGGAAAAAAGTAAATTAAATTGCAAGGCTGAATAATGACTTGGTCTCATAATCACAACACACATGAGAATTTTTTTCTCCTTCTCAGCTTGAGTTTAGGAATAAAGTAATACAACACATAGAGGGTTTTTATATTTATTTATAGATTGCTGTAATGTCAGCATAGCTTAAACTGCCACGCTGGTGCTCCAGATTCTTTTTATTCTAAATGTTGGAGGTCCACCATATCTGCTGGCATTTGAAGATTCCATCAATTGTAAATCACAGAGTGACAGCCTGGCTTTGCTTTTTCTTGGCTAATCCAAACAGGAGTCTATCTAGAGCACCTGCTTTCTGTGTCAATTTGTTTATCTCCTATCTCAAACTTTAAAGCCACATACGGCAGTAATTTACGGTATCTTACATACATTCATTATAAATATACAGTAGCTGGGGTTTTGTCTTTATAACTGGAACTTAACATCAATTACATAAGTTGACTCTTCTTTCTTTAAAAATAGTAAGAGAAAATCTCATTAATTTCTGGAGGAGTGGGACCAAGATCTGTATAATGAAAAAAGACCTGGTTATATTCAGACTCATTGGCCACAGGAGTAAGGGCAACCCTTGCATGTTGGTTATCAAGTTTCTCTGAAACCTTACTTAGCAAAACCTTACAGGCATGGGTATCACACAGAGTCCCTTGACACCATTGCACAGTGAACCATTTTTCAGTGTTTCTCAATAAAGAACAACACAAACTGTACAAAATTTTCAAAGGCTGTATCAAGCAGACTGTTCACAGTTGCCAACACCCATAAAGCAAAATTTTTCACATGCGTTTATTTTTATTTTGCCTTCCCTCCCTCATGTTTTTTCTGTTCACTCACTCATACACATGGGAGTTGTCAAGGTCTGGGACTGTGTGTTTTATTGTGTTTTATTGCTGTCGTGTCATAGATAACTTTTTGATGCTCTTTGAACCACCAGTAGCTCAGAGATTACCCAAGAGAGTGGCTGCCTTGGGATACAAAGGCTGGGCTCTTGTTGCCGGATCTGCTTGGAAGCAGGATTAGCCTCCTGCCACAGGTTGTCTGGTGCGGTTATTGAACATGAGCATCAGCAGATGAAGTAATAGCTGCCAGCTTGTCAGACTGAAGCCATTCTTCTAGGTGGGAGTGAAGAAACACAAGGAAAGGTATGCAAAATGCATCTTGTGTTTGCATACAAATACCAGTCATCGTCTGGCTCTTTGTTCATACTCAGCAATCATCCAGCAATCACTGTAAGCCACAACTCTTGTCATATCATATTAAGGTTAATGAAGCATCCAGGAACCGACACCAGGAATTTGGTCTATGCCACATAAACCTTGTTCAAACATTTAACAGAAGCTGGTCGTTACACCAGGGAACTCCCAGCTAGGGTGCAGCAATCAAGCCCAGGAACAGATAGAGAATGTTAGGGAGGAAAGCAACAGTCTTTGTCTCAGCAGGCTGGCAACAAAAATGTTCTCAGGTTATTTCTGAAATTCCATAACTGAGGATTTTGAGGAGGATTTGGAAGTAGCCATGGAGGCAGACAGTTCTCCCTCTCCAGAACTTTAGGAGAAAGAAGGAAAATGCTAATCTAAAAGCCTCGCAATTTGAGAAGCAAAGCTGTATCATTTCCTGATTTGAGTGCAGATGATGCCCATAATATATGAAGAAATTAATTTTCCTTAAAAGCATAAATAGCCACCATTAGTCTGAAATATCTTGGAGGGAATCAATGGAGGGAACTCAAGGGGGAAAGTAGTGGCAGGACAAAATGTACATTTATAAAGCTTGGAGAAGGAGATGTGGTAGTAGTGAAGACCCCAGGATAGGGAGAATTTCAAAGTCTGGATAAATGGTAAAGACTATATGGGATGCATTTTTCTGGTTATGAGAGAAAACATGCAAGACTCAGATGACAGTTGGACATGGGGATCTAGAGAAGAGTGGAAATCAGAAATGTGTAAGCCTAAATGTCAGGCAGTGTTGTTCATGGTAGATGAACATTTTGGACAGGACTGCAGATCAAGAGCTTGGTTTTGACCACTTTGAGATATTGTCTTAGCCTTCCACAAGCTTGCGTAGAAGAATGCACTTTAGAGTTTAATTTGAACAGAAGGGGAAATGAGTGTCAGAGAATGGCAAGGAGGAAAGAGAAAAGCATTACAACAGTGGAAGAAGAACCAGGGTGAAGGTGAACCAGGGCAAAAAGTGTCAAAGACATCAGCAAGCTGGAAAGGATGAAGAGAGACATCACTAGGCACTTGGTCAGAAAGCTTTGAGACTGGGTCCACGGGCAACTGGATCAAAGGAAATGGAGGATGGGGGCAGAGAGGGCTGCTAAGGTGAAACCAGTGAGCATCATTTTTGGTGAGCTGAATGGCAGAGGGAGAAGAAGGGGAGGCAGATAGGGTTAAGGATAGGCTTAATGGTTTTTAAGAGTTACTAATGAAACTGAACTGCACTGAACTCTGACTTGTATGCAAGGAGAGCTTATCGAAACCACTCAGTTAAGTAAAAATGGATTAAAGGTTTCAGGAACTGATTATACAGATGAAAGAGATAGATAACAGGTCATATATGCAAAGAGGAAAAAAGAGAAAGCTCAAAATAGGTTTTGGGGAAACTATAGCATTTTTCTTCCTGGCTTCCTGTTCTGCTCCTGCATGGAATATATGCCCTAATGTATTTCAGCTGATTAAAAGAATAAAAATATATATAGTAGGATTTAATTTTTTTTCCAGCTAAGCAACCAAATTTTTGATCAAGAAAGCTGAAGTGCCTAGGAGATGTGTGTGCAGGGGTAAGTTTTGAGTTTCTCCGTGACCAGTAAGGACAGCTGTGTTTCTGATACCTTCTCCAAATGGGACAGAGAGAAGACAAGACATGTATTTCTTATATTTACATAAATTCGGCAGTGTAGCTGGCATGCACCTGACAATGAACATTTGAAGATGATGAAACTGGATTTTTCTAAACTTCTATAAAGCAGAAAGTGCCGAAAATGGAGACTGGTGAAGCTCTATTCTGTTGAATTGAAAGTCATCATAGAGAGGAAAAGTTTTTAATAATTATTCAGCTTCTGTCAAAGGAGGCTTCTGCCAGGCAGCTGCTCCTGCAGGCTCCAATGGTCCTCGGCTTCTGCTGGAGGTGGCACGAGCAGGAAGCTTTTGATGTGTTTCAGAGCTCAGTCGATGCTTTTCAGAGCTGAGCGGAGGCTGTGCCCTGTGTCTGTCAGAGCTGGACTGTGGTGCCCATGGCAGGGACAGTCTCTGGGCTCTCCCACTGGCACTGACCAGCACAGGGGAGCACGCTCCATCACACGGAGCACTGGATGCTTCTGGAAACATCTGGCAAAACATCTTGTGAAGTGTTGAGAGTCTGTGTTACTTCCATCGAGCAGATGCCTAGCAGAGCAAGAAAGGGATTTCTTCTGAAACAGGGTGCATAGGCCTTGGTTTTACTAGCACAGTGTGGTTGTTTAACCTGTTATATCTGCAGGCAGCTCAGCACATTCTTTCAACTGCAATGGCAGCCAGCACCCTCAGGCACCACACACTGGTAGTGACTGAGACAATGATCTGCCCCTGAGGCCCCCAAGGGAAGATGAGCCATTTCAGCAGCAGTGCCAGGACTCATCTGCAGGACAGCAGCTCTGTGCCTCCCTCGCAGGAATTGCATTCTTTCTGTTGCACTTCCATGCACTGGGCCACAACAAGGGTGTGATTTCTGTGTGAGATTTTGTCTCACAGGTGTATCTGTCACATGCAAGAGATGCTCCATGTTCACTGACTTTAATCCCGTTATTTTCATTCCTTGTGTTTGGGAGCAATATGTACCTCGTATACCTGTGTATGTAGATCACAATGGACTAGATGGCCTAGTTATGAGTTTTCCAGAATCAGTACAGAAGTATTAACTTAATCTGGCCCCATGGTTTTAAGGAGCGAAGGGGAATCTTATTCCTGAAATGTTAGACACTTCATCACTTTGCAGAGACAGGAGTCATTTGAAGCTCCCAGGTGGATCAATATGAAGCCCACAAGTTAAGGTTAATACGCTGTTATAAACTGTAAGATGCATTTACTGAGTTTTGATTTCATAAAACCATATAGTCATTTAGGTTGCAAGGAACCTTGGGAAAATCCATGGTTCAACCTGATGCATTGTCGCGGGTTCGGTTTGTAACCGGGCGGAAACACCAATTTAGTGTAGTGGTTTGGTCCAAAATACTCATTACTGTTTATCTGCTGTGAGATAAGAATTAGGAGAAATGCAAAACAGGCACCAAACTTGAAAGAATATGAAGAAGTTTATTAACAGACCTAAAAGAAGAAAAAAAATTATACCACCTTCAGAACTCTCCTCCTCCCCCCACCTTCCTCCCTTCTCCCACTGACAATGTGAAAAGACAACCCTTAAGATGTTCAGTCTGTTTACCACTTCCATAATAACCTTGTTCAGTCCATTTAGAAAGAGAAGTCTCTTCTTGCTCATGCTATGAAAACATTATCACAACGAGACAGCCGCCCACTTCCAAATATTGTTCAGTCCATTTAGGAAGAGGAGTCTCTGCCTGCGTGTGAGTCCTTTCCCCCGACTTGCAGCTTTTCCCGCAACTGCTTTCGAGGGTCCACTCTTGAAGATTTTTGGGGTACAATTTTAAGGTTGAGCCGTTCAGAAACAAAAACAGAGGCCCTTCTCCTTCCCTGGGAGCAAAGGGTCTTCATCATCTTCATCGTTAGGACTATCTCTGGGAGCATCTCTAGGAACTGAGGTTTTCTCCTTTCCCATTTGGAGCAAAAGTCCTCATCTGGTCCATCTCTAGGAACTGAGGTTTTCTCCTTTCCCATTTGGAGCAAAAGTCCTCATCTGGTTCATCTCTACGGACTGAGGTTTTCTCCTTTCCCGTTTGGAGCAAAAGTCCTCATCTGGTTCATCTCTCCCTGTCCAAACTTCTCATGAAATTACACCTGTGTCAGCATCTGCCTATCTCAGCGCAGGTGCTTTTGCTCACGAGTTGAACACTCCACCCCCCATATCTTCATGAAATTACAACAGGATACTCTGATATATCATAGCTTCACAACAGAATTTCAGCTTTAAGCATCTCCTCTCTCTCTTCCCTCAGGTTTTCAGCTCTTCACAGCAATAAAAAGGGTTAATCTCACCTCGGCCTTGCAGCTTTGCAGCTGGAATGCTGAATTTTTCTTATCGCAGTGGAGAGGGGGGGGAGAGCCGAGCCGCTCCGGCTGCCCACGGCAAGGCAGTGGGGGGGGTTCCACGGCTGGAACAGGTCCATGGCTCCAGGATGGCCGTGGCCCGGCCCGGCCTGGCCCAGGCAGGGCCTGGCCGGGCCCGCTGGCCCCCACACGGGGCCTGCAGCCACTTGTCCCAGCGCCGGAAACGAGAGAGCCTGGAGGGGGAGTTTGCCTATTCTTAAATGTGGATCACAGAGGTGATCACAACTTTAAGTGGCTTAGAGAATTGTCCATATTCAAACTGGCCAGCTGATAGGTTCTATCAGTTCCCAGAGGAAACTGTAAGCACCCCTTAGCAAGGACGTCCCTTCCGGGACTATGCTTGCTAACCTATGACATGCATAAAGCAGAATTAGCACCAAATTTAACAAGCTGTTCAACACTTTGTCTGGTTCAGCACTGAAAGTCTCCTTGAAAGGAGGCACCACATTATCCCTGGGAAACCACACAGGTGCTTAAATACACCCAGTGGAATAATTCCTTCCTTATATCCGGTCAGAAAATACTCGCTTCCCATTCATGACGAGACACCTTCATCTTCTGGGTAACTTCCCTTGGTACAGGCAGGCTGCTGTTAGGTGGCCCAAAGTTGCCCCTGATCTGGTGCAGCTACTTGTTCTCCTCTAAATGTAGGGGCCATCCCTATACATGGTGGAGGCTGCCCTGCAGGCCTGCCAGCTTCATTTCTTCACAAGTGCCTTCCATTGCACCCAACTCAGCCAAGGATCTGCAGCGGATGCTGGATTTAATGACATTAGTTTGTGGGTTTTTTCTGTTTAGTTGTTTTTTGGTTTTTTGGGTTTTGTGTTTTATGTTTGTTTGTTTGTTTTGTTGGCATATTTTAAATCAAAATTTCAGTTCGGAAAAAAATTATGAGGAAGACATATCAGAGAAATCAAAACATATTTGACTGGTACCATTATGTACCATTAGACCAAACCAAAACCAAGAATTGTCCTTTTTTCTGTTTAGTGGTATAAATATATGATGTTTCTTTTGATATTCTCATTTTTGCTAAGGAAGCTAGAAAATAATTCATTTAACATTGGCTGAGACATTTTTATTTGGCTGTTATCCTCTTCAGCCAGGTTTGTTTGCATGATAATTTCAAAGTGAATTGAGTTCTGAAACGCTGAAAATGAGCCTGTTTTATCTGTGCCTTTCACTGCTTTCTGCAAATCTGGAAATGTGTTTTTGATAGAGAGAGGATCAGCTCCAAATCATAAAACCAAATAACCCTTCAAACTTTAGGGAATTCAATCTGCCAACCAGACTTCAATCCTGAGTTTGGTAAATGTCAACACCCTTCCTTGGGCAGTGAAGCAGGGTGAAGGAAGAGGTGTTAAATAGGATGGGGAGCTGCCTTAATTACTTGAATATTTAAAAAATTTTTTCCAGGAGATACTTAATTCAGGAACGCTTGGTTATTTCAAATCTTGTGACCCTGCTTAGCTTTCTAAGCTGGTGCTTTGGTTAGATGGAGAGAAGCAAAAAGACAGCTGTTGATGAAGCAGCATGGATGTGATGTGACTACAAAAAATGCCAGAAAATTGTCCCATTCTCATTCATAATTTATAAGTATCTAGAAATCTAGAAATATTCTTTGAGACAGTGACTTCATCTAAAAGGAATTGACAGTTATTATATTATATTAGTGTATGGCTGCTCAATATGGCTTGGAATTATGGGTTTGTTTATCAACATTAATTGGATTAAATTACCTGCAGCAAAATACAAGCCCTTCAAGAAAAACCAATTCTTGTCCTGCTGGTTTTAGCAGTGTTCAGGCAGACTTTGTTTTAAAGTAGCATAAGGGTGAGTTTGAAAACACTATGGGTATGAAATGTTTTCAGGGAGTGGTGAGAAGGGGCAGTGTTTGGTCTGGAAGAGGGTTTTTGCCTTCAGACATTTCAGGTGAAGAGCAGAGCCCCAGACAGGGTGTGACATTGTGAAGCAGTGGCTGGGTTAGGTGCAGAGGGGATTGGGAACCCGTGGGGACAGTGGATGGATGGCACCCTGTGAGCCCCATCCCCAAGATAGGGGAGAGCAGGGCAGGGCACCCAGTGAGAGAAACAAAGCAGCATCAGGACAGTGCAGGCAGAGCGTTTCAGGAAAGCAAGGGTGCCCACGAACCCAGAGTTACCCATTGCCTGGAAAAAGGGACATTGATGAGACAGGGCGAGTCCATGGATCAGCATTTGCAGTCCTCTCTATCTGTAACTGATATTGTCAAGCTTGTGTAGTTTATGTGGAATCAGTAACTTGATGTTTCTAACTTGAATATGCTCTTATATACCAACAATTTCTTCTAAAATATCCTGGGTTTGTTTTTCTTTTTTGCTACAAGTAAAATCTTACAGTGTTTATTTCATGCTCATCTTTACACCATGTCCAATCAGTGAACAGAAATAATCCCCAAACTACAGCATTTTGGTGCTTCTTGGTTACTAGTTGAGAAAGCTGAGGGCATGAGCTGTGTAACTGGTATGAAGATTGAAAAGATGAGAAGGAAATATCCTTTCTGATAAATTAATGTTGCCATAGTTGTGCTCGTAAAAATGGTTGAGGTGACACGAGCAATGAATTTTTATTCAGTCTCTAACAGAATGTAACCTTTCAGCAAACAATTCAGATATTGCTAAGCAAAGATGCTGAACTGATGCAGCAATACACCTCTGTGGCTAGAGCTTCACCTCACTACCTGCTTGTCATATGGTTCATACTGACAAAGGGTAGGGCACAGGCTGAATAACCCCACTGGAGCCACGCTGGAGAGCCACTGTACCAGCCTCTTCTCTTGAGCTGTGGCTGAATGTGCCCAGCTCCAATGCCTTCTGACCACCCCTGGCAGCCACTGTGGGCTACTGCAGTGGTATGTCACTAGATATGCTTTTAATCCAAGAGTGTGATTGCCATGATTTAACTAAGTATTTTCATTGCTCCAGGCCATTTTTTGCACTGTAAAAGTCTGCAGCTTTGTGCATGAAATGTATCTTTTCAGGACAGTTACCAGCATTTCCTGTCATGCATCTTCACATGTTACTGACAGGAATTTCATTACCTCTATGTCACTTCACACTAATTTTTTCCATTGTGTAGATGAGCATCTTATTTCATAATGCCACACCTAGGGTCAGTTCATACTGACAAGCTGATGCTGTGAGAACGTCTTAAGGCGTATAAAGAAGTACAACAACTCTTGTGCACTTACTGGTCAGAGAAGGAAACTTCCAAATGACACTGTAGCATAAAATGGCTGGCAGAGGTGAAGGCAGGCTGCAGAATGGAGGTTGTGAAAAAATCATCAGACAAGATCAATAGCGACTTGCCATGCAAAAATCAATGGTTAATGCTCATTGATGTAATTTCTCTCTATTTCCTACCATTTTCATATTTAATATTGCAATTAAACCACATAACCAAAAGTCTTCACTCCTAAAAAAATACAGTTCCATGGTTTCATCATACCATGTATCACATGCTTTCTTTTCTGTCCCTAACTTTCCCCTTCTCATCTTTGAAAAACTCCCTAAAAAACTGTGCACTCTGGCTCCAGCAATTCCTGTACTGAACAGCAGCTGTTAGATGAGTACTGTGAATTGTGCCAGAAATGGCTCTGTAAGCGCAGAGGGAACAACAGGAGACAAACTTACCTTAAAAACACAACATAATTTGGAAACAAACGTCCATTAACCTATAGTTAGGTGAAATCATATTTAAAGTGTTTGTCTTACTAAAAGGTGTTGCTAAAGAGGAGCTGCTAAGAGCTTGGTGGTAGCTGAGCACCTTCATGTATTAATTGGAAATGGCTTGATTATTGCAGGGCGCGCTTACAAGAACTGTGGCTTGGGAGCATTAATGTATTTGCTTGGTTTATGTCTGAGCACCAGTTTCCCAGAAGACCGTGTGCTGTCATTTGTGCAGAAGAAAAGAGAGAGAGGAGCCCAGAGCCCAGCACAGAGTGATGGGCTCCTGTTAGAAGTGGAGCTGGCTGTTGTACAGCCGATGGAAGATACTGCTTTCAGTTATTTGTGACTTTGTGGAACTGGAATAACTTTTGCTGAGATTTTTTTAAAGTGATATATTTGGAAAAAATCTATCCTGTATTTTGGAGTGGTGTGGACATAAATAGTGAGATGTAGGAACTTCCGGATTAAGTGACACTGGGGCCAAAACTCTTGGACGTACACCATCGTCAATTCTTCTTACTCACAATTAGCAGTAATCTGGATCTTGCCCTCACCCCTCAAGGGTGAACCCCTTTTTGAAAACTGTGCCCCTACCAGTGCTATGACTTGCAGGGTGCATATTGGGGTGTTTGATTATCTAGCAGTGGTTATATAAAGCAGCTGGACTGTCATTTCTCCTCATCACAGAGATGAAGTGATACAAAAGGGAAGCCTTTTTTCTGACAATTAGAAATGGTGACTAGAACTATGTGTGATCTTTAATGAAATCAAAAATATTTTTATGTAATGGCACCTGAAAATAGCCTAATTCAGGTTTAAGTTTTGTACAAATCATGCATTTTTGATGAACAGTTATGTTCCCACTTTGTTTGTCGTAAGCTAGGGGACCCAGAGACTAATTTTGTGCATTTGCTTTTTAGGTTTTTTGAAAATAACAACCCTTCCTCTCTGGTCTCTCTGTCATCTTCTTATCTTGATACTTCCTTTTCCAGCTCAAATTCTTCTATCACATCAAGGTGGAGCTGAGAAGATGGGATTAGGCCCATTCATTGAGGTTTGCTTGCTTGTGCTGAACATGAGACAGGGAAATAACTGTAATTAGATTCATTTTCAGGGAGTCTACTTCACTTGTTGGCTGAAACCCAGCCAGCAGTAGGTAACTTCCCTCAAACCTGAACTTCCAAACATCCTGTGATAGGTATTTACCCTTTTCATCCAGCCCCTCACAGTATCTGGAGGTCAAAAGAACACATTCTCCATATAAGAAATGATCCAGTCTTGTCACAGCTTTGGTACCAGCAGTCTCCTCTCTGTCAGGTGCTTTGCAATGGTGTTCAACACAAACCTGATCAAGGGTTACCAAGAAAAAAAAGCAAGTACTGTTCTGAGCCTTTATTCAAGGAAGAGAATATCTCTGTTGTAAATACACCATAGCATGATTTGAATTAAGAGGTTTGTGAAAAAGAGAGTAAATATGGGCATTAAACTTGCCCTTATTTTGGTTTTCTGTTTCTTCCTTCACAAAAAAACCCCCCTGATGCACGCTAAATACAGCCTTAACCATGACTTCTGTATTTTCAGGGATTAAGCATCTGAAGAGTCAGAGTGACTCAGTGTTTCCAGAAGAAGAAGAGGGAGTCGGCGAGAGGGAAGAGGAGTGGGGCCATTAACCAGCGCAGAGCTGCCCCAGCCCCGTCCGGAGCGTCACTGAAGTGCCCCCGGCCCCGCCGTGTCCTGCCCACCCGCTCACCGTGCCCGTGGCACCGGGGCTCCCGGGAGCGCCCTCGGAGGGGCTCTGCAGACACTGCACACGTGTCCCGTGATCCTTATTCCCAGAGATGAAACAGTTATTTTAAAGCCTTTTTTTCTTTTATTTTCTATGACTTAGAAATGTAATTCGCAAATGTGTTAGCTCCCTGACGTCAGTACTGCCAGAGCTTAACTACTGCGTTTGAGCTGTATCTAAGGCTTGTTGTAAATAAAAGTGATTTAAAAGGTACAAAATAAATAATACATTAATTTAGACAAGATTGTCTGTTGTACAGAGGGTTTGTCTAGCGTACAGAGATAAACGTTCATATAAAATGATCCTTTCGGTTAAGGGCAGTTTTTACCGTTGTTGGTAGAGTTGCTTGCAGTGATGTAGACAGAAAAAAGTAATGAAGTAAGCAGAGGTGACTCTGTCTAGAGAAGGATGCCAAGACACTCCTGCCTGTGTTCTCTGGGTACGTGACACTTAATACTTGTATTGCTTTTGGTCTGAGGCTGCCTCGTCACAGCAGCCAAAACAATTTCTCTCTATGTGAGATCACTGTTATCTGGAGGCATTAGAAAATATTTCAGTTTGGGAGTGAGGAGGAGCACAGGCATGGGTGAGGCCTGTGAGCAGGGTCCCAGCACCAGCTGAGTCATGGGAAATGTCACATCCCCTTTTGTCACCTGCAGCAAGCACAGGTCACAGCCTTCCTGCCCTGTGCTCGGCTCAGTTTGAGCCAGTAAGTGACAGCACAGCAAGCTGCACAAATTCAGGTTGTGTCTGAGTCCCAGGGTCTTGGCTGAAGTCAGCATGGCCCATACCAACCTTTTCATTTGTTAGACCATGCAAACTTCATGGCATAAATGGAATAAGATGGAGATGGAAAACGATGTTTCTTCAAAGTCACACTTAACAGATTATTTTGATTTTTTACCAATGGCAAATTTTTAAAGGAATTCACTGTCATTTCGTATTAACTGTTTGTCTTTGACACAAAGTTTTACCCTCAGTTTAACTTTCCGTTGCTGTAAGTCTCTTTTAAAGGGTTGAGCTAGCAAAAAAAAAAAAAAAAAAGAAAAGAAAAGAAAAAAAAAGAGATGAAATATAGGAAAACACAGAGCCTTTTGTCTATGTCTTGCATGGTGATTTCACTCTCAATCTGAGGTCTTCCATGAAGACCTGCTGAGAACAGGATCTGTCAACAAGTGTTTCTTTATATTTGAGAGCCATTTTCCCCCTCCATCTGTATCTCTGTATCTGTCCTCTTTGGTTCCATTTTCTGTACAAACACTGCAGACAGGATCCATGACTCCAGCTCAGCAAGGGTGTGTAAGAAGGACTAAAGAAGGACTCTGCAATTATACAGAAGCCACTACAGGACTTACAGGACTGAGAGCTTTTTATCTCACAAACAACAAAAAGAAGGAAATGACCCATCAGAAACTGTTTCAATGGCCCCAAGTTAGGTCTGGAACAGCAGCAAGAAGAGCTGGGCTCTGGTCCCAGCTTTGCCATGGCTTTGTTTTCGCACAGCACCAGGCTCTTCACAAAATTGCTTTTGCCACAGTACTCCCAAGCTGTGAATCAGTCATTGGTGTTTAACCTCACACCACCTCTCTGTGTTGCTAGCTAATAAAGCACTTCGGATATTAATGGCTTTTTGCTGGTTATTAGTACCCACAGGCTGCAGAGGAAAACTGTCTAGGACCTGTGAGCAAATGAAAACATGATTTATAACACTTGATACCAGGACAAGGTATTGAACACTTTGGAATCTCAGCTTTTCAAAGGCAATACACAAAACACCTGATAGGAGCTTGGAGAATTCACCACTGAACACGCTGTTTCAGGTTGACTGTTGGACCTGGGTATAATTATACTTTATAAATAATAGGGAAAAAACCCCACCCAGATGCAGTTGGAACTGTATTTGACTTTCAGAATGGTATATTTTGTTTATTCTTCGTGTGCCAAATCAGGTAATACTAAAGTAGATATTAAGAGTCAAGATTTAAAACTCCTTTCTAAAGCATTTTAAAGTATGCTTTCTAAAGCATACTTTCCACTGAAGTCAGAGGAATTTTGCTTGAGAAAGACTATAGGTTTTGGCTGACAATATACTTTCCTTTGGGGAAATATGATGTGTAGTGTACAGGAAAGCTTCTATTACCCTGATATCAATTTAATTACTGGACTTGTTGCCTATTTTTTTTTTTTAAGATTGCTATAAATTCTTTTGAAATCTTCGAGGACTTACCATCTTCTCATAGTATCACTATTTCTCCCCAGTAATGTAAACTTAAAAATCACCACTAGTTCTTGCACTGTTGGTGTTACTTAACCAAAAGTGTTACATCCAACACTGACTTTGAGGCGGGGCTGCAGCAGAGGTTCTGTTGCCTGTGCTTGGGCCAGGGCCTCCCACGGTGTCCAGGGTCCAGGCAGTCAGTGAGGAAGGGACTTCCAGCTCATCTGCACTTCCTCTAACATCAAGGGCCAGGCTGGTGTTTCACTCTTTAAAACAGACCCATTTCTTTTACTCCAGAAGGTGAAGCACTGGGTGGCTCTCTCCAGAGCTGGCCTGGGTAGGCTGTAGAGGCTGGGGAGGGTCCCTGCAGGCTGCAGGTCAGCTTTTGTAAAGCTGGTACTGTGCAACAAAATGTCCTGCTCAAGTGCAGGGCTCTCCTCCTCATTTCTTTTCTCTTGAGATAAGTTTTTTTCATGGGGGACCTTATTCCTACAGTAAATAAGGCATTGTCTGTCCACTAACCCTGGGGGGACAATGTAAGGGCATATTTAAAACATGCTGTGCCTCAAACTCCCCTTTCTTCCTCTCCTATTGCATCCATGTTAGTGCCCAGGCCCACAGATGTTCTTTTTTACTCTTTTTATTATTTTTTTCTATAGCAGCTCAGCTCAAGAGTGAGCTCCAGAAAGAGCCTCAGTTGTTCTGTTGATTCCTGACATGTGCAATTACATTTAACCTTTTCATGCACAGCATTATACTTGGCAACGGAGTGGATGCTAAATGCCGTCTGTTTGCCATATTCCCTCCTTTATCCTCCAGTGAGGATAGAAGCACTTTGAGCAAATCTCAAGCAAGATGTTTGTGCACCCTCTATTGAACCTCAGGCTGCTTGGTAAGATGCTACTAATCTGCAGTTTGATTCACCAGAGTGGGCTGATGGAGTTTATATAAGTTCAGTGTCTACATTCTGCTATCAATTTTCTGGTTTGTTTATTAAATAATCTGGGGGTTTTGGGGCAGAAAAATTATTTTTTATTTCTGCTAGGCCAAACACACTTTCAAGTTTGCATTGATTCTTCTGGCTAGTATATACTGACCCTTAGTGGTAAACTGAGATTTTAATTGCATTGCCAAGTTTCTAAATTTTGCTTTTCTCTTCAGCCCAACTGTTCAGAAAATGGCAGGAATATTTGCTGTGCATCAGGATAGTCTATCTATGTAAATAGCCCACAATGTCTTCAACAGATATTAACAGGCATGTGAAAATAATGATGACAGGTGTTATTAGCTCTTCTGAAGGGAGGGCTGTGGAAAGCAGGAGTGTCGAAAGGTTATTCCAAAATGCAAAGCAAAAACGCTGGCATTGAGAAGCAATACTCTCCACATAATGAGAAACAAATAAGAACTCAGTATCTGGCACTAACGAACACCTCAAGCTAACTGTGGAATGAGTATTAATTAGGTTTCCAAAATAGCATCTTTCTGAAAAGCAGCTGAGGTGTAATATTGCTCCTTATTAATCAAAGCAATGGGACAATGTGAACTCTGCAAAAAATAAATGGTTTGCAGATGGCTGTGTGCATCTTTAATAATGACAGAAGAACACAAGTTACAGCTTTAAATGCCAGGGACCCTTTCTGCATCTTCTCCTTTTCAGAGAGCGATATTTGCAGTTTTCAAGGCAGTGAGGAAAGTGTGTTGGTTTCTTATTACATTTTCCCTGCAGCATAAATTCTGTTGATGTGCTTCCCTAATCATTCTAATTATACTGCCATATGTTGCTCTCATCTTTCTTTTTCTCTCCTAATGGGACATAGATTCTGTCTTTTGAATATGTCATTTGTTTATTACATTTATCAAGGGTTTTAACATTATATGGGACTTTTAATTGCTTTTTTAAACACTCAGCAAATTGAATATTAAAAACAGACATGAAGGTCAACTATAAATAATATTTAAATTGCTCATGACATTTTTATTCTCTAATTTACTGGGAATATCAACTCTGTAGTCATACTTCTGTATCTACTATTTACTTGAAACCACACACATGTCCTCCAGAACTACTCTGGCTGCAGTCACAGTTCTGCCCTACCCCAAACCACCTTGTGCCTAGCAGAATAGGGGTCTTCCCTAGGTGGGAACTCTAAAACAAAGATGCATTATGCATTATATTAAAAAGTTTGACACAAATATGCTGCCATTAATTCCAGTTGTGAACTACTGATGAACCCCAAACAATAAAGGTGAATGTTCATTTCTGACTGGTAAGTAGAATACAGTTCTCTCTCAAACTTGAGCAGCCTCAGAGAAAAGGAAGCACAATTTCAATAAAAGCATTCAAGGTGGCCTGAAGTTAAACACGTGCTTTGTACAGAGCCGTTAGACCCTGAGTACCCTGCACTGCAGGGAAAAAAAAAAATCTGTAAGCCAGCTGAATACAGAGAAAGCAAGAGAGAACCAATTACTATCCAATTAACAAATTAATTTCTGGTGTAATGACATCATCTCTCTTGGCTTTCACGGAAATGCATCATAGGTGAATTTGGCCCTTTGGCTCATTGAATTTTTATTCAGATAATCATATCAGCTTTATACAATTAGCCGATACTTTCATGTAACTTGACGTTTATTCATGGTGTTATGATACAAGTCCCACAGTCCTTTTTGCAGGTTCAGGAGTGTTGCTTGTAGGTGCATCAGTATTAGGTCCTATGTGGTGATGAGATGGCTTTATAACTACAGTCCAAATAAAAGTGAAGAAACTTCTATTCTGCTTAACTATTCCATCTTGTAGCCAAGATTGTACCATTTTGATTTTGACCACCTTATTTAGCTACTTTATGTTACTTCAGGTTTGTAATAATGACCTATACAGGATGTTGCAAATGCATAAAACTCAACAGCTCTAAAGTTCATATCCTATGTAATCTGTCAGAATAGCTTATTTTGTTAAGCTATTATCTGTCCCAACTCAGCTAATGTAAAGTTCCCCAACAATTCTCCACACAAAGGTCATAAGCTAAGGACTTGCCTAAGCACAAAGAAAGTATTTTGCAGGAAAGTTCAGCCCAAAACAGTTAAAGTCCCTTTTTTTATGAGATTTTTTCCATTTATAACTCTGTGGTTATGACTTGCTTCTTTGTTCCCAGGGGAAAACTTAGACGTTCACAGTTTGATAAAACTTCTGAATGTTTGCCCTGGGACATGGAAAAGGAGTCTCTGGAAACCCATTAAATACTTAAATGACCAGGAAAGTAAAATTATTCCAGGGAAGTAGCCTAAATGTTTGCATAGTGTTTGACAGAGGACAGTTGCTTCTACTCATAGCAATAAAATAATTTCCACTCATTTTTCCATACTGTTTTTCAAGGATGCGATTTTTGAAAAGGGTTGCACTCCCCTCTCAGACAAACTTTTGTCTGCTAAACTGCTGTACACAGAAATCTCTAAGCTGCTGCTGAGGAATGCTAGTCATACTTACATGTTCCTCTTTCTCATACAATAGCTGTATAGTCTGTGAAAAAGACACATTTTAGACACTTTCCACTAGTGAGCTTGATTCGTTAATTTGAAATTATTTTCATTACAGTAGTGGCTTGTTTGACTTCTGGCATCTCTACAAGAAGAAGATCCTTTGTGCATGTAGCTCATATAGCACCTGGAAAAGAGGAACTGCAAAGAATGTGGTATAAAGTAGTTGTCTTGATTTATTTTCATCATGTAGCTAGTTAGGATTTGATACATGTTTGAATCTATGGGAGTCTTTCCATTCATTTTCAATCCAAGTAGAAAGGGGCCCTGTTTAATTCCATTTACACTGAACTTGGATTATAAAATTTACACCATGCCATGGAGGCATCTCTCAAAGTCGTATCCTTCCTGAAGAATTGTTGCTAACAAGTACAGTCCCCATGGCTCCTTCAATTTCAACCACAGTAAGAAAATTTTTTGTGTAAAAAATGTTTTATTGGTTATGTTTTCCTTCATCTGAGGGCTATTTTAGCCACAAAGGCTAAGAAGGCAAGACTCACTTAAAGAAATTGTTTTCAAGTGTGCTATGAGGATGTGAGTTTGTATGGCAAACTGGGACAGTAGTGGAAAATGTGGCATCCCAAACAGGTGGAAGGGTTGGAAACAACCATATATGCACTGTCACTTCTCAAAGACAATCATACACAATTGAGCAAAAATGCTCCAGGAAATCAAATTTGTAACTAACACTCAGGAGCTTCACAATCCTTGCCCTCAAATCAAATTTATTTGGGAATATCATCATAGGAAATATGGACAAATACAGCAGAATAAAAACACACAGTCGTAGATTGCCTTCTTGAAAATTAAATTAAAAAAATACTGGCTAGATCATAACCCATAACAATATTACATAATATATCTGTCATATATCTCAAGATAAAAGTACAAAATAAAACTCTTGAGGGCTCATTTATAGCTACAGCTCCTCAGTGTGCTCGATGCAGGGTACATGCCCAGAATGCTGTGGGAGAGACGCAGATGCAAACACCATTTCTCAGGGCCCCATGCAGTGTTTTGGCAGCGCAGCTTTACAGGTTTCAGAGATAAACTACTGTTCAAGAAGTTCTCAAGAAGCCTTTCTGCCATATGAACCCAAATTTCACCCAGCTCAAAGCCTTATCTAACACATGTTGCCGCTATCAGTGTTCTCCATCAAAGAAAATTTCTCCTCATCCAAACAACACACCAAACTTTGGGTCATGTCCAGGCAAAATCTTGCTAAGGATAAAGGAAGGAAGAAAGAATCAGCTGGCATTAACAAAAAACTAAGGACTCTTCTTGTATTTCAGTAACATCTACCACAGTGATAAAAACTGAATACAAATGAGCAAATAGGATTATTTATAGAAAAATCACTCTTCTATACTAATGAATAAGATCTGCAGGCAATGAGTGCCTCCTGTGAGACCAGGAGCTCCTTCTAGCTTCTCTAGTGGGAGATCTTGGTGCTCACTGTATCAACAGGACACTGAGCCCCCCACAGGATGCTTCAAGTTCTCTGCAGAATCTGTTATATTTTCTGCTTGTATTTCCAAGCAAAAAATTTTGCAGAGTAACAAATCTCAACAGGATAGAGACACAGAAAAAAACTTCAGCTATGGTAAAAGTCTGAAATTGAAAATACAATATAAAGATTAAATTCTGATTGCTTCAGACTTTCAGTCTCATTGAGTCATAAATTACCATGTTGAAAAACAGTCAGTAAAAAATATATAACTGGCCTAGTTTTTAAAGATAGTAGTGGTCTTTTGTTCTTTTCAAATTTGGTGGGAACTATAGATGATCAACTTACCTAAGGTTCTGACTTCTCAGATCTTAATCAAAAAGATTTTCCACTGCCACAGCATGTGGCAATTTACAATTTAAAAAAAGTCTTATATGACCATTAAATTTCTTCTCTTGTCATAAGGACAATAAGAAGCCATAAGATGGTTTACATTTTATTAAAAAGGAAAAAAAAGAGTCCAGCATTCCCAAAAAGGATGCAAAGGTGCACAGAGTGGTCCAGGCGACTAATGATTTGCTCAAACACTAGCAGAGAATATATAAATTCTTAGCTCTTAGCAAAAAATATTGATTGCATTATAACATCTATGATACAATTTCATCTGTTAACATTTCATTCGTTAACGGCACTGTACAGAAGTTTGTCCATGCTAAATACAAGCCTTGGACCAGATACACAAAACAACTTAAATGTATTTTTTACATCCTATATGCACAAACATTTCTTAAGTTAAAACTATGCACATTCCTTATGCATAGCACATATATGGCTTACATATTCAAAGACAGGAATTCCACCTTTTGGCATGCCCTTGTCCCAGGGCTCAGAGCTTACACTGTTCCCAGCTCAATTTTGACTGCTCTGCTGTCAGAAAAGAGACAGTCAACAGGTATGGACATGTAAGGGTCCCTCAGTGAAGGTTTTATGTTTTATGATTCCTTCTTCAGTTGGACAAAGCGTGCCCTTATTGAGGTGGAGCCTGATGCCTGCTGAGCACTGGCTGGATCCCTGAAGCAGCAGATGAACAGCACACAGGTCTCAACCACACTTGGCACAGAGGGGAGTGCCACTGCCTCCATGAGTCCCCTTCAGAGCAGACCATGGCTGATTAGAAAGACTTTTTGTTCAGTGAGGTAATAACCACAGGGTCCAAACAGGAGAACTGGGGAACTGGGAGTGCAGTGACCCCGGCCACCTGAGTGCCTACAACCTGAAGGGGAGCCTGGAAGTTTCCTGGCAGGTTCCAGCAGAGGGAAATGAGGTTGGCTGCAGCCATGTAGGACACCCAGACAAGTCAGGAGGGGTCATGTGCAGCTCGAGGGAAGAAGAGATGAAAATGGAGTTTCTTTACGGGCACAGTTTGGGCTGGAGGGCTCATTCTGAGGCTTCTTGCAGAGATAACTGCCTGTGTGCTCTGTTTTTGCTGCCCCTCAAAAAGAAACAAACTCTAGCAAAGATTTTGCAGGATGCATGTTGTCACCTTTGCATTTGAGATAAACCATGACATAAGGCCTCAGTGTCACCTTCCAATTCTGTCTGAGAGGCAACACAGCATTTTGCTGAAGTGAAACACTTTTCATGTATTTCTGTTGCTGTCTCTTCCATCCTACAAAATGATAAGCACCAGTTTCATGGTAGGGCTGACACCAGTGCTGATGTTTTTCAAAATATTACAGGATTCAGAATGTTTTAATCTTTAACACCAGATGCTGTTCAATTAATTTTAAAGAGATATTTCAAATACTGATTTGTTCAACACCAGTTCTGTCCATATGGCAGCCACTGCAGTGGGGAAGAATCTTCATTTGTGCAGGCTGGTCAGTGTAACTCTACAACTTCCCTGTACAGTCTACAAACATTTATTTCCAGATATTTTAAGGAAGCTAACAAGTAGGACTTTTATGGTGCATGCAGCATGATTGCATGAACAAGTATCTAGGAACACATTTCATTTTGATTTTCCATTTTCATTGGATGCCAGCAGCAGTGACATGTAACAGCAATCCCAGGCAGATGACAAACATCATGTTTGCACACATCTCGTGATTAACTGGAAATGTCTGGTACCAGTGATGCAACAAAGCAAGGTCCAACTTTGGCTGAAGAAATTATTTTGGCTAGTTTAGGAAAAGCAGAATAGAAGAGGAAATAGCAACACAAAAACAACTGAAATCTTGCGAGTTTTTAAGTGCCTTGAGTTACCAGCTCAGGGTTTTTACATTTTACATTTTTGAACATTTTGTTCAATCACTCTCCACAGAAATAGGATGATCCAAGAACAAGTTGACAGATAACAGCCTCTGAGATCACGAGGTAGGAACAGCTAGAGTTCTTCTCTCCTGCAATAGAGGTCAAATGAAAATTCATAAACAAAAGATTTCTGATACTACTACTACTTCCAATATTTCATATACCTGAATTGAGGATGATTTATAGCATGATAATTTAGTCTGACACTAAGGATTCAGATATTAAAAAGTACTGTGTTTCCCTTCTTTATATTGAATTTTTTAAAGATAACATTGAAAGTGGGGTATACCGTGTCCCCATTGCAAAATTTTCTAATATAAGCACAACTGGGATGGAACAAAGAGGTTAAGAATAGCACTAAGTCAGCCTTTATGGTATAAAACACTCCCCATTGGAAGAAAGAAATTACCAAATTACCTGTCCTGCCTGAAATGTCAGAAGCTTTTAAAAAATAGCAAATCTAGTTCTGTACCAGTGCTTCTGTCTGCTCCGTGGCTTTTACAATATCTTCTGATGTCTTACAGTATTTAGGCTCACCTGGAAGATAAAAAAATGTGGTTGGGAACCTGAATGAGGAAGTTAACCAAATCAAGAGAATCTGCACAGCCATAGACAGACAGAATCTAGTTCCTCAAGATGTTTTAAGGTTAAAATGAGGTTTCAGTCACTGCTTTCTTTAATTGCTTTCTCACCAGAATAAGCATCAGCTCAAATTAAATAATCATTATGGTTTATCCACAGGGCAAAAGATAGGATGAAAGCAATAGATCACAGCATGAAACAAAACTATGAAGACTTTTACAAGGGGGTTTGGTTTTGGTTCATTTTTTTCTTCCAGTTTAGTGAAAGTCAAAATTCACCCTCTGTGGAAAAGTGCTGTTTAAATCCCCTTTTCTGTAGGCTTTCAAATCAGAGTAAGTTTCTCCCAGATAATGAAAGATGCCAGTGTCAGGTTCTAAGAATTCAATTAATTCAATCAGATAGGAGCAATGACATGGAGTAACACAAGCAGCTTTCAAACTAAGTGATACAACATGAATCTCAAATCGACAATCATAGAATCAAGCTGTTGCTTAAACCATTCCTTCAGTTGCTTTGAATGAGTACAGCTGAGGAAATTTTACACTGAGATGGTAGGCAGGGTAGAATGTAGCAAAGTCACGGTGTTATTTACTAACTACATATAGTGACTTCTCAGTTTTATCCAGTTGATCCACCAGTAAGAACGCTGAACAGAAAATGTCAAAAAGGAAAAGCATAGTAGTCTCAAAAGTGGGAAGGATTACCTGGGAGAAGCATAAAAGTTATAAAAATAGAGAGGGGAATATTTTTGAAAGCCAAAAAACAAAGGTAGAAGTAGCTGAAAGAGAAAGCAGATGATGCGTGATCTGAAAGGAAAATTGGAAGATGATGGCAAGTTGAATGGATGATGGACAGTTTAGAAAAGAGAACAAGAAGAGAGGAAAGAAAACTCAAGAGAACAAACATGAGAAAAGAAGAAAATTAATACCTATGAATCTACCATGGCTTCATTGTAAACAAGTAAGAATTGCTACTGATTTCACCCTTCTTCCTGCTTCACTACCTTAAATTGTGGCAGTGTGTGCTGCCCACTCTGTAATGCAGCCACAAGCAGATCGGTCATATTCCCCAAGCAGCATCCTACATGATCCCTTATTTTGCATAAATTTAATGTAGGTGGAATACAGTCAACCAATACTTCAAAGGCTTTTAAAGTCTCAAAATCGGAATAACATTAATTAGAACAAGGATGTCTACAGATCTTTCAGCCTGTGGCTCTTTTTGGAGGGGTTTAGCAAAACTTTATTAGCATTATTATCCAAAAAAACAAAAAAGGGGGTGGGAAGGTGTATGAAAGTAAAAGCTATTTATCTAAATATTTAAATTAAATATTTAAATTAAATTTTATACTTGACATTTGAGTTTGTGGTTTGCTTAAAACAAAACAATTCACAGAGTTATGGAATATGCTGAGTTGAAAGGATCAACGAGTCCAGCTCCCGGCCCTGCCCAGCATCATCCCCAAGAATCACATCATGTACCTGAAAGCCTCATCCAAATGCTTCTTGAACTCTGTCAGGCTTGGTGCTCTGACCACTGCCCTGGGCAGCCTGTTCTGGCACCCAACCATCCTCTGGGAGAAGATCCTTTTGCTAATATCCAACCTAAACGCCCCCAGCACAACTTCAGGCCCTCGGATCCTACCACTGGTCACCATAGAGAAGAGATCAGTGCTTGCCCCTCCTCTTCCCCTCACGAGGAAGTTGTGACTGCAGTGAGGTCTCCCCTCAGTCTCCTCTTCTCCAGGCTGAACAGACCAAGTGACCTCAGCTGCTCCTCATGCACCTTCCGCTCCAAACCCTTCACCATCCTGTGCCCTCCTCTGGGCGGTCTCTAACAGCTTAATTTCTTTCTTACATTGTGGTATAAATTTCAAAACACTAAACACTAACTTCTAAGACATATATAGCTTTCTTCTTCTCTGTGCATCAGATTTTTTATGTGATAAAAAATGTGGTTGCGAATGGCTGTTATCTTATAAACCTTACCTTTTTTATAAACACATTATTTCCTTTTTTATTCTAACTTTCTCTCCATCCTTATTCCATGCATGAACATGGATGCCTTCCCTAAGTCCCTGAATCCTGGTTTACCCAGGGAGCATTAAGGAAGCAGCAGAACAGCAATCTGCTCCCGCTCTGCTCGGGTGCAGAGGGCTCCACACTCGCTGAGCTCCACGGGGCCACCGCAGCACTGGGCGGTCACCAAGCATTTGCATGGCACAGATGATCCCCTGATGCCACCTGCACCACCATAAATCAAGCTGGCATGTTGTTGTTGTGGATCTGCCCACTGCTGCTTAACCTGGTTATCCTCCAGAGGCTCTCACTTACTGACTGCCGGTGACGTTGAATGTGCTGCACACGCGATGGGACTGGGCAGTCCTCTCCTGTCATATAGAGTGAAGCTACTGGCAATCTGTTCTATCACGGATTTATTATCTCCCTTGCATTTTGATATTTAGGATTAATATGGCTATCATTACGAGTGAGAAGTTAAGTTTGCCAATTAACATTTATAAATCATTTAAATGTGGAGTTGTTTAATTAAACATAAGCAGTTTTTTAAATTAATGTTCTAATTAATAAATCACTCAGGAGAAAACGAAAATCATCGCTTGAAAAAAATCACCTTATAAGAGTTTCATTTAATCTTGTACCATTCAATTAAATGAAAGTGAGATGATGGAAAGGAAAAAAAGGTATTGTGTGGAAAAACAACATTCAGTCTCAACTGCAGTGGTTGTGACAGGGACCCTCCAGTCCTCCCTTTGCACCAACCACAACCCAGGGCAGAGCTATTCCTGTCACTAAAATGTGATGGTCTACAAGAACTACACCTAGAAAGAGATGCAATACAATGAGTGGAAAATGGCCCCTTTTAAATTATTTTTAAATGGGGAACCCCCTCATCATAGCACATCCAAACATTCATTGACAGTTCCCAGGAATGCACACACATCATCTTCCTGTGTTCACAACTGTTATAACTGCATCACTCACAGAAAACTTAACTGGATTTTCTGCTTTTCATAAAACACAGAACAATGACAGCTAACATGAAATTCCAACCTGAATAACCATGTTGCTTTTCTTCTTCCTTTCTATCTTACCCTCCTAGCCCTAGCACCTGCAGGTGCTCACTTCTCCACCCCAGGAGCCAGCAAGCACTCTGGACATCACCTTAGCCTTTTACCCCCCATCCTCAGTACAGAAACTACAGAAGTAGAGATAATGTCCTGATAGAGGTATGGTATCTCTTAGAGTACTCAAGTTTAAGATGTGAAACAGGGGAAAAATGTAAGGTCATGTGCTTGCTACCTTCTGCTTCCTTGAAGCAGCATTCCATTGAAAATGTCTTAATTTGGTTAAAAGAGTCCTGTCTGGATCCCCTGGATATCAACAGAGGTGCAAATACACTGTTAAAAATTTAATAGCTTCTTACCCATTTCATAAATTTTGCAGTTTGAAGTTTTAAGGTACAATGCATTCTCTAGAAAATTTCCTGCCTCAGAAAACAAATGAGATTAGCATTTTCTAAAATAAGAAATCTCTGTTCTCATTGGAAAGGTGGAATGTAAAGACTGACAAGGCAACAGAATGAACTAACTGCCTGCTGAGTTGTATCTGACCTCTCAAACATCATTTTTGTTGGTCAGCCATCTAAAGACCCACAAGTACAGCTACACCACAACTGCCTTCTGCAGAGTCTGAAAGGTGAAAGGTTCAGCTTTTCCTACTGCATTCCTCATCCAGGAGATGGGGAACTTCTCTAAGGCACTTTAATTGTAAGTCAAGCTTTAATACGAACCTGGTGTAAAAAATACATGTCAAAAGATAAAATGTCAGTTATTAGACAACTTCAAATGCTGTGAAAATAGTTTTAGTGTAAATATTTTGATTTAGGGCCCTAAATTAACCATCTGTTATTTCTGATGGAAAAAAACCTGTCAACAATAAAAGCATGGAGCCGCGGAATGCGGAAATCTAGAGTAAGTGGGAGTTCTCCATAAAAAGGCTTTTTGAGAAATATGCCAAGTCATATACTCATGTCTAAGCTAAGCATTATAAGCACTTCAAGGTTGCTGCTCAGACAATGCCATACTTCTGGCACAGTATTGCAAGGCTTGCTGTCATTAAAGCATTAATGAGTTTCGCATTTTAAGTAAAAGCGAGGAAAAGAAGTGTCATTATATGCCTTGATTATTCTTATTACACTCATGCCTCAAAGATTATTCTAACTATAAGCAAACTCAGAAAATAAAACGAAGATGCACAGCGTCTTTCTCTTCCCTTGGTAACATCTATTCCTCATTGCTTGGGCATGTTGCCCTTGATACTGTGTTGCAATCACCAGATACTAGACATGGTCATCTTGTGATAAAATACTTACACTCCAATAACATATTCTGACATTTTAGAGATTTTCTGGCTTCTCCACTTGTCTTGCAGCTACAGTTGAGAGACTGATCTTCCTGATTAAGAGAATGACACAGTCCCATGACTTCTACAGTTGGCAAATTCCATCTACTTGAACTTAACTCTTAAATTCACACGACCTTTGGTACAAAGGATGTGGTTTACAAAATAACAATCATATTAGGTGCCCAAACTAAGGGGAATAAATATTAATAGTGTAATTACTTATTCAAAAAGAAAGTGCTAGATAGTTCTGTTTTGAAAGTTTACCTTATTCTCCAGTAACAAACAGCTATTTAATTGTAAATACATATCTTTGAATTATTCTGGAATCATTCTTCAAGTTCAACTAAAATATATTCTCTAAAGAATTTTCTAGTAGATACCAAATAGCTGATATCAGGAAGTTGATATTTGATTATATGCTTCTATTTGATGTTTTAGGACACTACCACTTTTACACAGGCCTGAAGAAACTGTCCTGTGCTGGTGGTTTATACAACAGTTTATTTCAATATTTTACATTGCTGTTGATATTTGACAGGGAGATACCAGACACTGCTGCAGCTTCACCCTGGACAGCTTCATTAGATTGGCTGGTGCTCTGTGATGAAGCATTACCATTCAGTGGGTCTGTATTCTGTGTCTCTTGCTGGGCATCGCTGAGATCTTTCTGGTTCGGATCAGAGTTAGTGCATTTTTCTGAGCTGGATTCATCACTCAGAGGAGTGTCGAAAGAGACTACTTGTAGAACGATGGATCTGGGAGGACAGGATGTACCATCACTTCCCTGACTACTCTCATTTTGTATCCTTGTTGCCTCTTCCTGTAACTGTGCATCTGTGGAATTTCTGCTTTGGTCTTTTTCCTGTTCACCAACATTTTTCACAAGTTCTTCTACAAAGAGGGAACAAAATAGGTGAATTAGATAAGAAGGATATGCCACAATTTTTTGATTTCAGAGTAGTGACAAATTGAGCTGCACATGGGACCACTGTGAACATCACTTTCTGCATGAGGTCATGCCCACTGTGTTAATATGGGTCAGATTCTCTCCCGACTGCACTTTGCACTACTGCAGCTGAACTGTAGCAGTCCTCTTTCTGGTTGATGTCTAATACATACCTCTTTTTTGGCCATAATACAGAGCAAGGAGCATCATCAGACAACAGTAACCTGAAGGATGGGAGCAGGAGGACCCCTTGCTGCAGGCATGTCCGTCTGCAGTGCTGTTTACCACCACAGGACTAGGAAGGGCAGAGCCCATCAGGTCTGCGAGAGAGAGAGGGCATGGAGAGCAATGCCTCGCTGGGGATGGGGCAGGCATCAGAATTGAGGGGAAGCCCTGAAGGAAATTGGCCTATCAGCCTGGAAAAGTCCAAACCATCAGCTCACACAAGTTGGAACAAACTATAGGGGGTTATGCATGTGCTGTCCAGTACTGCTGCCATTATGGCTAATGGCACATACAGAACAGGAAGGAACAGATATGGGGGAAACTGCGCTTCAGGGGGCAGCAGCAACTGGAAAAATAATGTTTATGAAAGGCTCTACTCCTTGGTCTAGTGCAGAGACTTGGAGAACAGTACAAATGAAATGGCCCAGAGTAAAGGAGAAAGAACAGAACAGCACAGAGAGGTGTCACCAGGAATAACTAGATGAAAAAGAAACAGAGAATGGAAAACTTGTGATGGCAGGTGAAGAGTCCAACAAAAAATAAATGTGCCGTCTTCATGGAGGGCCTATTTGTCTTGCTATTATAATCTGTATTTCATAAATTTAGATTTTAGAATCTGTACACTAGTATAGAAGATACCAAATACTGTTAATTTAAAAAGTGAAAGCATTGCAGTTTGAACAACATGGGCATAAAACAGCTACATGATATTGCATAAAATTTCAACTTTGGATGTTAGAAATTATTAAGGAAGGAAACCAAGCATTGAGGTACTTATTGAGTTCAACTGGCATCTCCCGGAAACTCTGATTGTGAGTGACCAGTCCAAATCCAGGCCACAAGTGATTGCACATGACAACTGAAAGATAACCCAGAATGTAAGCACATTTTTATTGCTGTCAGCATTTGGCACCACCTTACTTTTCTAAATACAGAGAAAAGTTCCCCCTGAAGTACAACTTGGTCTGTGGAATGGGATGGAAGGGAAGACCTTCAAACCTCAAGTGATGTGCAGAAGCATGGAATAGTCAAATAATTTCCTTCTTCTGTCATTTATACTTTCTAGTATACTTTTTTAAAAATCAAGAACACTAAAATTTGAGCACTTTCTAAACTGTTAAACCATTTTTTCCTTGGTTTGGATTCTAAATCTTCTGAAACTTGGACAGGTAGTCTTTTTCTACAGACTTTAATGCAGCTCTTACAAAGAAGAGGTTGGGCTAAAACCATTGAGAAATATGTACATGGAACTTGATGCAAGTTATGTTCAATCTAGAGACGTTATTTAAAGCACCTGTCACTCATGACACAACCTACCTACATAAGGCTTTTTTCCCTAAGAAAGTTATTTATGTGCCATATTCGCCTCCAAATGGCAGAACTGCAGCATTTCTCCTTAGCTTTATAAAAAAACCCAAGGAAATTCAAAGATAAAATATTTCACATGCTGCTCAGATGCATCAGCAAGTTAAAACAAGAAAAGCTGAATTATAAGCACACATAAAACTGTAATATTAATATAGCTCACACTGGTGATACTTTTTCACCAAAAAGCTAGCAAGAAGAGAGTATTTTTCTCGCTGAATGTTGTTTTAGGACTATTCTAGCCAGAACTCAGGTGTGTCTTGGTGTAACTGGATGACTGACCATTTTATTCTCATATTAGAAAGCTCAGAATGTTCATATGTGCAAAATCCACTACTGTCTTTTCAGTTCATAAAGCCTGAATATCCAAACTTAAAATTGTTCTCATTCACTCCTTAGCAAACTTAACTGGCAAATGAAGATTAAGAGTTTAATCGTAACAACTCTGCTGGATTGTTCTTGACTTATGTCACAATGGTCTCTAATTTCTATGACTGCCCTTGAGATGATCTCAAACATGTCTGTTTAAGAATACCTAAACCAGAGCCAAACTCTAACTCGGGACTAACTGATGGATGGAGCTCTGAAATGGAGTATCTCTGTACCAGGATACACTTGATAACATACTAGTTAAAAGTTATGCCTTTTGCATTTAAACTGGTGTGAGACTACAGGAGTACCACGAGTGGCTGGTAGGAGTGACTGAGACTGAGAAGCCTCAAGTACAAAATCCTCTATGATGATGTCACAACTGCCATTAAGCTCCTCCCTCTCTTTTCTTAGTATGAAGTCTCTCATCTGATGGACATCTGACTCTATGTTCTCATTTGCTCTGCTCCACTCAGCTTTAACCCCTTTTTCATCTTTCAGAAAGACGAAAAACACTGGATTCTTACAGTCAGCCACTTGTGGAATATGCTAAATGTCCTGGAAAAATACATATTTCTGCTCTAAACACCTAATAATTGTACTCTATATTATATAGGACTTTTGTATTGCGTATAATACTTGGAATTTTCTATAATTTCTGCTGTCCTATCATTCTGATGAAACAGAATTATCTAGCAGTCTAAATAAGGCTGAGACTGGGACAGTGACCAATTAAGTAGAATTCAAGCATGGCACAGCTAAATTAATCCTGCTAGTGTAAGAGAAATGGAGCTGGCATAATGTCTGACCCCCACTGCTGTGCAGGAAGAATTGTAATAAACACTCTGGCAGTCTCTGCCTCCAGCCAGCCATGAAATGCCAGGACCCTCTGAGGGCAGTGGACCAGGCTGCTGCCCCTCACCCTGGACTGCATTTCTGGGAAGAGCAAGCTCCCCCTCCCTATGGGCACGTTACCATGACCAGCCAGAGATGGAAATAGAGTGTGTTAAATGAACAAGGTAATCTGGCATTTGCAACATTGTCAATATTCAATAACAATAAATAGATTAGTAAAGTAAAGAGATTAAACAACCACCCATCTTGGCCCTCAGAAAATTTTGGGGGATTTGGGGTGTGTCAGTTAGGCACTGAAGAGCTCAGGGTTTATCACAGCCATTCAGATAAAGGCAGGCAGGAGTACATTGTGCAGTGCAGTGAACTCAGGGTATGTGTTGTTGTTGCTACTGGTTTTGCTCTCTCTGCTTTAACTTGGCAAAAGTGACAGGAGCCAGGCCTGGTTATGTATTTTTCAGCTGTTGGGTTTGTTTTCTTTACAAGAATCCAAGTGTTATTCAGCAAAATTTGTGTGAATTCCTCTGTAAAATAAATGGCTTCACCTAACTGGTCTGTTTGGGGTGACTCAAGTTTATCCCTCTCTTCTGCTTTTCTGTGCCCTTTCTGAAATCCTGCCTTAAAGCACAGTCCTTTATGAGAAGGAACAATGGCATATGACACATAAACATGATAGAAGTGGTGTCTTTCTTCCCTTGTGTTCAGGCTGAGCTGTTGGCAAAATAACTGTAATGCAATATTTTTTTGTTAAAACTGGCAGGACTCATAAGACAATAGCCAAATTTCAGAATCGCTGAAAAATTCTGGTACTCAGTAATTTTGCATTTGCAGAAAATGTGTTAACTAGTGAAAGCAACTTCTTTCCTCTCTTCATCAGATTATACTCTTTTTTCATTAAGTCACATGGGTTTTCTGTTTTGTTTTTCACTTAAGTGTCAGAAAATTTAATTGAATTCTTTAAGTTCTTTATTTTTTATTGTTTGCTGGAGTGAGTGGGAGCCCTGAATCCCTTTCAGTCCAATGAAGTGTCCATGGAACACTAAAACTGTCACAAGACTCAATCTCTAGTCCCGTGCTGTAGGACTCTGTGGTGCCCCCAATGTACCACAGAAGCCCTGGAGGGTCTGTATTATCAACTACAGCACTGCTGCTTCCCACCAGCCCTGTTTGTTACTGCCTATGTATGCAGCAACAGTTTCAGGACGTGATCCAAGTGGTGAGGAAGCTTTGCTACATTTTGGAATTTTCTCTTTTGCATTTGTCCATCAACTTTCTTTTCCTCACCTTTCTGTGGTACAAAAAAGAGTGTTCAGCTGCTATGACCTGCACAGTACAGGGCTTATGAATTACCTTCCTGTTATAACAACTGCATCACTTGAGCATGTTTTGACCTAGCAGGAATGGAGAGGAAAAACACAAAAGCCATATGCAAGCAGGACATCTCCAACCAACTGATGGCAGTGACTGTGAACCCCAGTAAAACAAATATCTGCTGAATCACATTGCAATTTTCATTGGCTGCATTGACAAAAAGCTACAATTCTTTACCCTTACAGACAGACATGTTGACATGAAAGTTTTAAGCTGAGTTAGAGAGGAAAGCTGTTCATCTTCACTTCAGAATTAAATTATTTGAGGACTCTGTAATGAAGAATGCTGCTGGATGTTATGGAATCTCTGTGTATACTATGACAAACTTTGATTTCTAGGTTTGTCTACTTTTTTTTTTTTTTACTGTAAAACAAAATTTACAGAAAACAGTGACAAAAGACTGAAACCAGGACAACACGGGAAGGAAACACACCTTTCTAGAAGACATGTTCTCACATCAGCCATTTTAAAGAGAAAACAAAAAGACCAGGACAAAGCATCAAAATTTTGCAGAGAACAAGAGGACTGATCCTGGTGCTTCTGGAACTACCAAATAAGTTTAAAGACATGTCCAAAAGCTCCCAAACAGCCATGATTACCCCCAACTAATCTGCCATTTTCAAATTCAAGAAAATATTGCAGTAACCCACTGAGCTATTTAGATACTGATTCTTTCCACTTTCAACTCCTCACACAAATTTCATCACAGTTATAGGAGTATATAAAACCACTGCAAACCACGTAATCCAGTGGCACTTAATATTATAGCATTATGTTATCTAGAAAAATTAGCAAATACTAAATTAGCTAATTAAATCAAAACTTTACACTAAAGGATTTGGTTAAAAATAATGTGTGAGTTTATGGTTTCCTAGGGTTGCTACTTCTCCCTTTTACTTCTCTTTTGCTGTTTATTTGTAATCTCAGGGGCTTGAGTGCTAGAACTTTTGGGACAGGGAATGGGAAGGACATGATGCTGTGAGCCTACTAGAGGGAAAAGGTGATTTAAGTGATGTAGACTGTCGTGCAGAGATGGGCCAGCTCTCTGATGTGTACTCCAGGGAGATATAAAACAGATTCCACTATTAGGTCAGTTATCATTCCTTAGTCTGTGATTTACCAGGTATTGCCAATATCAAACATTCCTTCCTACTCTTAGCTCAACCCACTCCTTGCACTTACTCAGACCATGCTGAAAAATTCTCCTTTTCCCACTTAACACATTTCTGAATTAGCTCAAAAACTGCTTATGACCTAAGCATTTTAACACCGCAATTAAAATCACTGTCACCGATACTAGATGGGACTTCTTTAGCCTCCTGAATTGATTTTTTTCCAACAGATTAAAACCGTCCATTAGGGTAGATTTCATGTGCCAAACTGTCAGTCAGTTTCTGTCACTGTCACACACATCCTCCCACTGCCCGCCCTTCCTAGCGGCTGCTAAGTCACATTAACATGCTATCAGATCATCACTTTCAGATTTTCACATTTCAGCAGCTGCTACTCTCCTCTTGTTAGTGAGTCTGCAGAGAAAATCTTTCAGACAAAATGGAACTGAACCCTGTGGTTATTGTGACTGGAAGTATGCAGAACTGAAAGTGCCCGAGGGGGGCCTGCAGGTACCATGCACAGGTCTTTCAGAGGAGACATTTGTTATTCAGAATTGCTGCCTGTGGGGGGAAAAAAATGCTGGTCTCTACTCCATAGATGCAATAGTTGTTATTTTGTCACATTTTTATCATCAAAATTAAGCAGAGGCCAGTGTGAGAGACTCATTCAGCCTCACATCTTTTTCATCCCACCTTGATGAGGTCAGTCATCCCAGGCATACACTTTTGAGCCATGCAGCCCAGTGCACTGCCAAAAGTGTTGAGGACATATTCATCACTGATGTCTTTCCATAGAGATAATGCAAACTTGGGTCACATTCTGTAACACTTAATTCTTTAGAAGAGTTTCATAAGCATAAAACGAAAACAGTAAGTTTGTAATACAACTGTTGTTGTATTATCCTGAAGACGGGTCCGTTTGGTTGGCAGATGGACTTTTTGGTGTGTTGTTCTGCATGCCCCTATGTTGTTATATGACCTCAGCTGAGTGTCCTGAGCTGCCTGTGCCTGTTTCTGTTCACTATAAACAGAAAATAATGATATTTTTTTATCCCTGTAACTTTATTTACAATGATCTCTACTGAAGAAATTAAAGCATGTAAATCAGCAAGCATGATTACTAGTCCATACCCTTACATTCTGTTAAGAGTACCTAAGCTTGCCAAGCACAGATCAACTTCATAAGTAAATCTTTGGAACATTTTTATAGAACAAACTAAGCGTGAATAAAGGAATAAACATTGTATTTTTTAAATATTAAATAATTGTGTTACAATTACGTTCTAAGAAGTGCATGGTGAAGGATCTTACATTATAGTTAAATGTTTCTTCACAAATTCTGTGTTTCTTATAGCTTTCTCAGTAGGTCGATAACTTTCAGATCTTAAAATCCACTTAGAACACATCTTCTCTAATGAAAGAACCTCTCAGATACATCTGAGCACATTTACTGTCCATTTGCTACATCTACAATAATTGCAAACAGCAGCAGCCATCAACAGTATGTGTTGAAAAAAGCACAGGATGGAATAGTATCTTTATCACTGTGTTGAGTTGAACAAAGATTATCTGGTGATTGGGGCTCGGAATATTAATTAAACATCAAGACTTTCAAATTAGAATCCCAGATGTTTGATCATTATGGTAATTCCCTGTTAACAGCATCCCCTGAAAGGCCTGAGAAACATTCCTCTAATTCTCCAGTGGTGAAAGGTTGAAGACCCTTAGGCTATAGAGTACTGAGCTCCTCTGCATCAATTATACAAGACATGGCCTTTTTAGCAAAGTGGAGCCATCCTATTTACTGAGCCTTCTGAGAAGGAAGCTTTCAAACAGCTGCCTAGGTAGATAAACTCTTTCCTTACTAACACAGGCCTTTCTAAAAACAAAGCATGCTGTTCCTTGCACAAGCTGCTTGCTCTGAATCAAGTCTTAACAGCAACTATCTTTTCAGGGAGAGGTAGCTCCAGCATCTCCAGGAAAGCTTCCCTGTCAACAACACTGGCAGTGAGGATTAGTCTTTTCCTCTGGACTGTCTGGCACAGGAGTCAGACCATATTCTCCAGCCCTTGCTAAGGGAGCCCTTGCTCCTGATGAACTGCCTCCCAATTTGTGCTACATGAGTAATCTCTTCCTGAAAAGGTGAGAAGCTGGAGTGAGTTCAGATCATCCTCGGGAAATTATTTGGAACGTTTCTAGTTCCTTTCTGTATTCCTTGTGCATATGTAGTACTACATTTTACAGAGACAACTTCTCCTGAGCCTGAGAACTAAACTGGGAACAGTATCTGGTGTTTGCAGAGCCCATTGACAAGAATGCAGATGGTTCCTTTAACAGCACAAGCTCTGTTTGTCATAGTCAGCTCAGGAAGCGTGTTTGAAGATCTACACTAACAGCCAGCCTGTTTACTACCACGGCACAGTCCTCATACATGTGACCTCTCAATGCATTCAGCAATTTGTGACTTGTCATAAATTATCTAGCTAGGAACAATGATAGCACTTCTTTCACCGGGCAGTGATTTATCTCTGACATCTCTTCTCTCAGTATATGGTCCTACTAACATATGAATAAAACACTGCTTCACTCATATGCCCAAAGCAGACTAAAGATTTTTCATCAAGCATGGAGTCAGAGAAGGCAGCCTGAGATCCAGACAGGATGGGACTAATCATCTGAAGTTCAAGGGCTCCGGTAATTCACTTACGAGCTTAGTCAAACTTGGTTGATCTGAAAAGAATTTCAAGTGGAAGGGGGATGTAGTGCAATATTTTCTATTCTTTACTAGATGTTCACTTTGCACAGTCTGATTAAGGATTTTCAGCCTTTGCAGGGTACAGCTTCAAAGCAGATATACTGGACCAATTGAGGAAGACTCCCTCTCCCATTAAGTGACAAGGAACTTACGTGCTACCTCAGAAAGTGCTCTATAGAAGGCTATTTTTACTTAGCAAAAAACTCTTATAGCAGTCCTTAGGGCCCACATATGGGCTGTGGACCCAGATATTCCATTCCAAATGAATGGAAAATATAACTTCCACAACACTTGTATAATTCATTCCTCAGCTGTTAATTAAAAAAACCCTTACTATCTGTTTACTAAAAAAATATAAATCTGTACTCAAAAGTATTTGCATTATTCACAAGGTTTCCTCTACAGGCTAATCAGGCACCCTGAAGGTCTCCAGGCAACTACAGATATTGCTGCAAGTAGCCTCTTTATGGCAGCAGATTTCTATAAATCTTTTCCTCACAGAGTGGTTCAAAAAACCAGATTCAGCCACAATCACACAGAGACAATATTGTTCATCACACTCTGGCCTCAACACCAGCTATTTACACTTACCCATTAGCTTCCCTAATGTATGTTTTACTGCAGTTCCATAATTCTGTTCAGGAAGTACTTAGACACGCTTCATTAGTCAAGTTGATGGAAGAAAAGAAGGTTAGGACAACCACAATCTCAACAAAATCCATGGAGTCTTGAACACTAACATCTCTGTTTGTCAGAGCACTGAGCATGCCCAGAGTTTCTTGCGTTTTCCTGGGCCTCCTATTAATATTGACTGCAATCTTACCCAAAATAGTTTTTAAATCTCTTGCTGAAAGTAGCTTTGTGTTTTCAATGCCTGTCAACAGTCCAGTAAAACTGGGTTAAATATATTGGTAATTTCTAGAGCACAACAAAGCACTAGGAATGAAGGGGAAACCGTGCCCTCTGATAGCACTGTACACCTCCTAAACAACATGCCAAAAAGATGATGTACCAGAATCAGACTGGTTAGTTATATATAACTGGAAATGGCAAACTTCCAGACAATAAGTTCTCCATTATTCCACACTGAAGGACCTTTCATGTCACTAGCTCAGGGCTGCTTGAACTCTGCAGGCTATAGCTAAGTGGCCTTGGGCACTCTGATGGTCTTCTATTATTACTGACCACTGCAAATTAGCAGTTCTGTCCTTTTGACCAGCCAGTATTAGTTGGGCAAGACCAAAGGAAGAAATTGGCTATATAAAGCTTCTCATGAAGAAGGGACAATATTAATGGAATCCTCTCCTCAGCTGCCCCTTCCACCTGACTCTGTCAAGTCTTTGTCACAAAAGACGTACGGAAGCTTATTCTTAATATCCTCCTAATGAGAATATTCATTTGCAATTTAGCACTAAATTAGATTTTATCACTGTTCAGCACTGTTTTTCTGTCTTGTCTGACACCTCTTTGAGAAAAAAGATGTTGATTTGGATGATGGGATGAAAAGCAAGGCTGGCCCTGGGTTCCAGTATATCATTCCCAGCTGTCAGTATCAGGTCATGTACAGCAAGACCAGTCTCAGCAGTGAAATGTAATGCTGCAATATTCCAGGTACTTGCTAGGAAATAACACAGCCTGTGGACAAAATATTCCCGAATGTCATTCACTTAACCTGAATTGAAGCTATAAATTCTTTTTAACAATTAGCACAAAACATTTCAATCAGGTAACTGTAACTCCAGACAATTTTCAGGTGTGGTTTGTGAACTGAGATGCTTGATGCAGGTTTGGCTTTATTAACTATCTACTGGCAAACGAAGAGTCACTTTTGGCTTGCTTGGGCCTAATGCATGCAGTGATTGCCCAAATCTTTAGATCCACTGGGTCATTTAAATAATTGCCTACAGCATAGTCCCAAGAAGCCTGCAATACTGAATCTTGTTTCATACAGTGGGGAACAAATAGCATTTCTAATAGCAAAGTACAACTTCCATGTTTCTGAAGAAATGTGACAGCACACACTACTTTGAATTGTTGATTCTGGCATTTAAAGCAGATGTCAGTATCAGTTACAATTAAATGTGCAAGAATGCACATTTCTAAACCAAACCTCTAAAGATAAGATGTGCAGCACAGAGACTTTTAGGTTATAAGATTTACTCTCATCCCCTAACCACATACACCTCTTTAGACCTCCTGAGAGACCAGAACAGGAGCATCTAAAACAAACATTAAGACATAAAATATATGAATACAAGACAGCTATGCATTTTTACAGGTTGATAGAAATTAAAAAATGAAAGTAGGTAAGATCTTAGGGAGTGACCTATAAAAACATTCCGCCTTAACATATCATACCTTCTGCTGCTAATTCTTTCCATCTTTCTTTGTTTGCTTGAATAATCTTCATCAAGTTGTCCTTGAAACTTCTCAGGTCTACAGTTGCTAGAGAATTTTCTGTGTGAGTCCCTCCATCACCTGTACTTCTAAACCCAGGTCGTCTTTGTGATTCAGCATTGCTTACTGCTCCCAAACTATTTTGGCTGCACGAGGGAAAAAAACCCAAACTATGAACACAGTCAGGCAATTTTAATAACACACAAACAGTTCATCTGAATCAAGTTGCTTAGGAACTAACCTGAAATAATAGTTTTTACCAGAGTGTACCTAAGATACAAGATGTCTTGCTGACCATTTTCCAGGGAATTCTTGAAAAAATATGACAGCTGAAAATACATTACTTGTAATGCAATCTTGAAGGAAAGTTTACTCAGCCATTTTGGAGCAGTTTCTTAGCTGTGTTTTTGAACAGTGAATGGTATCTTTGGGTCTTACAGGAAAGACATCTGATCATTATTTTTTGACCCATTTAGAAAAAGGAAGACACGAAGTCTGACATGTATGAAGCCTACTACAGGTAAGTTTTGCTTGAGCTGAAAATTCTCTTCAAGCTACAAACCTTCAAGTGTAGTCAAAGCAGAATTTAAGATAGTGGCTTTAAAATCCACTAAATAGAGACTGCAGCTACTTTACACCCAAGGTAAGTAGAAGTGAAATTATTCATACATGTATATGCATATACATGCAAAGGTGGAAAAAAAAGAATGAATGCTCTTTTTTCCTTAGAATTAAAAAATAAGACCTATTTCCAACCTTGTGTGAGTACTCATGTCTTACTAGGTTTTGTTTACTCAGCTTTGCTGCACGGTTTATCTCATTGCTACCACAGAGAGATATTAATATGCATACAAATGGGTATCCATTAATCAGAAAAGAATTGCAGTGAACATACCAACGAGAACTTCACAAGAAGAGTTAACTCTAACTTCCATGTGCTCCAGAGATGTTGAATGGGATGCAATGGAAAGAATAGGCTATAATTCTATTGTTTTCCAGGCACCATCTCATAGCATCCACTCAGTAATGTGTGTGCAATTCTCTGGCTCAGACTTTTCTGTCATGCTATAGGCTCTCCACTCTCCTCGTAAGTGTGGCACTTGATTCCACACAAAGAAAAATCCCTTTATCCTCCATCTCACATGGATCATAAGCCCTTTTTCATTTACCACTCATTCATGAACATGAACCAAAAATGCAGCCTGAAGCTGCTAATCATTTGCAGCTGCTAATCACTCATCTGTGAAGAAGTGAGTGTGTAAACAAATTTGTCATCGGTAATACATTAGTTTAGCACTGTCCCCCAAAACACGAAGAACACCGTCATAAATACCTACTTCTAGTAACTTCTACTTGCTTCTAGTAACCAAAATATAAGAAAGAGCTAGGTTCACCCTTTTGTTACTAAAACCTAAGTAAGGCCCAGAAAATGAAAAATTGTCTTGCAGAGTTATCATTTAGTAACCTCAGGGAAAGCTCAAATTACAGTTTTAAAATGAAATAAAAATATGATAACAGAGGCAGTATTTGTAAAGGTAGTATCTGATTATTCAACAATGCTTTCAGCAAGGAGTCACTCAGATTACACTGACATATTTAGTTTGCTTTATAGGTACAGGAATTTCGATAACCTATTGCAAAGACTATATTTAAAAATTGTAGAAATCAGTATCATGGTTTATATATGTTTATTCTGATCATTATTGGGGTTTTGCCTTTTTATATGCACAACTGTTCAGTCAATGGGGTAAAATAGCACATTGCAAATACAACGCAGCCCCACAGGGTGGCAACACTGCACAGCTGTTTGTTACCTCCCCAACTTCAAATAACTGAGATAACTCTGAGAATGACGCTAGTAGGATTATTATGCGAGCTTTTGTTAGTTCAATAACAAAGCAGTGTATTCATACCTGGGGGTCCCAAATGCAGGACTTTCAGATTTTGTCGCTTCCTCTATAAGAGGCATAACAATTTTCTCCATTGAATCAGTAAGAAGAGAAAATGTTGGTTCTACTATGAAATCAATGAAACCTAAAGAAGAAGAAGAGAGAAAATCAGGTTTTACATTTCTACAAGGTTCAAATCTAAAAATAAATACTTGCTATCAGGCTGATTTTCTAACTGTAGTCCCACTTCAATATACTACATACTGCCAGTATAACCTCGAACAAAACAGCACAATTTAAACAAAAAACACCTGAAGCTGTATAGATATAAGAAGGTATTAATAATTGCAGCTTTTCATTTTTTTTCTTGTAAATTTTATGCACTGCAGAACACACCTACCATTTGAAATGAGTACTAATTATTGAATAGAAGGGAAGCTACTGTTGAGCCAGAGTGCTACAAGTCATGCTGTCTCTTTTACCATCCGGAGCTTCTTGCCAAGGAGTTAATATTTCAAATTGCTGTTTATTATTCTGTGGAGGTAAAGTGTTATTTCACAGTGTGTAGGAGGGTTCTGTCAAATCAGTGAAGAGAACAAGTAATATCCTTAGGAGACAGCATTCATCCCACAGTTCTGAGATGTCAGCTCTGAACAATGTCTTTTACACTCTAAAGTGCTCATCACGGTATGGAATGACACAGTGAGAGAATGAAGCATTATTCTCTACTGAGCACTTAACAGAAAAAAATATGTTAAAACATGAGCTAGCAATGGATTTCCAGATGTCTTTATGCTCTAACCATGCAACACAGCATGAAGGTGAGCAACAGTGATTCAGTCTAGGATCCAGCTTCTCTCCTGCAGTCAGTATGATGCTCAAGCATATTTGCCTACAAACTCCCAGTGAAATGGAATAAAGGATATGCAGAGTGACAGAATGCAGTCAACCTTGTCAACCCACGGAGGCTTGACCCTCTGTAGTTTGACCTGATACACTAATAGGCTTAACTGCAGTCCAGAGATCTGATATATTAATTAGCTCTAAGTTGAGATCATCTACAAACTGGTACTTTCAGATTATAATAGAGACAGACCTGTGAGTTCTTGAGCAAGAGATAAGCAGTTTGAGGACATGATCTGCCAGACTCTAAAGTGTGTACAGTAGAAGCTGGATTAACCTTGGTTAATCCCTCTCCTACTCCTCCTTGGCATCACATATGGTGAAATTACATCACGTTCTTTTGAGATCAGCACCATTCTGCTGTAAATGCACATGAGCTTGGTGAATAGATAGGTGCAAAGAAACACTTTCCATATAATGGAATTTTGAGCATTTAAAATTCCAAATGGGTATATGAAATGTCCTTGTGAATTTACATGCTCCTACACAGACAAGAAAAAGCAAAACACAGCTTGTCATTACCTATTTGAGACTGAGCTACCAAAGTGGACTTGCGGTCACAGAGAGGGGAAAATTGAAGACCTAAAGCAGCCTCCTTGTCTCCCTGCAAACAACAATGTTTAATATTATAAGCATATATTTGATAGAGGGACAGAGGGAAAAAAGAAATCTGAATATTCTTAGTATTTATTCAACGTAACATTTTATTAATTTATATTCCTAAACAAAAACATGACAGACAAATCTTCAAATCTTCAAATTTTGATTAAAAGTAAGAGGCTAAATTCTAACTTAGTTTTGGCAAATTTTATGTAAAGAAACCTACTGCAATCAAGTTCTCCTCAACAGCAAAGCATCTGCCAATGAGATTTAAAATATATTAAGTCCTTCAATATTCACAATTTAGTTCTGCTGATCCCAGATGTAATGGGACTAGAGACACTTAGACATGTTTGTAATAGTATGCCAAATGCTGAGTGTTTCCTTCTATTACATTGGTTCATCCAGCACATAAAAATCCTTCAATGGATTTACTCAGGTCAAGTGTATGAATTGACTTGAGCTTATTCTCACTAGAAGGCATTACTCTCTGCTGCTGAAGCCACAAAAAATAGAAATTCAGTTTCATTACAAGGACGATTTGTACAACCTAGCTCCGAAATTTTTTCAACAGTTAGCAGATTAGAAGAATCTTTTTTGTTGCAACAGTCTTAACAGACAGGAGGGTGTATCTCCATTTTCAGCATGGTAGACCAACTGATTTGCAAAACCTCAAAAAGGAAGTCTAGTGGAACAAAAAAACCCTGAAAAGACATCTTTCAAAGGAGGTTATAATTTGTGTTCCTGGACAAATCTGGCTGCCAGACACACTGACATTATAGATACAGGAAAACCTAGTCTTTTGCAAGCCAAATAAACCTATATATTTGTCATGGACAGTGCTGTTACATGATCATTCAGTGGGGAGCACTACATGAACATACCATTTTCCCAAGGAGAACTGGGAAAACAGAAACTGATGGATGAAGAGGGTAGTATCGACCTTCCTTAGTTTTTTTATCATGTATCATTGGAGTATATTTGGGAAAGGTGTAGAACCACAAAAGCAGTAAAACCAATCCAGCCACAGGAACAGATGCAGCTCGCAGATTACATTTCATGTGCAAGTGGAGAGCTTTATCACCATGGCCATTAAATTTTATATGCAAGTGTTAATAATTTGAACTCAAGAGTATGGAAGACGAACATGAACACTTGCTACTAGGAGCAGTGGGAGTGGCATCTCCATGTAAATACAGGAGCCAGATTGTAATATCATATAAATTGGGCTAGTTCTAAATATTTCAGCATAGTTTAATACAGGATTTCTAAAGTAACATAAATGTTGCAATCTTCTCTTCATTAGGTATGAAAAAAGAGAAAATTCCACACTACTTAATGGATGAGTTTGAATTTCTATTTGTTTTCAAGTAGCTCTTTATGGCAATTATGAATTGCTTTGCAATCAATGTAATATTAATTAATTTATTATTGCATATTAATTAATTAAGTGTCACTTAAGTCTAAGACTACTGTAAATTGTAATAATGGACACAGCACTGCTATTTAAACCAGTCATTAGAATTTAATGAAATTTAAAAACAAGATACAGAACAAAACAGAAAAAAAATTTCTTTGTCCAGGCCCTCAGCTCACTTTTAACTATTTTAGTGTCTTTGGATCTATTCAGACTGAGAGTAGAGTGTTATAGGTGCTGTGATACTTCTTTGAGTGACTTGAACTATGTATTTCTTTACTTTTAAGGATTTGAGATGGGTGGCTGTATTTCTATTTTAAACAAGCAACTCAGATTTTCTTTGCTATTACAATATTCTGTAGTTGTTGCTTTTAAACTTAAAGTGTGGTTTGGCTTTTTTTCCTGAAGTTAACACTAGGACATATTTTAACCATTAGCTGTAGTTAACAAAGACTTTGTCGAAGTGAATGTTCATTTTTTTGCTGGTGCTCACTACTTTGAAAGCTGCCTGTGAAAGCATTGGATTTGTATCAGGTGTTTCAGAATCTATTGCTTTTCCTGTAACATACTAGAAGTAGTTGAATTACTATCTTTAAAGAAAAGAAGAGGAGGAATTAAGGGGGTTTATATACATTTGGAGTACATCATCTTGGCTGGCACATATTTGGAAATCCCGGAGATCTCTATCACACAGGCTCAAAGCAACAGACCAGAGGATGCACAACAAGCCAGTGCATCTAGGAAGTAGGAGACCTTCTGTGTCTGCACTGCTCAGTGCATATGTGCTGCTACTTCACCACACTTTAAAAGTGCTGGAGCTACTCCACACACACTGTCCTTAGCAGTACATGGAAAGAATTCTGTTTCTGATGCACTCCTCTGCAGCCTGGAAGCTTTCACGTTTTATACTGCTGCATTGCACACATATATATATGTTTTTACTTGTTCTATTGTTAAATGCCTTCTCGAGTTTTTGAGCAGCTTCCTTGGGATCCAGTCACTTCTTCTAGTGAATGGATAAAGGAACAACTAAAACATTAGCTGGTCCTATGCATTCAGTGACCAGTGTGGTACTGTTTACTGCTAATGCTACCTTCACTTGGCTGGACACATTGCCTCACTGTCCCATGCACCCTGTCTAGTCTGCCTCTCTGTGTCTAAAATGATATTACAGTTGGTCATTTTATGACCTTTTTTCTTGGGTAATCTGCTCCTCCTTTTTGCTCTCAAGTTCAAAATCCTCAAAATTTCCATTGACAGAAGCAGATACAAACTCATGACTACCCATAATTTCCACAAAACTCAGTCCATTCATTATTTAGATAAAGGCACCATCTCTCCAGTCTGCCTCCCCATTGCAAAGCCCAGAATCAAGGATGCCCTGATGCTCCCTACCAAGAATTCTTATGAAGAATCTCCAGGAACTGAGCAGGAACCTTACAGGGCAGATGGGTCTAAGAACCTCCTGGTTTAACATAGCCCTTGTTTTGTTCTCTGGTCCCTTTATCCAGTGTGACCAATCTGATTTGAAAATGTCAACATATAGAAAAACAAGACAATCAAGGTGAACAAGACATACACTGTTCCCTGATCTGTATTAGCCCTTTTTAAAATCTGTGCATAACTCTAGAAATTGTCATACCTAAGCTGGATTTTGATTATGAATTGTACTTCAGTAACTGTTATGCTGTCAATGTGCATGGTTGCAAATACTGATTACAGAGAGAGTATTTTCTCTCCGGAGAAATGTTTTTTGCTTCACCTGCTCAGGTGAGTCAAAAAATGGCAGCAGTAACACCAACACCTACTGGGGTTTTCCTTGGAATTCAGTACTGCACAGAAATAAAAAGACTTTCACAAAGGTGTGTCTTCATTTTTGGTTTAGGATATATGGTCACAGCATTAACAGGATGGTACTGTCTAACCTATGGCTTTGGATCAGGCTGTTATGAAAGCAACACCTTCAGATCTATGTGGCATATGCATGGCAAATACCAGCAAGGAAAAGAAATAGAAGGGCTTTCTGAAATGTGGAATGGAGACAAATTTTTGCCTTCTTTGCTGAACATGTATTCTTCCTATTTTCTCTCATCCTACCCTTCTGGTGCTTCTTTATAATTCAAAGCATATATAAATCTCTGTCTACAGAATGAAAACAGCTTGACAAGTTATATTATAATTGGAAGGAAAAAACCCACTACAACACTCAGAATCTTGGTATCAGCTGAAACAGATAGAGAGCTATAACCACTTTGTCTTATTCACACACATAAAAGTTGAAATAATGTCAGCGATATGTATGAAGAACAAAGAATATATACTCCTGACTATGCTTGTCAATCACAACCAACAGCAACCCTGCTGGTAGACTTAAGAAAATATTTAATCGTGTAACCATTGCTTCTTGAACTAGATTTATTAAAGGATTTTAAAAATGGCACCTGTCGAAAAAATTCTTCCATCAGGGCCATGGTCCACCGGTAGTGCAGTTCCCAGGATTTTGCTGGATGGCTTATGTCTGCTGCATGTAGAATCAAAGACATGGCTTTGGCTTTGTCTACCCTGTCAATTCAAGGACATGCTCCAATTATCTCAAAACAAAAGCAACTATTTAAATTCTTTTCTTGAATATGAGCTTATTGAAAGACTACAGATAATGAACAGAATGGAAAATAACCTACCCCTGTGCCTGCTGTAGAGTGTGTCGCATTGTTTTAATTTGTTGAAAATGACCCGACATATCTGTAGACAAGACCATCTCAATGACCAAGCTACGCAACTCCCTAAGAATAATTAAAAGCAAAACGACTGATTAAAATTCATTTATTCTAGGTATGGTACATTTGTTTAAGCAGTATTTGTTAATTTATAACTTTCAAAACAACATCATGGGTTTTATTATGTTTTAAAAAGCATTTAAATAAATTATTAACAACTTGAACATTGTATCCTAAAGGGATTCTGTGAAAGCAGTGTACCTCAGAAAATGTACTCTGCAATCATTATTTCAGAGTCACACTGTTTTGTAAATCCTATTTCCTAGTGCATAAACTAATATTACATGCAGTTCTCTCACCCATTATAAGTAATTCCTTATTTTTTCCAGCGGTAGAGTATTCAAAAAACAAGTTGTTCTCTGGGCTTACCACCATACAACAGGCACATTATTACTGCCCTCATATTAGTGAAGAGTGTGCGTAACACTAAACCTAGGAAGAAGGCTGTGGAAACACTCAGGAGAGTGAGAGGAAACACTCAGAAGAGCAAGAGGTATTGCATCTGAAATACTAACATTATATCAATATAAGATCGTTATGACAAACAATCTTTCATTCCAAAAATATTGTAATATCTATTTTATGAATCAGAACAAGTTTGGGATTAATATTTCATCTCTGTCTTGGTATTATGGTCAGAGATGTTGGCTTGTCCATCAGCTTTCTATTAAATCAATATGAAACTAATAAAACATGAATCATGTAAAAAGTGTATTAATTCTGGTTGTGAATATGAAATTAAATTAATTTTGTCAACAATAATTACTGACTTAGAAAATTCTATCTCCTTGATGTAGAAGGATATAGGCCGTGTAGGAGTCCAGTGGGTCTTTATTTACATGTTTTTTAAATGGCCTAGGAGGACAAGTCCTGCTTATACATATATGGGGAACAATTCACCTCATTAAACCTTTCATCAGGTACCATATTACCTTCAGGAGCACACCCCCAATCTTAAGGATGTCCAAGTATCAAATACAACAGTAAAATCCTACTTTAGTCATTCTCACTGATCTTTCATATTGTACTCATACGTTTGATTTAGGTAAATCAAAAAACATGCAGGTTCTTTCAAAGGACTATACTTTAAAAAGGTAATTTGCAGTTTTCTTTAGGGCTGTTAGAATACTTTGTTATTAAGACTATCAAGACTGCTTTTGATCCCAATTAATTACATATTTAAGCAGATATTTGTCACTGATTTTTATGTATTTATTCCCAATTTGCTTTAATGTAACTGGATAAAGACTCGATGCTCTCACTTCTACTCAATAATATGCAGCCATAGCAACTTGTGTTTAGAAAATGCCTTACCTTATCTGATCTCATAATAAGATACTAATTATTTTGCATCCCAACTGTTCCTCCTCCACATTGCTTTGAAAGTGTACCCTTCAAAAACAGTCAAACCCATTAAAAAAATAAAAGCAAAACAAAAGAAAAAAAACAGCTAACACTACAAGAAAAATGAGGGATCTGCATTGTTAGACCCTGTTGTTTTTAAGACTGAGATAATTATCACTTCTCTTTTGTACAGGAGATTTTCTTAGGAACTTTCAATGTCTGAACTTTTTAGAGTAATCAGAAATAAGTTCACCCCTACTCACAAGACATCTCACCCCTTCTACACAAGACACACACACAGAGAAGCAAAACCACACTTTCAGTTTATTCATATCATCACGGCAGCAGAAAAAACCCTAATTCTTACCTCCAACACCTGAATAAGGATCAAATAGTCTAGCACTGTGCTGTCACTTCTGAAGATTTCAGGCCACTAAAAATCTGCTTTACAGCAAAAGAGAGTTTCCTGCAGTTGTTAACTACCTGCGCCTGTATCCACCATAATTAGAGGGATAGAAAATTGAGATCTGATGGGGAAATGGTAGATAAAGCTCTATGAGAGCTAGAAATACTTCATCTGCTATCATTGCACAGAAGGTTACTCTTGGACTGATCGCATTACCAAATTGCTTCCCAGGGAAAAAAGACTGTCTCATCTTTCATATTGTAGGAGACCTCAGCTGGTCTCTTAGGTAACTCCTGGACAGAAATCCCTCCCAATCTTCATTAAGCAGTCCACAACTACAAACATCAGGATAATACAGATACCTGCTGCCATGGCAAAAAGACACATAGATGTTGTCCTGCTATGAAGGGAAGTGGTAACAGAATTCACGTACAGCACATGGCAATCTTTCAGGCCCAAAACCAGAAGATTACTGAGTTTGAGTCTACCATCTCCACTTAAGTAAACTGTCATGTTCTGTGCTGGCATCCTTTCTTAACCCTCCTCATAGCCATAAGTCCTATGAATAGGATACTGTAAAACAACACAGATGCAAGACTATGTGAAAAAATTACATGAACAATGCTGTAATAAAGAGACAAGGAGTGGCAACGTGAATTTCTCGGAAAAGTAGTTAACCAATAAATAGAAACCAGCTTTACCTGGATTTGTCAATGACAAAGACATTTAGTCAGCTGGAAACTAATCAAAAAATTCAGGAAGAGATTAAGATGAGCAAAAGCAAGGTGGGAACTGAAGACATAAGCCTCGTCTTCAAATTATAGGAATCCTCAGCCAGAAGAATCCCAAGGGACTTTGTGAAAGAATGTTGTTCATTATGCATTACATAGAATACATGCTGGTTTGTTCATCTTTTTTTTATAATCAGGCAATATATCACTGTATGCCTTATGACTGGGATGGTTTGAGACATTAATACTGCCCCACCACCTATAACAATATTACACATGGGGTGCTGGAACACTGGAAATCTGGTAAAGCAAAGGAGAAAAGGGGACAAATGAGGATCCCTCTTTAGTTATTTAAGAGCACTAAGTGAGAGAAACAAGATAATATCAAAGACCAGAATGTATTTTCAGAGCTGAGAAAAGACTGAAAAATTACTATGAATGTTGCATGCATTATCCACAAAGGACATCATCCTCAGAACGCTGGCAGTGTTCCCCAGCTCAGACCAGAAGCCTAAGTTTTAGACTTAATTGAAGCTGGAAGTTTATTAGCACATTTATCTTCCTAATGTTAACATGTAGAAGAGAAAATGGAATACCATAAAGTAATTTCAGTCACGTTGCTTCATCTTGCTAGAATTAGCAGTTTTAATAGTCAGCAGTGTTAAATTTTTGAAAAATGAAATTTCTGCAACTAAAGAAAATAGATACGACAGAAGTAAAGAAATGAATCAGTGCCAGGAAGTATATTAAAAAGTTGAACAGATTATCATTTCAATTTACTGCCAACTTGATTCAGTGCAACCTTCAAAACTGTTAGTTTACCAGCATGAGTTTCAGTATAGATCCAAGAAACTCACTCAAATAAGAGCTTCTGGTAAGTGGCTACCAGATCCATCATTGCACCAATGAAATGACAGGGTAACAGGAATTTCTGGATATTAGGAATGAAGACCAGGAAACTGTCATTTCCATGACTGACCCTCTAAATTGAACTATCACATTGAAACAGGTTGTGCAGGTTGGCACAGACCAGCACTTTGGAATTTACTGCTGGCTTCAAAGTACAGACTACAATTGCTGAGCTAATAAAAAAACATGGAACTGAATGTCCTAGTTTAGACTCTTGAGCCTATTAGTCCATTCATAAATTTCTTCTACATTGTACTGAATATGCCCAAAAAGAAATGATAAATTCTACTTTTCTCTTGTTGCCAAATCTCACCAGCTTCAAACTGGCTGCATATACTAGAATCTGTGTAGCCACTCTATACAAACAAAATTTGCAAAACTAAACATCTTCTAGGAAAACATAATTGGGTTACACTGAGAAGAGATTGAAAAGGAAGTGAAAACAGAGCCAGCATGTGATTGAGCAAGTTCCAAAAGAACGTGGTAATTTATCACAGGTTCAAAAACCACAGAGAAATAAAATGCAACAAAAGTTAGAGAAAACAGTCCACAACTGAACTGGACAAAGAACTGTGGGAAGACCTGCCCAAAAAATCTATGCAGAGAAGTGTGTGCTTCAGAAATGTGAAGAGAGCCTATCACATTCCCCCCTTTATTTTGTTTGCAGTCCACCAGAGCAGTACATACGAACATCACAACCTGGAAACGACAGGCTCCTCTTTCCATTGGCAAATATTTGGTTTTCATTGTATTACTCTTTTCCTCAGTGACATAACGAAAGGGAATGACTGGGATAAACTGTACTAGCTGGCAGCCAGATTTCTATCAGCTGGAGCAACTGTATCTTGCTGCAGGTATTCCTAAACTATACTGATTTATGGTGGTCTCCAGTAATGAAGAAGCCAGGACTGGGGACAGACATAAGTGTTTTCAAGCCATCTGTGGAACACTCCTGAACTGAAATTCATCTGCCCCTTTCTACTTGGAAGCATTCTCTGGTAGGATGCAATATGAAACAACTCCACTTCAAAAAAAATGTACTCAAGGCAACATGTCTGAAGATTTGAAAATACTTTTCCCTCTAAAATTATGAATATGAATATGACTTTCTGATGGCATTGTATGGGCACAATCATTTTCTCCATGCTCAATAGTTAGGACAAGCAAAAATAGGGTCACAGAGGCCTATCAGCCCCAAAACTATCAGGCCCCAAATAGTTTCAAGAGAAGCACGGCTGGCTCATGTTGGCATTGAAAATCTAGGTGTGTAGGCAGTTATCAATGAAGTTTCCTACTTACTTCTGGTGAAATTTCTACAGAACTAAATGTACAACACAAACCTTCTGATAACTAAATCCAAATGAGTATCCTCTGAAAAGAATTTTTTTAAGAGAACTAAAAAGTGTATGCTTCCTCTCTCATTTTGTATTAAATAAAAAAATTATAATTGTTTTTAATATTTTTTTAAAACATGTACAGAATAATAATTAAATGAAACCTGGAAGGGCCAGCAGACATACATTGAATAAATGCTTTATTTAGGGGTGTTCTCACTATGTAAATAAGTAAAATCTTATAATCTAGCACATAAAACAGTCCTTCACCTGTAAATATACACCACAGCAAAATTTGATCTGGTATTCACATATTCCTTCATAAATGTATAGTTTTGTGAAAATACAAGTAAAGCAGTGTTTAGCTTTGTTACTCCTGGTACCATCATTCACAGTGGGAGACTTTCCTGGAAGCAGAACATATCTCTCTGAACTTCACAGTCCACTTGTCTGCAAGTGGTTTTTTAAGGTCGCTGAATAATATCTATGTTTACAGAAACACACACAAAACTCAAATTTTAAATGCAATATGTATCCATCAACAATATACAAAGATAACATTTCCTTTTTAATAATGGAGAGAGTCTTAATCCAACACCTGAATTTTAGCCTTACGGGTCTTATTATTTGTGATATATCAATTGCTTTCAGCTGTCCAAATTTTCTTCAGGTATTACACTAAAATTAAGAAGAAAAAGAAATTTCTGTAGTGCTTCTGGGCCTTTATTATTTTTGGACTGTCCAGACAATTCATTTTCTAATGCTTAACCAAGACGTGACTCTGCTGAAATCCCAGGGGCAGTAGAGCTCAAGCTGGCAGCAGAGTGTGACCCTTCATTGTGTTTTCAACACACTGGTTATGTTGGACAAAGGCAACCTAGCTCAGGCAGCATTGTGGTTTTCCTAAAGGGCTATCTCATCTGAGGCACTGTCCACACACTCCAGCACTGTGCTTCATAAATGAACAACCTCACTTGGAAAATTATATGGAGTCTCCCAAACAGTACTTAACAACACAGCAGCCTTCCCTAGGCTCTAATATCCACTACTGTTTCCAGTGTCAACTTCCTGTAATTTGAAATCTTAAAATAGACTCCACAGGGAAGGCCTGGTGGTTTTTATTATTTTTAAATACTGGGAGTATTTCTGAATGTCACAGCAAGTCTTACCTCCAGTCATCTTTGTTTAGATTTGCAAGGATGTTCATCTCTTCTTCCTGCATGAGTCTATAAGCAGCACTTACATGATGATTTTCAAGAACAGAACGATCATTGTACAGTATAGCAACATCTGACCTAGTGTGGAGGACAAAAGGCAGATTTTGTAAAAGTGTTCCAATGATGACTCTGAGAAAGGTAGGAATATGCATTCTCCATGAGAAATATTGACTATAGATACATATATAGAGATAGATACAGATATATCAAACTATGTGCATTTGTCCCTATTGTAACAAATACTGATAAATTTTCCATCTTAAATGCATAAAAAATTATCATTATGCGAAATTTCCCACTGTTTGTGGGAAAGTCATATTTTCAAATGTGTGATGTTTTATTGATATGACCTAACTGTGGCAAAAATTTGTGAGATCTTTGAGCTTCTTGACTGTAGATAGGATAATAGAGCATCAGACATGCTCTAATTAGGTTACAAGAGTACACTAACATAATACAACCATTTAAAATGCAATATGTTCACCAACAGCAGGGCTCCACACATAGCGTGGGTATTAAGAAGTTACTCCCCCTGCTCTGAGGGAAGTACTTTGGCCCATGCTACTCATTATCAGAAGATGCTGTAAATAATAAAGTATTAAAAAGTTTCCATTTCATATGTTTTAAACAGCCACCATCTTTTCTCAGAAAAACACAGAAACCTTGAGCCTCATTACAATGGGATGGTAGAGATGTTAAGCTGCAATTTGATTGCACTCAAGTGCTTACTAAAGAAAGACCCATAACATAATGTTAGCACACTTAACAGTATCCTTTCCTTCCTAATCAAAGACTAATGTACAATTCCAAAATTACACTGAGATATTCACAAATTTTGATGTGGCATGGATTTATCATACTTAGCTTCAAACACCATTAATTCTTGGGGAATTTGTTTCCCCAAGACCTGATCTGACCTGCTAGGCAACCCCAGGAGTCCCCTCTCTGCTACAATTCTGTTCTGACAAAACTATTCCTGAATATTTCAATTTGGTCCACTGACAAGTCTGTACTAGAAGAAAGGTGTGTTGATTTAGCAGTGCAGCTTACTCTGACATAAATAAACTAAATTCAACCCCTTGCTCTGTTGAGCAACAGTACATATTGTCATGTATGGTACCAAGGAACCTAAATAATTTAAATAGGATTGGGAATGTTAGAGGAACGAACCATAACCACCCTAAATAATCAATATGTTTACAACCATAATCTAACTAAAATCATGGGAAAATCTGTTATGGCAATCACATATGTTTATGAAGCACACTTTGATCAACATAGCTACTTATGACTAGGCTTAAGCAGTGCTAAGATTTCCTATGATTTTGGCAGCCATTCATTCCATCAGTTTTCCTCAGGCAAAAGAAGCTTGGAATCACAGTCTGGGATGGCACATCAGGGCCAAGTTACATGAGGAGAGAAGAATGAGCTACATCACATAACAAATACCTGTTTGCAAATATGCCTGAGTAAAATTTAAAACTATCAGCTTAATTAGTTTTCCACTCTTGCAATACTTCAGAGCAAAATATTAAGGACAAAAATAGAAAACTAATATAAACTTGGAACTACAAACTGAAGTTTATTTTTAGCCAGACTATGCTGAGGGAGAAAAGAATTGTGTCCTTATTTCAGCTGCAAATCTAGCATTTTTTCATTATTGAAGGCCACATCTTGGAGAACAACTATGTTATAGATTAAATTTAAATGTAACCATTGAACCATTGGGGAATTTATCCATATAGGTGAGTGTGAGGACAATTCTGTTCAAAGTAATAATATTTCTAGCACTGAGCTGTTTTGTTAGAATATGCCAGTGCTATGCTGATTGTTTTTTTAAAGAGCAGCTAAAGCTAACTCCTCATCTGAGGATACTAAAAACAAAGTATAGCTTAGTGTAAGATAAAAATAAGGTTGTTTGTACTAGGTTAAGTATCAAATGTACCATTTTTCACTCAGTAATGGATTGGTCAGGGATTTTCCTTTGATAAGCTGAAAATATTTTAAGGGAGAGAAGTATATGCTCTTCTACAGGACCAGCAGCTAGAGTGATATGCTACACCTGCAGGAGAATGCAGTTAGCCTAACTTTCAAACTGGACTCCTTTCTGGATTTCCTTTTTGTATCTGCTTTCAAAACATGCTGGGAAAGGGCTCGTGCTAGGTATTTCTAAAGCTGTACTTGAAAGTTTCTCCCTCTGCACCAAGACCCTCTAAATTTAATACACAAAGTGAAACAAAATGTAAGCATATTGCTGTAAGTGACAAGGCATTTTTATGGGGATACAGTGGAAGAAGTTTTTGAGTCAGTAGTATCAGAATTTAAGTGAGCAGAGGGGTGAGGCGGTTTCAAGTCCATCCTCTGCATGTTCTGGACCTTTTTGAAGTTTCTCTTGATATATCAGCCCCAAAACGGAATTATTTCAGACATTATGGAGCTATCTCATTACTTTTCTACAGTTTTTGATCATGTGAGTGATCCCATTAACTGTACAGAAGTCAAGGAAGCAATTTGTAAAATCAGGATTGACATGGCTACCTCCTGGCTTTAGTAATAAGAGTTATGAAACAGTTCAGCAAGGATCTCAATGAACTGCAAACTCCAGATGTGACTCTTAGGAGACCACTTCACTTACCTTGTCTGAATATGAAAATTGTTCGTGGTCCCAGTATGTTCATAATCATGGACGGCAGCTGCAAAGATCATTGCTAAAATTTCCAGTTCTGTGAGCCAGTGCTGGTAAATGAAAAACAAATCATAGTCACATTTTTGATGATAGCTGAAGTCAGATTAAACCCTACAGTGCTGAATATATTTTGCATTACCTTCAATTTACATAAACTTTCCTCTTGTCTTACTCCAGATAGCTGTATATCCAAAGCACTTGACTATTATACAATTAAACAAGTCTTTGTACTTACAATTTCTCTGAGAGCAAGTTAACATCCTTATGGTCACTAGCAAAGTAAATATTGGCAGCCAAAAATATATGAAGTTATCAAAAGAATTACACAGTTTACTCTGCAACTACTTTGAGTATCTAATCTGTTAGCCACCCATGGCACTTGCCAAATTACAGTATATTAATCTAAAAAAGCCTAATATGAAGTTTAGGTTATAATTTTTCTTTTAGTAAACTATAGATACAGTTAATAATAAATTGAAGGTACAAAATTAGCATTATCTATATTTTAGTGTACATAGCACTAAAATTAAGCCCGTGGGAGATTTTTCTCTTCTAAATTTTATCATACTTTGTACTGATGCAAAAAAAAAAAAAAAAAGTGCACAAGGCTAGTATAAAGTTACACAGAACAAAAGGTAATGTAGGTCGTGTATACAAAATAATGCAGACCCTGAGTTTTGAGCCCTTTCATAACTCTTGCTAAATGAAGCCGTTCAGTATTGCTCAGTTTGTAAAATAACCTCTATTATCTTCTTTCAAGTTCTCTTTCTTGAATGATAAAAAGTCCTTGAGGAGAAAATTTACTCCATCTAAAGATGGGGGTAGAAAAATCATATGATAATTAACCCCCACAATCATAGGACTGATTCAGTCAAGTGCCAGTCAAGCATTTCCTCACATATTTCAGATGTTTCTGGCATACAAGTAAGCTTCTGTACTAAAGGATCAAAGAATGATCTCAACTTCATGCATCTGAATATGCACATACGTGTGCAAGAATGGATATGAAATGTATAAGCTGTCAGATGTAGTACAAGTTGCCAATAGTTGTTATTCTTTCAAATAAGAAGAAAGGAAACAGTCAAGATTCATAAGCAATGTGAGAATAATTAAGTAGGTCATTCAGTGACAAAGTAAGGCTGCTGAGGAACAAGTACTGGCTGTTGGAGAAGCAGTATAGGTCTAGAAAGGTCACAGACAGAGGAATGAGAATGTACTGTAAGCAGTTCTAAAAATGGAAACAATGACCTTCATCATATTGTGTGTCACAAGAAACCAGGCCATGACCAGTCCTGGCTTTCACAATGTTTTCAACATACCAAATAGAACAGAAACACAGAAATTATTAGTAATGAAAGCTGAACATAAACTTTTCTTTAAGATGACTTTTCAAAGGTCAGCTTTTGTAGCAAATAAAATAATTTCTAGACAATGCATTCACAGGCAGAAGAACATTCCTCACAAACAATATCCATGGGCTATGCAGAGACTTCATACAGTCATACATAGAAGAGCAAGTATTCCACACACACTAGCTGTACAGTCAAAATTGGGATCAGTAATCAAACCAGAGAACTCCTTCAGCTAAAGAATTTATAAGGGAGTAGAAAAAAACTCTTAGAGAGACAGTTAATAAGTGTGTTTCTGAAAGGGAGAGGGAAAAACGAATATCTGGGGGTCTGCAAGACTGAGAAGAGCTGAAACCTGCTTCCCTCCTGAAAGATACTGCATCTCGTATTTGTAATAGATAACATAAATTGCAACTTCTATTGAAGTACTTTGTGTTGCTTACATGTAAATAGATACATTTCAACTTACAAGTTCGAATAGTTGAAATAGTTGAATAATAATAATTGAATAATAGTTGAATAATAATAGTTGAAACTACTTTTTTGTTAGTGATGATGGATTAAAAACTGAGTAAGAAATGGAGTCTCACAATGCACTTATTGGCAGTAAAGACATTTTTTCCTTTTCTTTGAGCAATACAGGTACGTGGGAGGAGAAAAGGGATGGTGGGAAGATGATCGATGACTCAAAAGTTCTTTACAAGATGTATTCCCTGGGACTTGGATTCTTAAACCTTTATAAAGATGAAAACTTCATAAACGTAACCTTGAGTTATACATTTCAGTTACGTCATCTAGGATTTAATCTCTTGGGAGGATTAATAGACTGTCTGCCATCTGTGATATCTAATATTCTAACATTGATTTGAGGTGGCCGGATCTTCTCTCTTAAGATAGACAGCAACTTTTGAAAAATATAATGATTATTTTATTTCTTTAACAGGAGCTCTGAATATGTGTTATTCTTCACCAAAATCTCTCTAGGGGCTTGTGGAGAAGCATAAGCTCTGATTAGCCAAATTTTTTTGGCAAATGTGGAAATACGGGTGTTTTCCAGCTTCCTGTAAAAGGTACAAAACATATGACCTCAACAACAGGAACCATGCAAAAGATTTCCTAAACCCCAGGTCTTGGAAACATTTGCTTCAGTATGTGTTTCAGAAATAAACAAGGAAGATAGCAACCCTTTGCAAGATTTGGAATCAGTATCAGGTCCTTAAGAGACAATGAAAGCACAAAAACTTCAAAGTGCAAACCAATCTTCAAAAAAAAACCCCACAGGAATTTGATCTAGAATCTCATCAGATTTACTCTAATCCAAGTATTTATCAGAGATACAGGAGAGTTAAAAAATAAAAGTATTACAATGGACATGCTCTGAAAACTATTGGCTTGAGAAGCAAACGCCAAATTGTTACTGAGTCGGGTACTGGAGGGTTAACGAGGCAACAGGGAAAAAAAATCCAGCAAGTTAAATAGAACATTTTCATGATACTGATGCTTTCTCAAATTGCAAGTGACATTTGGGAGAGAAATACTTTGCAAGCTGCAGAATCACTAGGCCCTCTTTCAAACACTGATTTCCATAAATGTTCCTTCTGCCTGGCAAGTACATCTGTTTGAAGGCACCCTTGACTAAGTGTTGTCCTAGTTAGATATCTTTCCAAGAACTTTCCAGTATCATAGAACCATAGAAACATAGAATGGTTAGGGTTAGAAGAGACCTTAAAGATCATCTGGTTCCAATCTCCCCTGCTATGGGCAGGGAAATATCACAATTCAATATCATAATTTGGCAATTAAAATGTGAATTAAACCTGGACTAATTTTACAGAAATATTTTGTAGCAGTGTTGCAACATTAATGAGATTTTGCAGCAGTAAAGCCTTAACCTTTTTGAAAATAGTTGTCCAAACCACCTCAAAGGCAGTTAGAAGGTTAAGATGCCAATACTGTAAAACTCATGCTGGAAAGGCCTTTCTCACACTCACGTGCAGCCAGTGAAATAGCAGATATTCAAATATGAAACGGATTCCTTCATTCAGTGTTCAGAGATAAACAAAGTGTCTTTCAAAGTGGTTTAATCAACGGCTAAACATCCCAAAATTAATAGGATAGCTCTGGAATTTGGAACCTTGTCCTGGCATCAGAAGGAAAATCTGAATGCTATTGCCTTTTTTGAAGGGCAGAGTGGCACAGATACAATGGGCCAGAGGAATGGTTATGATGAGACAAAAGGATTTTCCTCCTGTTAAGTTCCTGATCCAGGTGTATACGTGCAACCAAGACATGGCTCATATCACTTAACTCGTGCAGTTAATCTTACGGTAGAAGACAAGGGTAGCATAGCAACAGCAATCTAATATCTTCAAGAATTTTCTTTTACTAAAATATTATTTTTATCGGTGAATATTATATACAAAAACTTTGGTTTGGACCCCTCTTGGCAAGAACTGTCTAGCCTCTGCTTCAGTCTGATATGGAAGTCCTTTCTCAAGAAAACTTCTCAATCTAAAAAAGGAATCTTGGCTGGTGAAGACACTGGGCTACACTTAAGTAGTATTGGAGTTAACATACAGCTTTAAACACTGGATACATAGAAGCAAAATGCTTCCTTCAAACAGTAGAATAAAAATGTGTAATTCCTGGGAACCTTTCCTTGCCCACCCTGAAGCCAAAGGCATTTTAAGTGAGAAAAGGCTTAACATAAGTTATTGACTGTCATTTATTGTGTATACAGGTGCAAAAACATCCAGAGTCACCTCTAAATTTTTTCTTTCCAAAGTCTTCTGGACTTGTTTCATAGCTCTGCAAACAGAAATCAGACACTATTTCTTCCCAGCTGTTTCATTTGTTGTTTTTTGTTCATTGGGAGTTTTTTAAACAACTGTATTCAGAGTGAAGACAAATGATCAAAAAGCCATTGACAGCAATGCCCATTTTCTTTTAGGCAGTATTTACTTTTGCCTAGCAAGCTGATAGTGAGGAGACTTCCACTGCTGGTATTAAATTTAAGGTGTTTAGAAATAAAAATGCTTTCACAGATTAATTTCAGTTCCCAAATAAATAATTTAAAATATTGTGATATTTCAAGGCAATTGCAATAGCCTGCCTACTATAGGCATATGGAGTATGCAAGAGTGGTCCTAAAGAAGGTTAAAAACTAAAGGAAAAAGCAGTTTCAGAGTTCAAGGCCAGGCTGGATGGGGCTGTGAGCAGCCTGGTCTAGTGGAAGGCGTCCTTGCCTATGGCAGGGCAGTTGGAACTGAGTTGTCTTTAAGGTCCCTTCCAACCCAAGCCATTCCATGATGATATTCTAAGCCTGAACTGATTCAGTACATCTTTCAACAGCCAGGACCTCTGCAGATACTAAAGCTTCCTTGCCTGATCACACCTCCCATGCTCTGATGTGAAAGTAAAAAATTCTCACCTGCCCACTCCTGCAAATCTATCTCAGTAAATATGATATAAAATACCTAATTCCAGGCGATGAAAAGCAAAAATGATTTAAGGATTATTTTTTTCTTCCTCGTTCCCTCTGCATCGAGAGAAGTTTAGCCTGGAAGAACTGTAAAAATGAAATAAAGTTCACAGCCTGAATAGTAGTTTTGAATCTCTCTCTGCAAAATTTTCAGCTGAGCTTTTTCCTCTAGAAAAGACACATGTACGCATTTATTCAAAGCAGCAGAGTCTGAGAAAAGAAGTAAATTGAACTTCACAGTACTTCTCTTACCATGATGCCAGTGTGAATCATTATGTAATGCACAGTTTGAGTAACATCAGCTGCATGGATCAGATTGTGATAGGGATTTTTGTATTTGCTGTAACCAACTTCAAGAGCTTCAGCAAAAGAAATAAGATTGGGAACAGGGATCTACAGAGAAGAAAACATTAAAATAATTGGATTTTTCCTGCAACAGCTGCAAAGTCAAGCATGCAATGAATGAATTACATATAATATACCATAGAATCTAGTGAGCAAACAAAAAAAGAAAAATTTTAAATATAAAGGTCTGATATCATACATGCACCAGTAAGTCTCCACACAATTTCTGTAGATGTTATATCTCTCTACATACACCATGCACAAGACACTGTAGAGCTATCAACCAAATGGTTTTCAAGATGTGTCTGTCTGCACCAGGAATGCATAGATTGCACATACAATACAGGCATGACAGATAGGAGTCTAACAACAGGATTATCTCCTTTTCTTCACCAGTTTTGCCTTGCTTGAGACAAGGTTTGCTTTAATCTCATAGTATGACTTTCCTTCCTCCAGGCAACATGTGAAGTACAGGTACAATCTGGTCCCACTTATTTTTGCATTGTGCTGGTTTTGGCAGGGACGGAGTTAATAGTCTTCATAGTAGTTGGTATGGGTCAATGTTTTGGATTTGTGCTGTAAACAGAGCTGATAACTCCAGGATGTTTTAGTTACTGCTGAGCAGTGATTGCACAGAGTCAAGGCCTTTTCTGCTCCCCATCCCACCCACCACTGGGTAGCCTGGGGTGCACAAGAAGTTGGGAAGGGACACAGCCGGGACAGCTGGCCCCGCTGACCCAAGGGACAATGCTCCCTACGGCCCCATGGTCAGCAACACCCGCCTGGGGGAGCCTGGGTGGGGGCTGCTGCCTGGGGCCTGCCTGGGCACCGCTCAGCTGCTGCTGAGCAATTGTCTGCATTTCCATCATTTCTTCTTGGGTTTTATTTCTCTCTTAGATATTAATTTTCTATATTATTATTATCACCATCATTATTAAACTGTACATATCTCAACCCACAAGTTTTCTCACTTTTACGCCTCCAATTCTCTTCCCCCCATCCTGCTGGGGAGAGGAGTGAGAAGTGACTGTGTGGTGCTTATTTGCTGCCTGGGGATAAACCACATCACCCATTTAATGAAATTACATTTCCCTTAATAATTTTTTCTTTATTTAAAAACCCTGCAATGCAAACAATGGGACTGAGAATGGGCTTAAGCCCACTCTGCCATTAGCATTGTGTACTTCATGTCTATGTTAAAATGGCAGCCCTGGTGTGGTTCTGACTTCAAGTACATAAAACCTGTTGGAAAAAGCTGGGTTACCAGCCTAAAATTAAAATATTCAAAGAATTTCAGGGTGAGACAGCCTCTTCAAAAGAAACACTGAGTTTTCTCAGTGAAGAGATTTTGAAACTTTTGAAAACTTTCATTTGGTACTATAATAATGATAAATTTATTATTGTGATCCATTTTTTATCTCAGCCTTTCAAAGTTGTCTGTAAGGACTCCATATTGTATTGCAAAACCCTACAAACACCTTGGAAAAGCAATTTTTCTCTTTATATATCCCCCCAGATTGTTTAGGAGAGGAAGATTCAGCTGAAGCCCCTGCACAGTGGTGATCAACATACTAAGATCTAGACCATGAAAAAGGTATTTAGGACTAACTAGGGTTTTCTGCCTTGTTAGTAATGTTTGGTCCGTAAAGCTGGGAGACTGATTCAGGCCTGTTGAGTAAATAGCCTGTATACATAATCTATTTGTGTGACACAAATGACATGACAAGGGTATATATACACAGCTCTCCATTTTTTGGGTTGCAGAAAAATTTGCATGTTCTGGGTGAAGTCTCATTTGGTAGAACTATTGGCATATTACGATATTTGCCATATTCTTTGAAATTCTGCACTGCATTGTACAATAAAAGAAAAACATTTCAATGCTGGGTTTCTTGTATTTTAAATTTGACACATGTATTCTTGCATATATATTTTTATTCATGGTTAGTTCCTGACCTTGAAACGGCTCAAAAGGTCATATCGGGTTAACAGCTCATACATCATAAATTTCAGACTGTGCTCTCCACTCGCTTCATTTAGGGCAAATACGTCAAAAGACCACTTATCGACATCCTGTAGAGGAGGGAAAAAGAAAAAAACACAAAAATAAAAAAATACCCCCAACAACCCAAAAACATTACATTTCCATCCGTTTAGCTAGTTTTCCATTTAATCACTGGAGAAGATACTTTGGAGTTTTTCAGAGGGAAGAGGGAGAGTTTGGTGGTTTTGCTGTCCAACTCTTTCAAACTCCTAATGTAGATAACACATTAATGGCTACTTCAATATTAATGATGAAAACAATTGTGTCAGTTATGAATAAAATACTTGCAACATGACTGAATCAACTTTGCATGCTTTGCATCAAAGGTCTTAATCTTTCAAGTTTAGCTTTCTCAGTACAAATTGTCTATAGAACCTTATGGAGATAATCTGAATACCACCCTTCAAACAGGCTATTGTGCAATGTCATTAACACTGATGTCATTAACCATAAAGCAATTTAAGAATAACAGTGTTTGGCTTTCAAGGAAAAAGTTGAGGTACTTCATTTTCAAGAAATACCAGTTTTTAATTGCATTCATAGACATCGGAACTCAGCTTACTATAAAAGATCATCTTTTGGCTGAACTAGAGTAATACCTTAAATTTACAGCAAATACTGTACTTGTTCCATAAGCTTCAGCTTCTTTTGTTAGCTCTATCCCAATACTATCTCCTTTTTCTTTCCTAAAAAAGAAACAAATGCTGCTGTCTGAGACGCTGATTACGATACCACTGGGAGCTGATAAAACTGTCTCACATTTCTCTAAGAATTTCTATACAAACTTCATTCTATTGCTCTAATGCAATCTAAATTAAATCACAATTAATCAGAATCATATGTTGTTTTTGAATTTTAACTATTATTTTCTCTGCTCTGTGTGCTCAGTTCTGTAGTACTAACTATGGCTAGGGTACGTTCAGAAGAAAAATATTCATCTGACCTTAGAAGTCACTAAACATAAGTGCAAATACATTCAAATTCCACAACGATTAAACTTCTTTCACCTTAAATGTGACTATGACTTCTGCTGGATAAGCCAAACCAACCATGCTTGAAGTTTTTCGGTACATCCTAAAAGAACAAATAAAATATTAAGAAATAGCACTCCTTTAAAAACATACTGGAACAGTTTATCTTTTTTTGTCTTTCACAGTTCGTGAAATAAGAAGAATCTATCTAAGGGTCTGGCCCCAAAGATTTATGTAATCTTTTATGACGTTGTGAGAAAAACCCCTTTGCAGGTATGTTACTCTTTAATGTTACAACAGCCTTCAGTACAATTTAGTGTAGAAGTTACAAAGCCATTTAGTTCATCCCCAGAATTTTTCAAGGCCTAGGAGATTTTACAAATTTAGAGATTTCATCTGGAATTCTGTATAGAAAAATAGAGTGGCTGCAGAAATTGAAGCATAACTTCTGGCTCAAAGATTTGCTTCAGGTTCATCCCACCGTTTAAAGGATCTCCAATGACAGGCACTGTGGTTAAATGCAGGACTTGTTGTAACAAGAAAACAAAGCCCTCACCTCTCTACAAAGATCCCAGCCTGTACAGCGTGCACAATGCTCCGGAATTTGGGCTTTTCCTCAGGTCTCCTCTTCACTATTCCCATTTCTCTTGTGAATGTAGAAGCTAACCAGTCCCGCACCTCCAGTGGGACTGAATCCGACTGGATGTCAGAGAGTTCATCTTCAGTGTCCAAAAGTTTCCTACAAAAAATTAATACAAGGTAACCAACAAGACCTCAGACCTAATAAGAAGAGTACTGACAGGCGAACAGCAAACAAAACTTGATTTTAGAGGAGCGGAGGTTGACTATAGTACCGATTCAGCACATCACTAAATGTCTTCTCTGGCAGACGGACTGAGACCAAGGGGAAGCTGTGCACAGCAGATATCTTCTCTCTCTCCCACTGCTCATGTTCCAGAAGGTAAAAGAAATAAAATGCAAGTTATTCAACTGGAGACAAGAAATTATTTTTCTACTAAGTTGTCAGAGCTGTGGTGGATTTAAGTGTAATCAATGAGCCATAAAATCCCAAGAAGACATCTAAAACAGCAACTGACAGAAATGGCAGCAGGGTTGCTGCTATAACTGAGAACACCACTGGTCTATTGATGTGTCCCCCAAAATGGTACAAGAAGTGTTTTGATATTTACATGCAAAAGTAAATGATGCTCAATAGCAATGATGTGGTGAACGGATGTCAATGAATGCCCTGTACACATGCTCATCATGCTGTTCCAGCACAAGAAAAGCATTAAAGAGAATTAATTCCTTTATTGAAGAGAATTAATTCCTTCTATGTAGACATCCATATTTCTGTTGAAGACAGGGTAACAAAGTCATAGCAGTAAAAGTATTATACAAGATTGGATTGCAAGCCAGCTTTCACAGTTGTTAGCAGTTCAAAAAGCTAGAAAAGTTATATATAGCTCTTGCAAACCAGAAGAAGTATTAAAAAGAAACTTCAACAAAAGTGAATTAGAGGCCATCAGTTTATTTAGAAGAAACATGTAACTAAATATTCTCTTTAAACAGACTCAACGCTTCCATTCCACACTTCTATAAATCTTTTTCTTGCAGTTATTTGCTCTTATCACTCAGACTGCTGGGGTTTCCAGGAACCAAATCCCTTATTTAGTCAGATATCAAGTTTTCCTTCATTCAGTTATGCAAGAAACCCCAGAGCTAGGATGACCTGCATACATGCAAAACACGCCACCCTTTCAAAATATTTTCTTGAAAGTGGTACCAATTGAATTGCAGGCATTATTTGATTACATAGATCTGTTTCTCTAGTGCTGCCTTTCTGAAACACGGATGATTAAGGAAAGCCTGAGTATGGTATAGTTCAAAAGAATCCCCACATAAATTTAATACTATCTGAGGGATTATAGGAAGATGCCTAATAGGAAGCATATCAGAAGAATCACATAAATTATTGGTGAACAATGAGCATAGTGTATTTGTGCTCAGTTTCAGCAGCTCATCTGGCTTACAGTATATTTTTTGAGATTTTTCAGCTGGGGTAAAAAAAATTAAAATGCACCCCTCATCCTTCCCCAGTTTACTGAAAGAACAGCAGAAACATTCCTATTTTTCAGAGGCATAGAATTACCAGACTAGGAAGGCTCTTTAACATGGAGTACAAGAAGACCAGAATGAACAAGAATTATGAAAATTTCTGACAGTGAGACAACAGCCAAAAATCAGAAACTTAATTTGGAAGAGCAGGACTTGTGTGGAGGAAAGGATTTGAGCAAGTTATCTTGCAAAACTGAACCACAGATGAGACTGGGCATAGGTCAAAGGCTGTAAACTGGCTTTATTTCCTAAACGAAAACCTATGTTACAGTCCACTTAAATCTGTACTAGTCTAACACTATTATCAAATATCCCTGGAGAAATCAGCACATTTATATTTCTGAAGAATATTTGACATTTGATGTATTTTTAGTATAATAAGGAAAAAACCTTATAATCCCTAAAACATATTTTTGTTACTATTCCAACTGTTACTCAAATGAGATGAAAATATTCCCCCAATTAGAGGACTATGGGCATTGGGCTACCTCAGAGCAGATGCCAGGATATTCCACATCACCTGTGGGGCAGGAAGCAGAGCTCTACATCAGTTTGCTATAAGCAGATGCAGATCTAAATTTGGGACCAAGCCCTGAGCTCTGCAGATATGAGCCACTGGAGTACAAATTAAGACTAGTAAGACACACTGCAGTCTCTCTAATGTTTTTAACCATTCATCTGTAATGTAGGAGGACTATTCAGTCTGTAAATGACAGTAGCAGGAGTTACTTCATGAAGACAGAACAGAGAAAATAGTATTTGAAGTAAGTGTTCATTTGTTCCGTAATTTTCATGAGGCCACTGCTCTCTGAAAAGAGATGACTGAACAACATGCCAGGGAGGAGAGAGCTTCAGTGGCTCTGCTTCTAACTTAAATAACTAGGAAAGCAAGTGCAACACATAATTAATTTGTGAGCACAAAATCTTACAGATGCCTCAACACATACGATTAATAACTTCTCAAAAAGGATTCATTTCTTTCAGGGGCCTAATTGAAACTACATTCAAGGAGAGGAAACAAGGACTAGTCATTCATCTCACTCCAAACCATTCCAGCATTCTATGCCTTAAAAAAAAAAAAAAAAAAAAAAAAAGAGGATTAAGACCAAATAATATCTAAAGACAGGTTCAAAACAAAGGCACACATTCAAAGCACTGAACTTCCTATGAAATATTACAGGGATTTTTGCAGGATTTTGCAATCTAACTTGTAATTGTAAATTGCAAAATATAATTTTTAAACTGTAATTTTGTGACATTTCAAAAAGTGCAAAACTGCCACATAGGTTCAAAAATGTCATGGGACAAATTAATGAACTTGTGACAAGGCTAGAACGTCTGGCTTAGCAAATATTTGGAATGGAGTGACTACAAGGCCCATAGCCCCATCCTCCAAATCAACCAATCTGAAGACCAGAGATTGTAGGCATTTTAAAGCTAAATAGATGTTCCACAGTCAGTCTTAAAGCAAAACTCTACTGAGATAAACTTCATTCAACTGGGAGGCATGAACTCAAACATCCCAGCTCAATTAATTAAATGTATATATACTAATAGATGCCAAGGCACACACTTTAATTTTTCTTCCATGAAGCTAAGGAACACCCAAAAATGCTAGAAAACAAAACAACAAAAATAGTTCTAACAAAATGTGCCACAGAAAATGCTTCTTTTTTCAACACAAAGTCAGAATTTCAGGGTTACATACACTTATTTTGTTCATATATCATTAGCTTGTTAAATAGGTGCAATACGAGGAAGGGATATGCGTGGGAAGGAGAGGGGGAGGCTTGGGTTATTTAATTCTATTCATTCCATGAGTGGAACCTTCATTGACAGTTGTGGGAATAAGACATGGCCCATGGCATTTCAGCTTAGCAATCAATTAATATTGCAGTCATAGTAACTAATAACCTGATCTTCTTGTCACAGTACTGTGTTTTTTGCCAAAAATAATTTTTCAAAATTCAAGTAGGGATAATTTCTAGTTCTCTTTTCATTTAATTAGAATTTTAAATATAGCAATTCACTAGTCAGAAGTATATTTCTTTTCCCTTGGGAATAGATCAGATGTACTATGGAGGAGAAAAAAAGAAAAGAAAATTTAAAAAATTAAAATTAGATAATGGCTATGGGGGAAAAAATCCATCTTTGTTGATCAGTCATGCTGCCTAACAGAGGTAGTGAAAGATTTCCAGAGGAGAGATTGAGAAGGTAGTATTAGCTATTTGCCAGTTAGTGAATTAATTAAGCCCTTAAGAGTGAATTAAAGAAAGTCCTCTTCTAGGTCTAGGATGCAGAAGAATTTATGGTCTAAATAGTCAGTTCATATTTTAACCAATTATTTAGTTCTATTAGCTCACTATCTTCCTGAATAAGCATGAATCAATACATTCAATCAATATTTCCATCCTCTATAACCCATTACAATTTCCACTAACATCCACTAAAAGTTTCTCTTGATTGCCATGAAGGATAAACAAATTGTAAAAAATAATGAGGGGCATATTTAGTACATAAAGGTCTTTCTAAAGGAAATTATGAATTTGCCAACATGTTGTACTAATAAAATTAGCACATTCTTAGAAGAATTGTCCTCATATGAAGAATTACCAATTAATTAAAATAAATGGAAAATAATTTTGTGTGAGTACAGGCATTACGACAGGAGTAATGTAGGAAGGCCCACTGTTACTGGAAATGTTCCCTTGCTGATAGGTATTGCCTATTCAGAAATACACAGGTATATACCAGAGGACAACAACAACCTTAAGATTCAGCTCAGGATACTCATGATTAAAAAATACCATTTTTCAGAGTACAGCTGTGAGCCACTGTCTTTTCTCTTCTTTTCTTTTCCCTTTCCTTTCCTTTTCAGTTGCTTTGATATGGTATTCTGGGACTTCTGTAAGGCAGGGACTAATTCAGGGCATGACTTAGAAATAAATCAGCAGCAAGAACTTTGAAACAGAAAAATTCAATAACTTTGGAAAAGGGATGCTGGGCATTTATTAAATACCCTAACTCAACTGAGAGGCTTTAGTCAGAATTTAGTAGATTCTCATTGATTTTAAATGCTTTTTTTTAATATAAATTGAACGCTTTTGTAAGCTTTCCTCTCAGAAAAAAAAACCCAGAAAAAAATAAAACCAAAAAACCAAGCCACGTTAGCTTAGTACAAAAGATTTCAAAGGCTTGTTTTAAGCTTTTATAAGGGCGGAATGTACTGAATTAATCTCAACACAATAAGCTTTTTCTCAATAGCAGCTTTTGCAAAAGTATCAATTGTAGATTCCCTTAATGGATAAAGTGAATTATTTACTTCAAATGGTACATTTGTTTCTGACATATTCGGGCAGAGCACATTTAACCATAGACTGGCTATGGAGGAAAACATTACATGCTCAGCAAACTTGACTGAATATTCAAGATGAAAATTTAACTTCTTGCTTAAATAATTGCCACTTCAAATCTCTCCCCAGCTAAGCCAGCTCTGAGAGGAATCACACAGACCGTATTTTTCATGTGGCAAATAATTACCAAATAGAACAGCCCATTCCACCTGTTTTATCCTTGGCATTAGGCAGATTATGTTCTTTAACATTCATAGATTTTTTCCCAAAAAGGTAATTTTAAGGAGAAATATATTCTAGATCTTTAAAAATAAATTACATCATTGACTGAATAGCCCACTGTTCTGTGAATGTATAAATGAACAAATTAATCTGTCTTTTCAGGTTGAGATTTGGAATAAATATTTTTTAAAGTTTTGAAAAATATGTACTTATCTTTGATGTAAGAAAATTGAACTTTCTCAATCTTTGCACCATCAAAGACATTTTTCTGGTGTGACCAACACTGCCGGTGTCCCTGCATAGATATCGGTGTCTGAATTGGCACAGTTTCTGCCATAACCAGAGCCTTACAAGCAGTGAAACCTCTGTGACTCACAAAGATACCACATCTGGTATGCTACAGGTGAGAACAGAGTGCCAATGGTCCTGCAATGTCAAGGAACAGTTTCCTGCTGTGAGATGCTCAGTAGCAACTTATGGAGTGCTAGCTCAGAGACTTGCAACACTGATACTAAAATACAGCTTGTGAAAATTATATATGATAAGAAACATTAAAGGTAGATCCTTCACTGACTTTGGCTCTCATTTAAAATAGGAAGCTGCTAAATGTATATTGATGGCTAGAAGAGAGTGAAAGAAAGCACAAGGTTATCAAATAAGTATCATCACAGTTTATTATTTTTTGAGATATTAATTCCTAGCCTAAGATGGAGTAGCTGCCATGGGTTTGAAGAACTTGAAAACACCAGGTAACAGCCTTCTCCAGCTTGCAAACATAACCCAAACTGCATACTGAAAGCTGCCCAAGAACAGGCTATACTGACCATTCTTCACCTCAGAATCTCCTGGAAATGGGAGAATTTCATTAAGTTGTTGGGCTGTTGCTGAGCTCCATTCCCACTTCCACAACACCCATCTCTGGGAGCACCAGGATCCAGTCAAGCATTTGTTCCTTTCTGTCTCCTTGCATCTCACGTGGCAAAGATACACACGCGCATGTTCCTATCACAGATATTTCCATGGTGCGCTTGAAGGGTCACACAGACATTTGGTGAGAAGAAATGACAAAATTCATTGTCTTGCAATTTAAACTATCTCCTTTTTGTCCAAAATTTGAGGATGTGTTTGTCCCTGTTTAAGTCCCAAAACCACAAAAAAATATTTGGAGCATTGCTGGAGTAGTACAGTGGAAATTCAGTGTAGTCCAAGGTGTTTATTACAACAGCAGTCCCAAAGTTCAGGTTTAATGACCTCCTTTTTAGCTAACATTATACATATCATAATGTGTATTTTTTTCCTAAATAAGAGCTTTTTATCAAGAACTGTGTTTGCCATTGTAGTGTCACTGAAATACATTCACTATTTCCAGAGCTCTCATGCAAATATATATTACTACAATGTCACCCCTAATGACATTTCCTTTCTCTTCATGAACCTGTATTTGTTATTTTGCCTTGTTGAATCAAAGATGCTCAAAAAACTTGCCAGCTATATAATACAGAGCTACTTCATGCATTACTGAAATGCAGTCTCTTCTAAGTCAAAAGTTCTCAAGAGGTTAAAGCCTTAATTAAAAGGGCATTATACAGCCTGAAACAAACAAAAACCCTGTATGGAACTGCAACAGCACAGATAAATATCCTCCTGAAATAAAGTATACTTTCTAAAACATTAAGGCATTTAAAAATAAAACATAATTGGAATAAACTGCTCTGATTTTACTCAGAACAACATAAAAGTATTCTCCACAATAAATTATTATTATTATTATTAAGCTTTGGAATACATTTTTTTCCTTTCATCTTGTAATTTCCATCTAGATTTTATTTGACTTATTTTCTTTTCAGTTAGTGTGAATGAAAAGCTGCATTTACAAGGAACGGAACAGCTGTCATGACTGAATTATCAGGCTGTATTTATTTCCTGTTTGACTCTAAATATCCTTCTTCCATTGCCTTGAGCCAAGTGGCAGGTACTAATGGAGAAAATTCTTCAAGATTTGTCAGAATTATTTATAACACCTATTAAGTTTGAACTTCTGAGGGACTGGAATTGTGACAGTTTCACTGATTGCTTTCAGCTGATGGTGAACCTCTGCTTCATCTATCAGTGTTAGATCTCTTTCACGGAAGAGTTTAGCGCAGCACTGAAAGATGCAGCAGTCCAATAAAGAGCTTGTTAAACAAGCTTATTGAGTGACATGGGGCCACAGATAATGAAACTCACAGGAAAGCAGCACTTACTTGATGCCTGATGTCTGTGCTTTCCAACTTTCCATCAGCTCAGAACCTTATAGAGATATTATTATATATGTCATACATTATATGACAGTCACTGCCCCAAACCAATTTTTCCTCACTTTGGAAGGTTATCCCTACTGCCTATCCCTGTTCCTAAGAAGACTACTCTCAGAACTTCATAAATAAAATCTGTTGTGTTGTTTCTCTGCTTTTGCCCCTAACACAGCTCCATATCATTTTAGAAAGCTCAAGAATGGCAATGAGTATGTGTAAATAGTTACAAAAAATGCTCAGATAAATGGCTGTAGTGTAGAGAAACAGAGAAGCAGATAAAGGGAAAGTCAGAGGACCTGAAAAAAATATTTCATCCTCTGCTAAAGGGTGTGAATTCTACAGATATTTGCAGCTGACTGTTGCACTTTAAATAAAGATTCAATATGCCATTAACTTACATGTTTGAATGTTCTTCTATGTGCACACACAACTTTATAATATGATACAGGCTTTTCAAGAAACTCAAATGAAATAATGGTATACCAGGACAAAAAATGGCTATCTTCTACTGGAAGAAATTGGAACTGCTCACTGAAAAAAAACCCAGGCTTAAAAAGAGAAAAGTGGTTTTGCCAGAATAATGCCAGAGATTTAATTTTTAAGTAGCACAAATGGTTTCCTGGAGCTGTGGAAGAGACCAGGTTCTTCCTTGATCCTTGGCTACATTACTGACCATGTTCTGTGAGATGTGTCATACTTGGATCTCTTTATTGACTTTAGTTTTGACGCTTCTTTTTGCTTTTTTCTTCTCTGTGCCTGTGAAGAATTGCAGGAGGTCCTTTGGCTATAGGTGAGGGACCACTGTCAGGACCATTTTATTATCTTGTTTCGTAGAATATATATCATAACAGAAAGATGAGTTAAGAGGATTCAAGTAACAAACTCTCTGTTTATTGCTATTCCTAATCTGTAGAGTGCTATTCCTGTCTGCAGAGATATTTAAAAGACCTTTCCCTCAGCTGATATTGAGGTCTGTCGCCCAGAAAAGTGGAGAAGAAGAGAACGCCACAGACAGGATTCAATTTTAGATCACTGGCTGAAGCTGTGGTCTTCCTCTGCTAGGATAAGCAATGGGTCAGTAAATCTACCAGGACAAAATCCAGGGATGAAGACTGGGCTTAAAATAGAAATCATGGGTATTTTCATGTGTGTTGCAGACACTGACCGAACAGCAATTCATGTGTAAGAAACTTACTGAAGTTAATTGAACTTCGCCACGTATAAAATTGCAAGTTCAGGCTCAGCAGAAATGGGCCATTTTGCTTATGATCTAAACTATTATTTCTAATCTACTAATGAGTGCAATTAACTCAGTTCCAGACTCCCACAGAAGTAGCTCTGTGCAAGACAAAGAACCTGCATTCTTTGGGGGGAACAAGGAGAAATGCAACCACACAAGCTAACTCAGCCTCCATTGGTATTTGACTCAATGATACACTGCTTTGTTCATTAAGGATTGGCTTCCCAGGAACTCGAGAGACCTTCTTTGTGCATTTAGATTTTTGAGTGTAGACTTAGACTACAGAATGCTGTTCATGCTATTTGAAACGTGATTATCTTTGCAGCTTGCCATGGAAAAGAGCCTACTATGAAAGTACCAGTGGTAACTATGGTGTTTCTCAGCCTCACAATAAATATCTCAGTTTAAAATTGTTTTTAATGGGGAAGTGTCAAAATTTAAAATAGAACCATACATAATATTGCCCAACTAAGACATGGAGGCTCGGTCTCTATTTTTAGGATAAATTTAACACAAAGACCACCAGGTTAAAAAAACCGCATCATACTGATTCTGAATTTCATGGAGACTGCATTAGTCCAAGGAAGAGAAATCAAAATCCAAATCAAATAGTGTAAACCAAAATGAACAATAAGGAGATACAATATTGAAGTACAAACCACTAAAATTAAAAGAATAAAAATAGAAGAGTAGGTTTCATTATAGTCTCACTTTTAAATATTACTTTAAGCATAATTTGACTTATATGTCTACATACATGTACTTCATAAATATAGCTATAGGTATGGAAAGATATACATAAAATATATGCTTAATGCATATTTACATAAGGAATGCTATCAAAAATTTGGTAGGCCTACAAACTCTAAAGTTGTTTTGGTGAAATCAAGTATTCAAAAAATAAGAGCAAAACAAGATACCTGTCTCAAGTATATCCTGATTTAGTACCGTGAAAAATCAAAATACTCTGTAAAATACTGGATGAAATAAATAACTATTATTAAACATTGTTATGCAATGAGCTACGGAAGAGCAAAACTGTGTTGATACACTGCAGTGGAATTTTTGAAAATAGTCACTATTAGGAGGTCAGAGTGGCCTTAGGATTAGCAAAGTAACCTGAGAACTATGAAAAGCACTATAAAATTTTATATGTTTGGGGTTTTTTGGGCAGTTTAGTAATCTTGCTATCAAGTGGTATGAGGGCAATTAACTTACTTAAAGATTTGCTTACAGCAAAAACAATGCACCCATTGCTGCCAGAGCCTATGTATTGTCAATGGTACCAGTTTTCTTTGTGCCTGAAATGTCTGCTATTTGTCATGATATTCCCACACAGAGGCAGAAAGACTGGATTCCTCATTGCAACGCTACGACTCATTTCCACAGAAGCCACCTCAGTTTAGAAACTAAGTAAATCTCAATTTATTTTCCTGATCCTGGTGCTATTACTCAGAAAGAGCTATGAATACTACACCCATTTAATCCCAGTGTTTGGGAGGTCTATGGAGAAATAATTAGTGGTTTATCTCTGAAGCAGTACTTCAAGCACTGTATCAGCTACATAGATTTGCAAGGGGAGGGGAGGACACACACCACAGAGTGTTAGGTCCATAAAATAATTCTTAAATGTAGAACTGGGACATACATTGCACGCTCCAGTGGTACTGGGGAAGTTTTGGCAGACATCTTTACAAGACCATTCTGCTTAGAAAAAGCTTAGAAAGGCCAGCTTGCATAAGAAAAACAGTAAGTTAGCTAGCTAATTTCAATACTGTCCATATCTTAAAATTCTTTCAAGAAGCCAAATACTTAGAACTTCTATTTTAATTGGAATTAACCCACATGATTGCCAGTAATACTGCCAGTAATAAACAGAAACTAAGCATCAAACATTAGAAAATAAATCACAGCTTTTCATTCGTGTATTTACTGACCAGTTATTTGGACTCATTTCTGTGAGCACTTCTTTCCAGACAAGTAACATCTGACCTTTGGAATCTTACTTGCTTTAACCTTGCCACTAAAAGACCCAAGAGCCACATATGCTCCTTCTAATGTGTACAGACCTTCAGCTCATGCCAGCCACAATTGCATGCAAAATTTTAAAACACAATTTGCAACATTCTTTTCATTTTGTTTTCCCCTCAGACTTACCTGGTTTCATCAATATAAACTGCCTCCAGCACAGATGCTGCATATTCAATATTCTTTTTTAAATCCACCACATTAATGTCACCCTTCTCTAGCTGCTTTACCAAGCATCTTAATCTGTGAAAAAAAAGAAAAAACAAAAGCCATCAATGCAACAATTCTATCAAATTTGAGTGACTTCATTTTCTTATTGAAACATTGGAACAAACACAACAATGTAGAGGGAGGGACTATCACTGCATTTCTTGTCTCATTTTAAGAAAACCTAGCTCTTTAGAGGGCATTTAACAACAACTGGTTTTATGTTTTTATAGCTTGCTAAATTTGTAAAGTGTACTAAAAAATTGCTTATACATTCCAGAAAGTCAGAGAGGACTTATTAACCATCATCAAAGCAATTTCCTATTCGTTTGTGACATTACTATTATGCCTCAGTCTCTAATTTTTTAAAATAAAAAATAAAACTTTGTGTGTTGCCATAATTTTTCCATGCTTAGGTGGTTAATTATATATTTTTTTAATATCCACGGTATACTATTTGCTTCACTCAAATGTCTTTAATTTTTATTTAGGCCTCCAGCATGTTTTTGCTGTAGAATTTGTATTCTTATTAATATGACCTAATATGGAAGTCTGTTGTTTCTGTGCTTATAGAAAATTCATCATTATACCAGAGGAAAGGCAGTGCCTATGGCAGTAGAAAAATCCAAATTTTCCCAAGTGTGTTTTTAACTTTTAGTTTCAAGAACTTTGTTTTACAGTACAAACGTGGATACACCCAAAGGGGATTTTGTAATGCATCGACTCATGTCTGCAGCAATACACTCACACAGACAAACTCCTTGAATACCAAATTTTTCCTAAACTCTGCTGACAAGAACACTTCTGCTCAATTTAACCATACAGAGTAGATAAAGCACCGGAGTGAAATGAAAACCTTATCAGTAACAGTGCAGAGCTGTGACTAAATGGATGTTTAAAGCATAGGTATTTTCTTTCTTTCGGTGCTTTATCTCTGAGTAGAAATAATCTGCAGTTTTGTATCATGTAAGATAAAGATTTCTGTAATTAAGGATATACCATTATTGTAACAACTTTCAGTAAATAATATTTTTTATGTGCATGAAAAAATTGTGAAACAAACATTTAGATAAAAAGTGCATTGAAATTGAGTCAGCAATAAGATGACTTCTTTCAGAAAAAGATCGTATTTAGGACATGAATGAGCATACATAAAATATGCAAATGTTACATGAAGAGGAGACTGAGGGGAGACCTCATTGCAGTTACAACTTCTTCATGAGGGGAAGAGGAGGGGCAGACACTCATCTCTTCTCTGTGGTGATCAATGACAGGACTCAAGGGAATGGCCTGAAGTTGTGTCAGGGGAGGTTTAGGTTGGATATTAGGAAAAGGTTCTTAAACCAGAGAGTGTTTGGGCACTGGAACAGACTCCCCAGGGAAGTGGTCACAACGCCAATCCTGACAGAGTTCAAGTGTTTGGACAATGCTCCCAGGCACACAGGCTGACTCTTGGGAATATCCTGTGTAGGGCCAGGAGTTGGACTCAATGACCCTTGTGGGTCCTTTCCAACTCAACTTATTCTGTGATAATAATATATCTTATACATATATCTGATATATTATTTTCATTGGGTGCATACAATATCTGATTGGATCTAATTAAAATGTATAAATTAGAAAAATACCGTGATATTCAAAAACAATTTCATAAACTTGGAAAGTACTGTTCTGTCGTAAAACCACTTTCATGTTTTTCTTTATATTTCTTTGGCCCAAGTACAATTATGTTCAAGTGTGTAAGGATAATTTTAGCAAATGGAGTTTTAAGACCAACCTCCTCAGTTCTCTAAAGCCTTAATTCAATTCAAATTAGCCTAGAACATGCAACAAAAAAGGCTCTTAGAAACCATATTTACTTGGTATTTTACACAGTGCATTGCGTATCAATGGAATGGGAAATGTAGTGTTAAAAAATTTTCTCAGAGAAATGAAGTGGGCAGATGAAATACTCTAGGAGCTCATCTCCGATGCAGAAATAACCATATGCATGGGAGACATTTCCAGTACATAACTTCTTCCATTTCACAGGTACCTGTAGACTGAAGAAGGTTATTCATAGACATCTCCCAGAACCCAACACACACTGCAACTCTGCTGTGATGCGTGCTCCTCAGTACTGCACACAAACACACACACAGCCCCTCCTGCGCACCGATGCCAAAATGCCCAGGTGGGTCTGGCAGCATCAGTGCCACTACTTGCAAAATAGCTGTAGGGTGTTTCTGTCACTTCCACTGTTCCCTCCATATTTGACTGAGCACATCTCCAAATCACACTTTCCAGAGGGGGAGCACAAATAAATTTGAAAACTTGTTCTCAAATATAGAAAAACACACAAAAATAAATTTGTAACGCTGCACAGCAGGGGGCCAGGCTCTAGTAGAAAAACATCAGCTTAAAACAGCTTCAAATTCTACAATTTCCAGTGGTTCCATACTATCTGAGGGGATAGATCAGATGACAGGTATTTGGAATAATTTTTATGCTTGCAGGTGGAAATGAGTCCCTGGGGGAGCCTTTAAGCCGTAAAGATCTTGCAACATCTCGCTGCAAAGGTGACAGTCAGCAGGTTAACTTGCCCTGTGGGTACAGTTCACACTCTAGGAGGAATGCAGAACACAGTTAACAGACTGGATGATTTGGAAACACTGCTCAGGCAAATTTAAAGGGATTCTGAAGATGTTGCAGATTCACAGAAGTCCACAAGTGACCTTATCTCATGCACCAATCTTTGTGAAGACGTCCTCAAGAGTCTTTAGCTGACCCAGTGCCGATCTATCAGAGAATCAAGGGATAATTTGGTTGCAAGGGACCTCTACCTGATACAAGCTCTTGCTCAAGACAGGGCTAACCACAAAGAAAGGTATAACTTCAAAGTTAGATAAAATTACTCACAGGTTTTTCTGTTCAAGCTTTCAATGCATGGAGATTTCAAAAACTCTTGGGACAACCAGTTTCAATGGCCAATCAGCCTCATGGTGCATTATGTTTTCACAATATCTAACTGGAATGTCCTTTGTGGCAATCTGTGTGTCCAGACTTTGCTGTGCAGGTCCAAGAAAAAAATGTCTCTGTCTATGTTACAACTTCCCACTAGGAAGGTGGACAAGGCAATAAAATCCTTCCATATTGTCACTGATCACACGCTTGTCGTGTGATACTAATGAAGTCTACCCCAGAAGTCAGAAAAATGGACTTCCAACACAGCAAAATTAAGTGGGTTAGAGCAATATATGAATGGTCTGAACATACTCAACATCTTCTGAATTAAAGTGAATAGCCACAGAGTTTAGGAGCTGACATTGCAGTAATGAAACTAATAATTTAGCGAAGAATAAATATGTCAATTTATAAGACTAAGCAACAAGTGTTAGTACACTCATAGCCCACCATTCCACAAGACAAAGAAACTTGTGAAAAGGACAAGGAAAAGTAACAAAAAAGAATGATTGCTCTAGCTGTATTGGGAGGGTTTTAATTTATTTGCTTTCTTTTAATTGTGATAAATTGAAAACAAACATTAGAAATACTATTTGAAATCCTAAATGTTACTTAAAACTGGAAGCAATTGCATTACCCTGCCTGTGAACTGTGCTACTAAGAAATAATAGACAGCAAAAAGAAAAAACCGGAGGAGCTATTTTGTGAAAGAGAAAAAAAGACTATTTGAACTGGCTTATAACGCAAAGAAAATTGTATGCAGAACTAATGTGATATAAAACATGAAGAAAAGAAGATTCTTTCTCTCGGAACCCCTGAAAACTGCATTATAAAACTAGCAGCCCCAGTTTGTAAGGGAAAGAGAGACATCTGCAATTGATAAAGAAAGTGGGTGGAGAACCATCTTCTGTCATCTTGGGTAAACATCATTAAGAGTGCTGTGGAATCAAATGCATTCATGGACAATCCAAATGCACTCTGCTCCCACCTCTCTTCAATAATGTGTCTGTGACATTACCAGGGCCCATGTTTCCCCAGTCCTCAGCTCTCTGTGCAGCTGATGCCAGTGTCCAGCTGTGGGCAAATGCTTTGAAACCCACCCAGCAACACAGGAAAATCAGAGGAAACAAGGATTTTACTGGGAGATGAAGAAGCATTTCTTGATTAACAATATCAAAATTACAACTCAATTGTTCCCAACTTCCTCATTAAATTGTCCCATGTCCAAACTGAAGTTTTGTTAAATCTACTGTAGCTTTCTGGGGTTTTACCAAATTAACTGAGGGTAGATTTTGTGATGGTATGATGTTTCAAAAAGTTTCCTATGACAGTTTCAGTAACTACAAAAAGGAAAAAGAAGAACAATAAAAAACCGTAAGGAATCAAATGTGACTTTTTGCAATGTAATCATAAGAAAGTCTTATTTTCCAAGTAAAGTCCAATGATAGAAGTATGTTTGGAAATACTAATATTGTCCTAAACACAGGCTGAAGTGCTAACAAAGAAAGGTGCAGGGGTGGGTTTACTTAAAAAAGGGGATTTTAAAGTAGAGAGGCAGACTAGCTGGACAATTTCAATTTCAGATTAAATTTAAAAACTGCCACTTTTATTTCCAAGGTAAAGTAAATTACTAGTAATCACTGAGAATAAATCAAAGTTAAAGACTCAGTTTAAGCGTCTTTAAGAACCAGAAGAGGAAAATTCAGCCTGTAATAAACTACTGAACCTGAGAAAAAGACCCTCTGCCCACTTTCCCTGAACTGCCTTTATTTGCCACGTAAGTCTCCCCACCACTGAGCACTGCAAAGAAACAGCTTTCAAACTTACACATCTGGACTTCACTTAAAACTGTTTTGGAAACTTTGAACAAAAAAAAAAAAGCTGGCTTTTACCACATATCCTATTAAAGGGGAAGTGAAATAAACTGCAAAAAGTAAACTGTAAACTAACGTTGCTTCCTACAATACTTTGAAATTAGTGAAAGTCACTGCTGAAGATGGGCAATGAACGCATTGGTAATTCTTTGAAAATAATAAACATATACTATTGCTAATAAAAGAGAAATAGCTATTGATGTTAATATTCACAATGTGGTTAAAAAAATTATCTGTGTTGGTTAGATCAACTCCAAGTTGTAAATCATTATGTTCCCATGAACTAATTGAGGAAAGCCTAGCTGTGACAATTGTGACAATGTGTGAAAATGTTTGAGGACAGAAAAAAGTTTTTTTTTTTTCTGTAAACAAGTTGTTTCATATTGTGTTTTGGCTATTTAATATTGAACAATGAAATTAAATGGATTATTGTAAACTTTATTATAAAATTGATTTGACCCTCTAAATGAACTTCACGAAGTAAAAATGGGTTGATATGTAATGTGAAATTAAAATTGAAGAGGAGCAGAGTAACCATATCCTGGCAATATGGATAGTTGGTTTAACCACAGTTTTTCAAAACTGGAGAATGGAGGATTTTCCTCTAAAACTATCTGTAATTAAAACCACACACCAGTTTTGCTACCTGTAGTGACTCTTGTAATAATCAGTTGAATAATTTTCACCTGTAGAAAGCATTGGTCTCCCAGGAGTTCCTCAGCTTTCCAAGGCAGAAGTTACATCCTCACTCAAACATGAACACTCTGAAAAAAGATCAGTATCCAACAATTCTAAATCATGAACAATGAGTAGTTCAGCTAATCTATTAAAAACAGCCCAATTCCACAGTCCAAGTTGCTTTAATACCTATTTGAGATTCAAGAAAGTATTTGAATAAGGGGGAATCCAAAATGGAAACAGCAAAACCACATCTTGAAAAGTCACAACAAATTCAAAATACAACTATTTCACTTGAATTCTAAAATTCCCTATATGAATTACCTAAATTCCAATTATTTTTATGTGAACTGGTATAATCTGAATTTTACACATTTCTATTAAGAACGTGTGTGTATAAAATACATCTTTATATAAATACACCAGTCTCTCCAACAAATACAAACAGATGAGAGATGCTGAAGAAATATACACAATATGGTAGCAAAGATTCAGGAGTGATCCCTTTGGGTTGCCACTCCTGTTTCCCTGTTCCTACCTGCAGTTATGAAGTGGCCAATTACCACAGCTTCTAAATGGTTAATCTCTACTTCAAGGTATTTTGCAGTAAGTCAGGGAAAAACAAGCTGATATGGGAATATTTTGCCCAGCAAGGCAAGGCCAGGCCAGCATGTCAATGGAGACCAAGGGTGAGAACTGGCAGCTCTTGACTCAGACCTTAATGTGTGTTTCACTTCCTTGAAATCATAAAAAATGCAGTTCCAAATGCGGTTACCTAACATTTCTTCTAATTACAGTTGCTCTTAATAAACTCTTATGTGAAGAAATACAAGAAAGATATACTGTGTTTTCAGTGCTGAAAACGTGTTTTATGAAATTACTTCTCAGTCACTGCTGTGTCTGAGCATATGCACAGGAAGCCTTGTGGTTGCTAAGGGTTTCATGAATCACATGTATTTCATGATTATTTTAAGCATACAAGTGGTACATGCTGATCTGTAATTGTGATTCAGTCATTAGAAAATAAATATTGAATGTGCTGATAATTCAGACAACATTTTGCTTACCAAAACTTCAATCCCATATTGAAGAATTAAAATAGAAGTTGTGCAGCTATATAGCAATGCTGAATTTTACATTCTCTTAATGAGAATGTAAATGCTTTTTCATGGTGATATAATTGCCTTGGTTGTTCAAATATTGTTTATTTTTATGCAAGATGAAGTGGCTTTCCTTCAGGCAGGCTTCAATTCATTTTACCTTATCCTGTAAATTTACTATTTACCGCTGTAATACTATATAAATATTATCCTTTGTGTCTCATTTAGTAACAGGTTAAACAGGTGTGTTTAAAAAATTTAGTCAAAATTCCTACATTTGCTCTATCACCCAGCTGAAATCACAGAACACTGTGGGGTTTCACAGGGTTTCCACCTGAAACCATAAACCAATTCAAGGTCTCGAAAGCATTTTTTAATTTTTGCGTCAATCTCAACAAACCTAATAAAACAAATTTCAAGTGCCTGAGAAGCCACAGTGTCTTAACCTCAATAATACTAAAGGTCAGCTATTTGCGGCCCTATAATTTTTCATCATTCTCCATAATTTTCACTGGCTACACTGGAGCAACCCCCCAGAGAAGGAGGCTTGTCTGGGTTCCTGTTACTGCTGCTGTTCACTGCTGTCTCTCATGCCTCCCCAGGTTACTCACCCTTTCCCAAAAGTCACTCTCACCATTAGATTGAATATATGTCATGTTCACAAACTCTCACGCATTTGAATTTCTCTGACCTTCCTTTGTGCACACCCAAGCTACAGAATGAACTTAGCCAAACTTTAAGTGTCTTTCAAACTTTTCTCTCACTTCTGCTAAAGAACCACCATTAATACTAATTTATTCTGCTGTTCAATTTCTTTCCAGGTTGAAGCTTAATCAAAAAATCTTTGGACTTCAAACTACTTAGCATGTACAAACATGCAGGTATTTTATCTGCCTTCTGTTAGATCCAAGAAATAATCAACTAATCTCCTTACCCTAAACTCTATAGCTCTTTCTATTGTCTCAATGTCCATTTCCATTATCTGACATTCCCATTTCACAATCAACCCATGAAATCAAAGACAATAAAAATATATAGGAGTGATTTGGAAATTGCAAATTATTCTTCTAATGGCTTTTGCTGAACATTTATTTTTGTCTGAAGATTGAAATTTAATCCACAAGGTTTTCCTGAATATTCTATACATTATATAGAGTCCTAGCTAAAGCTCTTTCATCTTGAAGTTGTCAAATGCTACAAGATGTCTCAAAGTCTTCATCATGAGCTAGCTGAATTCACTATCGACAAGCTGGGAAATCAAATGTAAACTCATCATCTCTCAAAAATCATGCTTGAAGATGATGGCAGACCTTCAGTATGTTTAACTTGTTGGAGCTAATGTGGTAAGCACACAGAAAAGGCACAAAGCCCTTAGTTCCCATAGTGCTTTAAAAAGCTTTATTTTTCCTGCAGACAGCAGCAGCTTTGAGCACAGTGATCAAAGGTGCTAAAAGGCAGATTATCTCCTTCAGTCCTTGGGACTAGAAAACGTGCATTGACAAATGTTGATACTCGTCCTTTGAAAAGGGCATGCAAAGAAGTACAAAATCCTTTTAGAAATATTAAGAACAAGCTATCACATAAAAAGTCAACTGATGTTCTTTGATTTAAAACTGCATTAACCAGAACTGGTAACTTTGTACTGAAAATACTTTCTAGGCTAATACTAAGAAAACATATTGCCGTCATTGCTTTTGAAAGCCTTTTTGGTGCAATTTCTGCTGCCGTTAAGGAGGGAAGATTTGTAAGTGTTCAGCACTAAAATAATGTATGATTAAAGAATCTTCAACCGTGATCAAAGTATCTTCAACTACAACAGCACAAGCATCCTTTCCTCTACTTGATAAAATCACATCTGAGCAAATAGTACAGGAACATTGTAATGACAGTTTGTTCTATGATTTCTCTGTGGAATCAAACTACAGTAAATACTATATAATCTGTATATAATTAACATTTTCATTTTCCTGAGATAGAAATTAGAACTAGGACAGAATTTCCTTGCTGCAAACCACAGGTCAACTTTTATAAAGGTGGCTAAACCCTAAAAGCTAAAATTTCTGGTAACTTTAAAATTTGTTACTTAATAGTTACAGTTATTTGAGACATCAAAAACCTGTAACTGTAGAATCTGTATCCTGGTAAGTAATCTGGGTCCTCTGTGCCTATTTATAAATTATTTTATATTTGTTTGTGACCTGCTGACATCCTTGGACAGAGTATGAAATATAGCTCCATTTGGTTGCTTAGTATGCAATAGAATCACGGAATCATTAAAGCTGGAAGATCATCAAGTCCAACCTTTGGCCAAACACCACATTGTCAACTAAACCATAGCACCAAGTGCCATGTCCAGTTGATTCCTGCCAACTTGCATTTCTCTCAACACACGTACAACTGCCAGCTGATAATATATTAAGGGAACAAAGGTTACCTAAAGGCCTGTATAAGAAAGCATTACAGAAGAAGAGTTTTTTGAAATGGCAGTCCCTCATACTTAGTCTAAGAACACGGTCAGATGTGGTGCCCCAGCTATCACTCTCTGATACATTCCATCTCCTTTTTCCTTGGAACTATTGCTCCACCCACCCCCATATCTGATAGCACAAGAGCATGAGTAACAGTATGTCTTCAACCTGACACTGTCAAAACAATCTAGTTTACCTTCAAGATACTGCACATCAGTTCTACTGAAGTCTTTCCACACAATCAGATGAGGGTCACGTGCATGTACAGTTGTGCTATCAGGTGAATCAGGGTAGCTGGTTCAGCAGGACTAACAGATCAACATAATCACCAAGATAATCCTACTTTGATTCAAACTCTCATTTTTCATTGGATTTGGAAGTCCTCCTTTCCTACTTATAATTAAACTTAAATACTTGAAGTACCAAAGTATAAAAGTTTTACTTTTAATATATAATCACACCTTCCAGATGGGATCAAAGAGCCAATTTATCTTGAATTTTATTTTTAATGTGTATCATGGGTTCTGAGGAACAAGTACAGATCTGTATTTTTGGGATAAAATTGTGAAATGTAAGGATCCCAAATATTTGCATTATGAACTATTACAGACTATTGCATAAAATAATTTAAGAATTATCTTAGTCTGCCTAAACTGTTGTAGAAAAAATACCACCACCTTAATTTAGATGTCTTTTCTACTGAATAATTAGCAGCTTCAAGAAATCTATTTTCACTAAAAGAATTTTTCATTCAAAAGACAGAGCAAGACATAAATTCTTTAGCACAACAGCTGTAGTAATTACAGTACAATTTTGCTGTAAAATCATTACCATCTCAGTGGTTCTGAAGAAAGAATAAAGTACATGTAATGTATATGGCAACGTAAAAATATGAATAGGGTTTTTATTTAAAACCTCAATACAGCAATTAAAATGTAGGAAAAAAAATAGGAGATTCTAGAATTCAGCACTCTATGTTATGTGTGAAATAACTTCTGGCATTTGGAATTGTTAAAAATAAATGTTCTGCTGAAGAATTGCCAAATAAAGTACTTCAAAGCAGGTCTTGGTAATGAGAAGTAGAACATCAGATTAGCTTAAACACTTGAGAGCTATATAAATGTTCAAAAGAGGAAAGAATCAAGCGGGTGAACTTTTCCCCTACATTCTTTAAGAATGGTCATAAATAGGATGAAATGTAACATGGCCATTCTTATTTACACGAGACCCTGATTTAGGATTTGTACATGGGAAGCTAAATTTGAATTAGGGTGAGATAAGAAACCGAAATTCACTGTCCTTGAATAGCTCCATCTTTGAATACTTCAGGATTATTTGACTTAATCAGATAATAGACCCTGGAGCTCATCAGGAAAAATATTTCCCATAAAGTCATTCCTGAACAATATCACGTTAAATCCATTATCAAGCAGATAGTATATATGGTCTACATGCATACTAGTTTTTGTTCTGGAAACAGTTGTCACAGGAAGTGTAGCAAACCAAATCAAACATCATCGGTAGCCAATGCTGGTATAAAGCTGCCATTTTCCTCAGCCTGCAGAGTGCCTGGCACTTCAGTACAAAGGGTTCAGGTTTGTAAGCCTGGAAGGTAAATTGGATTAGAGGCCATTCCTTAGTTCTTGCATTCTTAGTTCTTTGCCTTAAATCACTCAAAAGATAAGAGTTTCTCCTACGAAGTTGCAAAGTGCAGCCCTGCTCTGTTCTAGAGAACTCCAAGAAGGGACAGGCCACTATCCTTACCAGCACTGCCCATGTTTTCCCTACTGTGCTCAGGACTTTGATGAGTTCCTGTCCTTACACACCCCACAAAGCACTTTAACTCCTCTGCTTCAATAAAAGGCACTAACCTCAACTGCTAATCAAATTGTCTTGCCTGATTTGAAAACATGCCATTAAACCAATCTGATTATCAACTTATTGACTAAAAAGGGAAAATATTTTCATAGCTTCCAATTTGTTGATGTTCCAGGTTTGAAATGGAGCATCCCTCAGAAGGTGTAGTCCAGAATCTATCAGCAGAAGTGTTACTTTTGTCTTATTTTGTTCAAACTGAGAAAATCTAGCAAACATAGCCAACTTAAATTCGCCTGTTTATATAAGGTTTACAGATACTATTAGCAGATTAAATTGAAAATTCAGAACTTAGTTCTCAAACTGATCATGACAATATTCATAGAATATTCATGATTGGAATAACATGGACCATCTTTCTTCATTGCTAAATTATATGCTGCCACATTACTTTCTAAACAAAGTCCTAAACAGACCTCAAAATTAACCACAGAACTAATACATCCAGCTATGTTTAATTACTTGTGAAATGGCTTGAAAATGTTCTGTTTATCAGAAAGAGCTTTCAGCTGGAAAATTACTGGGCTTCCAGCAAGAATTTCTTTATAAGAAAATTTCAAACCCACCTTCTAATAAGACAAGATTCTGTCCTTAATGTCTGTCTCTTTTGAGGACACAGAAATTAAAAGGTAACTTCTTCAAAGTGATGACAGTACAACATCCCTCAATGTCCTTCTCTAGGGATGTGAAATCCAACCTGAAAGGTTCAAATCACTTAAAGTCATGACTAACATACGTCCCAATATTTGCATCATTTTTCATAGCTCTACTGAATGAATCACTATCCTTCAGTTTCACTGCAAAGCATTGCCATTCCTTTCAAGTTAAGAACCTGGCTACATTTTAATTTCAAAATAGGAAAGTAGACAGTTCTTGACTCAATATTATAATGTTTGTTTACACACTTACTAAGGAAGAAGCCTGTGTGTATAAAAGAAAAATCAGCAATAAAAGAGTTTCTTAGAAAGTGTAACTACATACTATGATCTGCCTGTCATATTCTCAAACAATAAATTGTTTTATTTTCCATTACTTTTCAGATCCTTTACTGCAGCATATTTTTATTGGAATCCTCAGTTTTGAAATCAAGTTAATCACTTTAATCTAAAACAACATTACTCAGAGAAGTAAGCCTTTCTCAAGGAGAACAGGCCAGTTTTAACACAGTAGCAAACAGTCCAGACATTGATGACAAGGGAGTGCTTGAAGAAAGACCATAGAGAAATACTATAGCAAAGTCTTCAGTAGTAAAATTTCCTAAAATTAATGCAAATGAGAGCGTGCCTTGTTTAGTAGTCTCCTACCAATACACTGCTTTCACCTGCAGATACCTACATGATGTCATGAATATGCAATGCAGGATGTTCTTGAATGGATGATGGAGAAGGGGAAACCAAGTGCAGTGCTAGTTAACAGCTCGGCTCTGGTGAGTGTGGGTTCGCATGTATGCTTTAGCTGAGCAAACCTCAAAGAGCTCAGGGTTGGTGAGAGTGTTTACAGCCTTTCTGCAATTTCACTCTGGAAAGATAATGTGAAAATGACGATGAATCAGATGGGTATCAGCTTTTTGGTCAGCCACCACCCCCCTTCCCTAGGTGAGCAAACGACAGCGGCTGCTGTGCTTGTTTGGCTTGAAGCCCTGGGGCAGGGCCTGGCCATCTCCTATGCAGTGGTCAGTACATCTCCTGGATTTGACCTTACTAGCAAGTGAGCCTTCTAAGCCATTTTATGTATATCTCAGCTCATTGTTTCTGTAGGGTTTGAGGTTTTCTTAATGCCATATTTCATGATTATCGATGACTAAACATTCAGTTGTAAGCAACATTTATTTCTGTGGACTCCGTCATTTTTAAATTGATTTAAAGATTCAAGGTTAAGGACATGATTCTAAAAGATGTGTGAGAGATTTCAGTGTCAACAGTGACCAGAGATTTCCATTTTGTGCAGTGATACACATAAAGAAAGGGAAAAAGAACAAACAACCCACATTTCCTACCATTGAGAAGCTACATCTAAAAAAAATAGAGAAAAGCAAAGCAATAGTAAAATACTCAAATGAAAGGTAAATATATAGCCGAAAATTTTGCTACAGCTTATTAAAAACTTTGTAGCACCAAACATATTAGAAGCATTCCCATATATGAATAAATTATACACACATTGAAGTAGAAAAAGTGCACTCCCCATGGGGCTGTAGGATCAAGCAATGAAGAGATCTAAATCATCTATCTTTTTAAGATTTAAGGCAGATGCAACAGTTGTTAAAATATGTATTTGCTTCCTTTTTTTAGGAAAGCTGTGTTGAAATGCCTGATTAATTAACTGAGAGTATGCAAAAAAAAAATCAGGTGAAAGACCTCTTATAAAATAAAAAACCAAGGAACATGAAGGAAATGTGAACATGACAAAGTATAGACACTGGTATTTCATACAGTAACTGCCCTAGCAAAAATGTTTATGTATTTTTATGAAGAAACTTGCTCAAGGCTCAGTAACATTCAATTAAAGTGAGATATGTAGGAACAACTAAGAGTAACAAAAAAAGCAGGCATATGAGCACCCAAAGAAAAAGATATGATCCATGGCATAATTGTCTGGAGATCAAAGGACTTTTAGTATTTTGCATAATTTTTCTATTAATCTTCAGTTTCTTTATCTTTGAAATTTGCTGTCTGACAAATGTGATCCTAAATCTGCATACATCAGCCTAGGTCTTAAAATCCTGCTAATATTCTACTGCTGGATACATGTTAATGTACTTTACATGAAGAAGAAATGAAAGTAAAAAACAATGTAATAATTTTCCTCCTGTAGATCCTAGATCAGGTGTTAAAGAAAGGTATTTGTATTATGGTGAATAGGCTTTAATGTGAAGTTAATCCAGGGAGTAATTTAAAGTATGCTTTGCCATAAAATAACTGTTTTCTACTCTTAAAATTTTCATTAACTATGATTTTTATTTTGAGGTCACATCAGCTGTACTTAGTTTAAATTTTAATCCAGAATAGTTAATCTCAGATTCTTTTCTGGAATACCCTTACTAAAATTCAAATTGGAGTACCATTAAAAGAACACAAAACAGCAGAGTAAAATATTCTTACAGTACAAAGAAATAAATCTTATCAAAATGATCTCAGAAATTACAATAACTCTTAAAGAGGACTAATCAAAATAAAATCTAATTAAATTCTGTTCTTACTCAACCACAAGGACTCTGCTTGATTCTGATAGATTGAAAAAAGAGACCTTGGCACCTACACCACAAACATGCTTACAGAAATGACATTAAAATTTACTAAATTTTCAAGACTTCATTTATGTTATCTGGTTTCTGACATGGATTTCAATTATTTTTGCAGTAGGAGGCATTAATTAATTTCATTCAGAGGCACAATAACTTGACATGCAGATACATATTTGATTACACGATGAGCCCCCAAATATGATAACATACAATTTAATCACGCGAATAATGCCTTTATGAGGTGGATTTCTGACTTTTACCCCAGTGATTTATCTCCTCTGATTACAAACCAGACTGTCCTAATGTTTTAAGGCTAAAAATCCAGCCTGTGATTCTTTTTCATTAATTACATCAACCTCACAAGTCTAACTGCACTGTGCACCTACAGTCCCTTTTCTTCAGAAGCCTATGAAAGTTGTTAAGACTTTTTTTTTAATTGGCATTTTTTTAAACACCAATTCTCATTGTTCCATTTATCCCAAGGACACCTAAGTACAAGTGCAAGGATTACAGCAACAAAACCTGTATATTTTCATCAGCTTTCCCATTCGTCTTTCCATTCTTTCCTATTTGCCTCCAGCTCTAATGAGGCACAGGCACTTCCCTGTCCTCCCCACATGCTCCTGACAGGGCTTGTGGATGCCCACTCTCCATTTTCATGTTCCAGTCATGCTCCTTAACCTCTTCAGCATTCCCTTTAGCCCTCGGGCCAGGCACGGGAAACACCGACTTTGCCCCTACAGGCCTTCCTCACTTGTGTTCCTTGATACTTTTGCTCTAAACTGAGCCTGGTCTTTTCTATTTTCATTTCTTGGTGTTTGGCTGAGGTTTTTTCCTGCCATTCAACTCTCTGGACTCACACAGGCGTGCCAAAGAGGTGAACTGAAGAGCAACATCAGTAATAGGGCATTTTCCCACACCTTGCCTTTCACCTACAATATACACTACCCATAGCTATATAGCTCCCACAGTGAGGAATTTTATTAATACACAGCTTCAGTTTAAGTTTATATGTACTATTTGATTTATTTTTTTCCCATATTTATCTACAATATGAAAGAAACACCCCTGAAAGTATATAGGAGTCAAGTCACTAGGCAGGGCAGCTTGCTACAGATTAGTCTTGTGAGTCCAGCTCCAACAACGATACAGGTATTTTTTTCAATACTTAATTGATAGAAAGCACATAAATATGAAACATCATATGTACTCTAAGGCTGAAGGCACTGTTTCCTAAACTCTCACCACTCAACAATATAATGCTGATGCCAGTAACAATGTTAATCATCACAGGTCAGGATTTTAGGTGGCGTGAATCTCACAGAACACAGAGGAGTTCAATCAGTTTACATGAGCGCATGTGCTTTCTAACACATTTTGGTATAATGGCACGAAAAAACAAAATGAGTGTTTTCTAAGGGAAGAGTATCTGCACTCTTTTTTTCATATTCAAAGTTTCGTTACAAAGCCATTAACAACTTCAGTTACAAAGACAGGTAAGAGTAGTTTAAAAATTCATTAATACCTCATGCATATGATAAAGATGCATGGATTAACAGTTCACGAAGGATATTTTACTGCTGTCACCAGTGATGCACAGTTCGTGCTTCAAGTGCACTAAATTAATTTGCAGTGCTCTTCAGAAACATTTCAGTCCTGAAAATACCTAAAGCAGCTGAGCCAAGTGACTGGTGTCAGCAAGGCAGGACTCTGGGACTTGCAAGACACAACAGCTCTCCCACGCACAGAAGAAGGATTCATTATACAAGTATTTCTCAAACAACACAAGTACCAAGCTGTCTCCTACTATATCCACATCTACATATCCAGATTGTTGGAACTTGTGATTTAGCACCAAACTTCATTGGGAAGAACCTTCCCTTTCCTCACCCCATCCTTTTTACATACCAAGAAGCAACTTGATCAGGATAGTTGGTTTCTGTTGAAATGCTGGATAGCCTCTTTCAAGCTCCAAGTTCTAAATTTGGTACATGCCAGAACGATTTGAAATTACATGAAATAGTCTAAGAGGAAAACACATAACGTTTAACAAAAGAATTATTTGATTTTGCGATCTTTTAATGCATGCACCATTTAACTCCGACAGATATCTACTAGCAGAAGTTTTAAAAAATATGTCCTAAACCACCAGTTTTAGGTGTCTCATAAAGCAATCCAAATTTTCCTTTCATTGGTGGTGGAATAAATGCCACCTTAAGCCTCACTGTGTTTTTAGTAGCATCCCTTACAACAGCGCAAATTTAATACGTGTTAGGCCTAGATCTGCTTTGGAAATTATAATTACTTCTCCTTTAGATTTGCTCCAATGTCTTCTTGTGATAAATAAGGCTGGTTTTGAGTTGCCTTTCTGAATCCTGTCAGCACTTCCCAATCCCACATTTGTACAAGTGTGGCACTTTTCCAAAACATATTGTCTCATAAATCTTCTTTAAACAGAAAAGCCTTTAAACAGTATTTTGCAGACCTACATCAGTGAATGAACTTGGAAACTTTTCTTTTATAAATAGGATTATGGGAGCTCCATAAAAGTCAGTCAAGAGGTTTTTCAGACCTTTTAGACATTTTGAATTTTAAAAAGAAAAGAAGATAAATACATCATGATAATCCTATTCATGATGCTTACAGATTTTCTATTTATTAGACCTGTCATTGCATTTAAATAGCTGCTCATAATTATTAGAAAGATAAACACTGCTGTAAAATGGATTAATGGTGTTGTGTTTTCTCTAATAATAACAAAAAGTCTCAGCAGTTACTCTACTGTTGGGTTACACAATGTAATTATGTGATCTGTAAGATCATTTACAGTATTCTCCTATAGAACTGGATTACTTTTATTTAGCTACTAGATTTTGCTATCCTTCTAAAATTTAAAATGAGAATGCCTAATTTTGTACTAATGTTACAGTGGTTCTCCTGAAGTTACCTGTTCCATTTGACACAATTGTACAATTTGGCATTTATTGTTTACAATTAAGGCTATAGGCATTCGTATAACTTAATACAGAAAACAAAAGCACAGAAACTTTGCAGACCTTTCAATGTATCCCAGGAAGAAAAAAAAAAAGCTATTTCCAAATAATACAGATTTCACTAAGTAAGCTATGAGTATGGACGTTTTTCTCAAGCAAAATTTCACTGAAAATTATACAGTATCAGAAAAGCTTTTGAGTTTGAGTAATTGGCATTTCCTTATCAAAAATAGGCCTGTATGTTGCCAAAAAGCTCTTATCAGTAGAGCAAAGAACAGTGGAAGCCTTTTGCAGTCACTTGGTACATGGCAGAACTGCTTTATGCCTTCAGCAGTTGATTCTCACGTGCACTATCTGATAAGGACCATCTGATAAGGATTGTTCAGTTGCTCTACATCAGTAAGTACACTAGACCTCTGCTTAGCTGACGTAATATAGATCAGCCAATTCCTGAATGTCTGCTTTATCTGGAGAACTCTCAGCAGCCCAACAACAAACCACAGTCTGCTCCTAGTTCCTAGTCTCACTGATTTCATAATCTGCCTCATGGACTCTCAGACTAGGACGCCAGAATGGAACAAGAACCAGGATGCTCAGCTATGAAAATAAGCATATTAATTCATGATTCTGTAGTTTCTTCATGTGCATAATTAAGGCACTTGACTCATCTTTTCAGAGAGGAGCAGGTAGTAAAGCACTGACAAAGAAGGAGGAACAGAAATCATAGATACAAAAATTCACAAGGAAAATAAACGAACATAAAAAGTTCCCATTTATGTTCCTTTTAACAAAATTAAATTTCCTCTTATTACTAAGCATTAAATTAACATTATTTTAAACCACTGTGAACATGTTTTCAGCTCCAACAAAGGATGAAAAATTCCATGTTTTTTAAGCTCAGACCACCTTAAATAAGAGCTATTTGCAAAAAAAAAAAAAAAAAAGCATTGTAACTACAATACCTAAGCTAGCTCCACTTCCAAGAGACAAGAATAATTATCCCCTTATATCAGTAGATTCAAAGTTTAATCTAGTGATGCATTTGAATCTATGGAGCCATCTAGACTGGACAGAAAATCACCATCTCAAGACAGGAGAGATGTTTCGTGCCAGAAACTTGTGTCTTGTACAAAAGCACCTGATCTAAAGATCTGCTCACCCCAACAGATTTGGATTTCTGCATTTTATAACTCTTTCACAGAAATACAATATATATTAATTACTGTATTTAGCAAATACTGTTTCTATATTACCAATGTATGTTTTAAAGTTAAATTTTCTAGATTGGATTACTGGATGGATTAAAAAAGATAAAGGTTCTGGAGAACTGGACCATAATATATCTACTAGATAGAAACTGCAAGGGCTCCTGAAGGCAGAATGTAGATTTTTGTTCCTGTTTTGTTCAGTCATTTTTGACAGAATGATAAAAATTTCAGTTCAGTTCTTTCTCTCCAGAGAGGCACACATCAATTGAAAATCTCTATAAATATCAGAAAGAAACACCATCTTAAACTGCTTGAAGAATCATAACTGGCATGATGCCAAAAGGTCCCCTTGAACTTTAACCTATTGATACAGAGAGCTGGCCAAAAAGAAAAAAACAAACAGAAAAAAGAATAAAAGCCACTGCCACAGTAAACTTATAATTTTCTTTTCTTTTCATGCCTTTTCTTTAAGATGTGTTTCTACACATTACTGTACAGGATATACTTCCAAGGAATTGCATATACCTGCTGTATTGGAGGAATTGGCTTCCTCCCATGACCCAACAAACAGTGCCAGAAGTCACTTTGCTGCCTGTGTGCTCTCTCAAGCGAGGTCAAAGGAAAGGAGCCAACCTACAGGGCAACCCACTCTGTCTTCAGGTTTGAGGTTTGGCACACATTTCAGCTCTGATATTATGTTAAAACAAAACCTTAAACGAGACTTGGAAAAGTATTAACAAAATGGATAATAAACTGTAGATGGGGGGTGGGGGAAGCAGCATAAAGCTGTTATATACCACCACTGCTACCAATACTGATCTCAAGTCAGGAAATGCTTAAGGAATAACAGAAATGTCCCTCTTATACTGACTTTGCTGTAAATCCTCAGCATCTAAAGCCATGCCACCAGTTCAATCTGCAACTTTTTTATGTCCAAAAGCCATCTCATTGGGAGTGCTCTAGCCTGGGTTTCTGTCTTGTTCTCCGAACTAGAAGGAAAAGCAGTGTAGGCACAGAACTAAGGAGAGGATTACAAACTGATTAAATTTACACAGAATACAATAAAAGAGACAGATTTTCCATTTCCAACAGCCAAAAACCCAAATCAACCTCTTTAAAAGACTGCTTAGGTCATCTGCAAAGCTTTCTATATAGTTAAGAATTGAATTATGGTTTCCTGTTCCATTATTTGTTGTCTTTGGTCACCACCCAGGTGCATGGAAAAGTTTTAAAAGTAATGTTTATCCCTGAAAAAAGAAAATTCTTGAGAGCTATGAGCTGGCTAGCTCCTTTAGAAGGAAGAAGAGGATTTGCTTAATGTAGTTCTGGCACACAAAACATAAATCCGGTCTCAGAAAGAGATGCTACATAATCTAGTCTTTTGCTTCTCTCACAAATTATATCCTGCCAGAATTGACAGAAGATTTTACAATCCCTAAAGTGCAAAGCCTTCTGTGCAAATATACACATGCTCATTTTAGTTATCAGCTTTAAAAGTTGTGTGGCTTTGTTTCTTTAACATTGTGAACAAGACAAATTTGGAATGGTTTGTCATTTCTTAAAGTTCTTGTCAAGAAGAGCAGCTGCATAGCCAGAGCACTCAGAGAGGGAGAGCTCAGTTCTGTACATTTTACCCACAACAGTCAGCAATTACGTGTACAAGCAGTTCCATTAGCAGCCAGAGGAAGACGATGTAATTACAGATTTGTACAACTTGGCCTCAGAACAAAACAAAAACAAAACCAGGAGCTTAATCAGTCATTTTATATATCAGTTGTATATACAGCATGCCCAGAAACAGGAAGCTCAAATCAGTTACTGAAGACAGGCATCTTGCTGCAATGGAGATGCCCTGGAGTATCTCACCTGGTCGCCAGCTGCTGCTCCAGAAGAGCACAGGTGTCCTGCTGGTCCTGGGTCATATCTGCCAGCCCTGGGTGGATGTCTCAGGCACCCTTAGGTGTCTCAAATGGCACTAGATACCTGTATTTGAGCAACTGATGCAAGCCTAGGCTGTCAATTCTTTACAGGTAAAGCAGACACACGCTCCTTCAGGCAGAAAATATTCAGTTCAGAAATCAGTGAAATCTACTTGAAGATAAGCAGGAGAAGGGTTACATTTCTTAGAGACAGAGAGTGTGTGGGATGGTGCTACTGCTGCAGTATGACATAAAAAGCCTGGTCTCGTACATGTGTCGTGAGGAGAACAGAGAAAAGAGAGAAAGCCAGAGACAGAGCAAGTACATATATACTGCAGTCTTCCGACATGTCAGGAGCACAGTTACACCCTTGTTTTCTATAATTTTTGACCCTTTGTGACTGATTATAACCTGATCTAGCAAAGGAAGTCTCATCATTTCTACTGTGCCCAGGTTTTACCCCACCTCTCAGTCAAGTGTGATGCGTAAGTACCATGGATAGGAAACCAACATACATTCTTAACACCACAACTTAACACCACGTACATTTTTACACTGCCAGAATGGTATTAAAGGAGCAGAGATTAAATCTACCCCAACTGCTGGGCAAATAGCATACTGGGCACAACATAAATGGGAGCCAAACCAATCAGATAAAATCTATGGTAATGTTTTTGTTTCTTCAGATCAACTCTGTTCTCCTAGCTTGGACTCTATCTTGTAATCCAGCTTATTAGTTACTAGGCCTGACTACCAGATTACCCAGGGAATACATGAGTGTTCCCGTGTAGCAGTCTCCCTCCTCCTCTTTCCTGTCTCTGAGTACTAAATCTTCCCCGTGGCTTCCCTCTCCCTTCCAAACTGAGGACACGCACTGTGGTTCCCTAGGGAGAGACCAGCTGAGATTTGTTTCCACAGTCAGCTGTGGGAGATGGTACTTGACCCCTGCTTATCACAAACAAAGCTGGAATTCAGCTTCTCACCTGTCTCTCTCTTGGTATCAGCTCTTTTGACCTTAAAATCCCTCCAAAGAATATTCATTTTCATGTGAGGACAGAAAAGGAACTAAAGGACAAACTTGTTTAAATGTGATGGTTATCTCAAAGACAATTTTCAGAAATGAGCTAATAATACAAAGTTACATAAAATGAGAGTATCTTAAAAGATAGTTTATCAACATACTCTATATTAAAATAACCCAAATAAAATAATGAAAAAATAGTTTATCATGAACAACCACAATTTTTAGGCTGTACGATTGTATGTGAGGTTCAAAACATTTCATTTGCAAAACAAGAATATTTTTAGGGATTTCAGATTGTGTAAATAAGGTGGATACTGGACTTTTGAGACATATATATATATATTTATGTTGCGCTAACACTTATAGTTGGAGGAAAATAATCAGCATCTGACAAAAACAACTGAATGGTCATCTAAATGGCTAATTACCAAAATTCTGGCTGGACAGAATGCAGCTGCATTCCTATTCTAACTAGGACCACAGGGAGCTCAAAAAGTCTACCTGGAAGGAGGTACATGTCTTAGCTTTTCTTAGCTCCAGTTCCATTTATACAAAAATACAGACAATAATTTATGTACCATACTTTATACCACAGGCCAAGAAGAGGAACTTAATAAACCAACCACAATAGCTTTCCTAAAATGTCTCTGTATGTAGAATTTACAGCCACCTCAACAGTCTCTCTGCTAATTGCCATGACCATGGTACAAGTACCATTCTTTAAGGGGTGACCAGTAATACTTATGACCTTTCCATTTCACAATGTTCTGAAAATCATTAGAAATGTATGAATACCATAATGCAGGTATAAACAGACCCAGAGCCATTGCACACACATCAGGATGTTTCCTGATACATAAAGTCTTAGTATCTTTTTCTTTTTTAAAGAAAACACCATTTGTCAACACAATTTCACTTCATCTGCTACAAACTAGAAAACAAGTGTGTTCAGGCTGCGGAAAACATTGGTGGTATCTATGCAAGTATTTAATGTAGCAGCTTTATATGTTCACACAAAGCTGGTTTTGAGAGTCTCATCAAAGAAGGAGGCAATTCTGTTCTTTTACCTCTATTCACTCAGCACTATAAAAAGTGAGATACAACCATCTTACACTGCTTTAGAGAGCATCCAGCTACTAGAAGTTATTTTATTTGATTCTGGCTTATGGCGTGACTATTGCCATATAGAAGTTTTCTCCTAAAAAGTCATCATAAAAGTAATATAAATAAACATACCCTTCTATCTTTATACAATCTATTCCACTAAAATTAGACTACTCACTTTATTTCTTAGGAAACCATCAAAACATATAAAGAGCCTGTAACACAGAGCAAAAACCTGGCCTGGCAATAACTGAAGCATCTGTTTCAGCTCTTTTAAATATCCCAATGACCTTCTGAGATTTCCTACGCACCTAAACACAACAAAAAAGCCACTGGTCCCACGCAGTGGGGCAGCTGCACAGCAGACACCTGAACACAGTTGTCGTAGCACTGAGACAAAATTGTTCAGCCCAGACTTCTGAGAACACTTTGCTCTGGTGCAAATCTGTAATTGTAATATTTGCAGTTTTGCAAAGGAAAGAAGTCCTATTTGTTAAATCAGGAAGCCTCATTCGTGAACAGTGGAAAATACTACTAAACTTTTCAAATAATGCCAGTTATTTTGCTGTAGAATTGCACAGCATACCATATCACGTCACTGGAGCCTAAAATAAAATCTTCCCAGAAACCCAAGTGCCCTATAATACTAATTTTAAGAGATTCCGAAGTTATTCCAAGCAAATGGTTTTATCTATATTTGGCTATTAGCCCCTATAGACAAACTGAATTTGGAAAAGTTTGTATGTTTGGGATAAACATAAGAAACAACATGGAACAACATGTTTTCTCTGTGCATCACATGAGCTGTAGCTCACTGAATGTCAGCTGAAAGGTAGGGCTAAAGGTTAAGAGGATATTCTTTTTTCAGTTGTGATTCTGCATTGGCACCAAAGCCTCAATAGCTGTACAAATCCTTTGTGCTAGTCAGTGACATCTGAAAAGGTTCTCCACAGCAAAATATCTCTGAATGTCTTTCTAGAGGTTAAAAAATCATTTGTTAGTCCGGTAAGGGCAAAGGCCTCACTCACCATGGCATATTCATGTTATTACAGTTTTCCTTATACAGTATCCCTGATTCTACTGGCACTACTGAAATTTTGTCATAACAACAGGCACCAAAAAAATTGAAATAAAAATAAAAAAAGAACAGGTGCATCAGCAGAGGTGCATAATAGTAGTAAAAATGAATGACAGTTCCCATGACATTTCCTATTTTCTAAGAAAAACGTGAAAAGATCAAAGTCTCATCCAACTCTTTCCTGAGACAGGAGTAAATGTCACTGTTTAATTAATAGTTAACTGCCCTGCCACTTCTAACATACTTTCTGCTAAAAGATGCATTGATTTAATTACTGTGACTGAGCCTGTTGGGTTGCCCAGAAAACTGTTCAATTCAGCTGGGACAGGGCAGCTGCCAAGGCCTTGAAGTGCTGAAATCTCATGAGTCCTGACAGGAATTCCCTTCCTGGTCAGGGACAGTCATACCCTGCACATTCCCCAGCAAGAAGAATTTTGTAACAGGAAGGTGAAATACAAAAAAGTTATGCCGGGAACAAGCCAAAAAACAACCCTAATATATCCACCCCATATCTTGTTGTTACTAAGCAAGGACATTCAGTGCAAGGGAAATTTTTATCATCCTTGTCTTCACATCATGTAATTTTTATCAATTTGAACAAGGAGAGGTTGTGACATTAAAACCATGAATCTCACCTGATGATTTTCAAATGAAAAGACATAAACCTGCTTTATGCTTGGTTTTAATTTAGAAATTATTTATGTTACTTTGAAAAACAGAGATAAAAATATGATGATTTTAGGTTACTTAGCACTTTTAGAAATAGTCTATAATTTTAAGGAAAATGTCAAATCTCATTTTTGAATTTTCCAAAATCAAAAGTAAGTTTTGATTTAAAAGAGGGGATTAAAAAAAAAATGCAAACACATTCTCACACAGGAAACATATGCTATGCAAAAGAAACTATTTTTTTGAAAACAATCATAAAAATAGAAACCTATCAAACATCAAATGGCTTGAAAGAAATACATTTAGAAGAAATCTGTAATTTGTCACATTTCATCATTTAGAATTACAGGTAAAACGCTCTACAGAATCAGCTACAAGCTATTTAATCTCCTTTTATAAGCTGCATACTCCATCTACTCTGTCCTCCTCCTAAAAAATGCCACCTTGGAAAGGGTTGCTTTATTGCCAGTATAATATGAAATGCTGACTCCATTAATAATCTATTATAAATTTAATGGATTCCTACAGATTTCTTATCCTTGGGTAAAGAAGGAGGTTTGGTTATCTTCCTGCAGTTTCAAGCTTCTATATCTACCTGGCTTCTGTGTTCAGTCTTGAGCAAAAGACAGCAATGTGTATAAATGTAGTAATGAGTGGTTCTTCATATTTTATAATGAATACATGATTAAGAGGTTCTATGATGAATAAATATAACCAGTAGCTTATCTAGGCTTTCCCAATCTGTTTTCCTTTAATTGCTGAAAATTTAAAAATAAAAATGTATCCACTAAATATGTTTCAATCCCAAAGCATGCACCCAAAGCTAGGAGTAAACTTAAGTACAAATCTATTTGTCAGAGACACATGAATTTCCATCATTATGACAACTTATGACAATGTACTTAATTTCTTGTGAATTAACTTCTTCATTTTTGCTACCATGGTTTATTTGCATAAAAAATAGCTGGGCTAAAATGTTAAGACAAAGCAGAAGAGCCTGGTAATGTGGGGTTGTATTTAGTAGAATAGATTATATTTTCATAGCACTTTCTATCCAGGGATATTGTGACATTTTATAAACAAGCTGAGACTTACACACCAAATTTTATCTCTGTTCCACAAATAGGGATACTGAGGAACATGAGAAGATAGGTACCAGGGGTCATGGGAAATAGGACACGGCTCTCTTGGCTCACAGGCTTATTCTTGCCACTCTGTGCCTGGTTTTTCTCCTGTACACTGAAAATCTGGCAGAGACTTAGCTCCATTGTCCAAAGTTCCAGCCTCAAGACACCACAGTGACCGACCACTGAAAACTACCTGGGCAAACCTAGCTTTTAAATCAGGGTTGAGGCATTTCCTACAACTTCCAGTCCTGATGTTTGCATTCATCATTCTGATGAACTCTATTCTATTTAACACGGTCATACAACTCCCTAGCTTAAAAAACGGGCGCTTTTTAATCTGATAACAGTCTCAGATGAGTTGTTTGCTCTAAATCTACGTGAATAAAAGCTAACTTAAAATGCCCCAAGTCATTGCAAAATGTAAACATTCTATTACATTGAAAATTACATCTTTTACATCTTTTCTTCCCTTGCTGCATAGCTGAAGTAAATGACAAAACCAGGTCCTATTGTAGCTGTTACAATACAATGGATCCGTATTTGCAGGTAACTAACTGATTTCTTGAACGAGCCACAATACTAATATTAGTTATGAAAAAAATGAGCAAAAAGGTTGAAATTTTCAGTAAGGCACTTGATTAGAGCAATCATTTCGTGTTTGTTGCTACATTCTATGGTATTGCTTAATGCAGATTTGTTCCAATTATATCAAGGATCAATGAACAGAAAAAGTTCATTAACCTGCAAAAAAGTTGAAAACTGTCATTTTTATTTTGACTTTGCTCTTTTTTTTTTTTTTTTTTTTTTTAAAGTGCAGAAGTACAAGTAGCCTGGGTAAGGCAAATTTATTACTCAATGCAAGGAAATTTGAAGGATAGAAAAAATACATGGAAATAATTCCATTGGAAACTTTAGTATATTTTCATTCAATATATTCATAATATTGGACATTCTGTCATAAATCTATGAAGTCAATCTTTCACTGCAAGGAAAATATCTTCCTTATCTTTTGTAATTCTCAAATTAAAGAAAGATGATTCTAAAGTGCCAAAACCCATAATCAGCCTGACCAAAAAAGTACTGATTTTCAGCTGCATCATGTTCAAAATGATCATGAGTTGGTGCTTCAGCTCTTGACAAATTTGTGGAACTAATGATAACTCTCCAATATTGTAAAATTCAAATTACGTTCATGAAAGCTGGGCTCATTTGAAGCCCATTTAGAAAACATCCTTGTTTCTAAGTGACCTTTAGGTGTGAAACTCAGTTATTTGTTGCAAAAGTGACTTTTTTTCCTTTTAAAATAAGCAAGAATAATGGGGTTTTTTTTCATCTATAAATTATTTTATAAGTCTTATGCTCAAAACCACAATAATGCTTAGCATCACATTTTGCTCAAACCACATGAGAATAATTGTGTAATGTTTACAAAGTTCTTGGAATGATGAGATACACGATGAGATACATACTTCAGTATCATTAAATGACACATATCCTATTTTGTTCCATCTTTTCTAAATTTGTCTCTGTTACACAATGCTTGAATTCCCATTGCCAGTTCTACTGCTTCCTAGCAAACAGCAACACTAGGGAACTATTTATATCTATTATTTATTAAGTACTTAAACTAGTTGCCATATTTTGGGGTAGATGTTCACAGACGTATCGATGCCAAGATTTCATAACATAAAAAGCAATTTTGTTATGTAGAAACAAAACTTCTTTGTAAGGCACTGGGGAAGAGAGAGCACATGAAATATGACAACACTTCTGATGAAGAAAGAGCCAGTTTGCTGGACAAACAGTGCTACAGCAGGGAGTGGATGGATGGTGTTTCTCAGGTGCAATATTTACAATATTTTAAATTATTTACTACTAACCTCAGGAGCATTCTCAAGACATGCTTTTAAAAAGATTTAATTTCCTTTAAGCATTTACATGGCTATGATAGGAACCCCAATGAAAGGTACTGATAAAGAAACTCAGATTCTCAGATTATTTAGCGACATTTTTCTTTTCAAAAGTCTCTACAATTTGTCTCAAATCTAGTTGTCATCTGCAAATAAACTCCTCAGGACCAAAATGAAATATATATCTTACTTCACTATGATTTTGAAAAGTTTTTGTACCTAAAATATTTTTCAGCTAGTTAAGAGCTCCTGTGATGACTGCTTGTCCAAAATCCTCATCTGCTATACAGATGGGGAAACTCCACCCACAAGCAGTGGTAAAGGCATATGGAAGTGCCTAGTGGAAGAAGCAGTTTCCTGAAACTATCAGAAGTCTCCCACATGCCTAGGGAGGAACAGGCAAAGTACTTACAAGCAGATGCCTCTTGCCTTCTTCTCTCTAATCCAGTCTGCCCAGATGCTAAATACATTTTTCCTGCTATGTCAGAGATGCATATTGCTTGACAGAGTTCAAGTGCCTGATTACCAAATGTTAAACTTAAATTCATAGCTTTTTCTGATGTGTAAATCAGGGCAGCCACCAGCACGCAAAAGACAGAATTAGTCCTTCCATCCACAGGCTATTTAAGCAAGTGTGAGGCTGTAAGGTCATGCCCAGCCCATTTAAGTCCACAGCCTATTTCCATGTTTAAACCTCACAGATGTGAGTGTTAGAACACACAGCTGAACCCACCTACTCTGACAACGCGCATCAAATTTTGCAGCAGCTCTTGCCCAAAGTTAAAAATGATCACCAACCCTTTCCAGCCTGCTTCCTGCCCCCCACCATTTTTTCCAAGCAGGGATAAGTTGCAGGTTTTCTGGGCGCCTTTCTGCAGAGCCCTGGGAGGCAGAGCACAGAACCCCATCAGTTACTGACCACAGGCACACATGTACCTTGCGCCACATCAGGAGAACTTCACAGAAAAGCTGGTCTGCTTTTCATTTGCATATCAGAACTGTGCCTCAGTGCCCTCTCACGAGATCACATAAAAGGACTTCAAGAACCAAGCAATGTGACAGAAGTGTCTTGATTCTGAGCATTACCAAAAAAAACCAGCAGTGATTGTTATATTACACACCTTCCTGAACTTTAAATACCATGCTGTAACCATACAATATTAGAATGGATTATTCAGAATATAATAGGGGAACCATATGCAGATTGTGAAATATTTTTAATTTTTCAAGGGGTTTTTTGTATTTCAAAAACTTCAGAAAGTTTTATTTAAACTTCATTGATTTATGCTTTGTGGTGCAATAGCTTTTGTCCAATTGTGGTTTTTTCATTACTACACAAGAAATAGCCAAGCTTTCTCAACACAATGTTACATTATTTTCCAGAAAGAGAACCACTGTACTTGTCCCAGCTGTTCATGCCCCAGAATTCAGTAGGCATGATGTATTCTCTTTGATAAGCATGGCACCATCTCAGCAGAAGTATGGGTATTATTTGTGATACAGGTGATAAAGCCAGAGTTCTTTAGCTATTGACAGATATTTTAAGAAGAATAACCCTAGATTACATTATCTCTGTCCTTGGACTCCAAGAATAGACCCATTTCTTCCAAACTCATCTGAACAATACCCTGCAAAAATCTGATCAGAGTGAGGAGGTTCCTTCCAACCTGAATTATTCTACACTTCTATGATCTGCAAACTAGAAAACACCATTTAAAAAACTCTTTCTTTGTTACTACCAATTCAGTTGCTAAATTTTCCTTTCTCACACCGTAAAATTACCTTTACTGAGGAAAAATCACTACAATAAGCTACAACAACTAGGGCCAGCTTTGGATCTTGAAAAAGAAAATATGAAACAGCTATTTATCCACTTAATTCAATGAAGTTAAAGATATGATAGCTACTCATAACTAATAATATTAAATTTTAGTTATTAATCACAGTGGAGCTTCTTAAATCACCCTGTTGTTCTTACTGACTTCTGCACCCTTAAAAAAAGATATATGAATTTTGCTCACCTGATTATGTTGCTGGGTAGATACCTTGGGTCTTTGTGAGTTTTACGTGTTAGATCAAACCTATTTTCCTAATTCAAGCAATATTGGTGTCCTCCCTTTCTCTTTTCCTTTCTTCAGCCTTTCTAATGAAATATTATTCATTTATGAGCTTAGCAGCAAAATCTGGCATAATAGGCTTTTATTTTTGTTCCCGGTAACATAAGCACATCTATGCTGGGTCACAATTAAAGTCCGTCTAGTTCTTACGCAGTTTTGAAAATGCCAAAAGCAGATGGCAGGGAGGAGAAAAAGAGCATAAGTAGTATAAAGTGATATTGGATACTCTCCCAGCCTCTGGTCATGTGGGGGTAGAGGACTCCCTGACACAGAGGTGGCTTCTATGTGTCTAGAAATAAATAACTCTTCTATGAAGTTTCTCAGTCTCCTTCTGCACCCATGTACACTCCTTTGTCAAGGAATCCCTCAGTATATTGTGATGTTGTGCAGAGAACCATTTATCATTTATTTATAAAATGTTGTGATGATCTCTTTTTTTGTTTCTTGGTAATTTTGTTTCTTGCTCCTATTTATTCCGAACATATCTATTATTCACATTTTAAAACCCTGTTGGCACTATATGCAACAGAAGAATATGAGTCTTTTTAACCCACAGCCACCTGTGCAAGTCACCGAAAGATTTTGTCTAGAGAATACAAAACTGTGTGCAATACATCTAAGAAGGTTTCTCTTTGGTTTTTTAACACTTAGCTTTCAGAGAGGAGTGTAAAGCTCCCTGTACTATACTGTAATGTGGATTCCTATCAGAAAGATTTATGTTCCTTTCCATCATAAGAAGTAAGGTAGGATACCCTTAAAAAACAAAGTTTTTATCTTTGTCTGTTTTGCGTGTGTCAGGAATGCCTCTTCCACAAAGATCTAATTGCTCTTTTAAGTCTGCCTTTCATTTGTCTACTTCCCTTAGTCCCAAAATAGTTCCCTGATACTTTTTGCAGCTGCCATCTTCTTAAAGAAAATTCTTTGTTTTCCATACGGGCACTCTGGTGACTGCTACAGCCAGGGCCCTGCTGGGGGAATCCCCCAGTGTCACGCACTTTCATCAGGTTAAGAAGTAGGTATCTGGTCAGAGGGTACTCCTTCTGCACCCAAGGAAGTACGGACTGAGGAGTGAGGTAAAGGTATCCATGTCTAACCAGAACTGACCAAATACATCAGACAGAGGTTTGCATAAACCCTATGTTCATTTGTTAAGCTCACTAGGTCCAAGAGCTATGTAGACAACAAATCCCACAGCACAGCTGCTTGAATTACTCCACTATTGAGATAATTAACTTCTCTGTGTGCTCTGAAGGGTATATTTACAAAGGTTTTCTAGGCGTTGAGGTGGTCTAAATGTAGCTGGCAAAGGCATGGTCTTAAATTAGCTGACTGCTATGAATCTGCCAGGATACAAATAGATAGATACATCCAAATATTCCTGTAAATCCACCACTACTTTTAAGCTATGCTGATGATTGAAGTTGCTCTCATATAAGCACTTGCTTAAAAGCAAGGTCTTGAGATTTTCTTTCTTGTAAAACACAATAATCATCATGAACAGATTTACATAGAAAGAATTTAAGAGTTTCATATATACCAATGAGTCCCAACCAAAAAAAAAAAAAAAAAAAAAAAAAGCAATAGCCAAAGGGAGTAAACGGTAACACTGGTGGCTATCAATAAGTCATTTGAAGTTGCATGTCCCTAGTAATTCAGAACATACAGTAAGAGAATAATGTGCTGATTAGCTGGGGAATTATGGAATTGTGAGCAATTTAGCTTTCTGCTTCTATAAGGACTGAACCAAGCAATCTCAAGTGCCTTCTTGATGGAACAGTAAGACAAATAGATTGACTAAGTAGAGTAGAAATTAAGTCACCAGTTTTCCAGAAAGATTTAGATACTTGAATACCTGAAAATGTAATTCCAATTGGCTCACAAAGTGAGGTATTTTTGAGAATTACTTATTGGCATGAAAATCAGAAACAGAGTAACATCAGGATGAGATGTTGTGTCTTTGCTAATATCCAGGACTAAAACAGGTTTGGTTTTTTTTTTACTTATTATTTAATAATGGAAAAACATTAATGAAATTTTCAGGTTTTAAAGTCAGGTGATAAAAAGACAATTTAAAAGGTATTGCAAATGCACAGAAAACAATGTTATGAAAATAATTTCATAGCACTGGAGACAAAGAAAAATGTGAGAGAATGTATTTCAATATGCATTTCAAGGGAAGAGAGAGATGAAAATGAGTACTACTGAGATAGACTTCAGGAGACCAAATATTCATGCTACCATGTAAATAAAAATAATCCTGTAATTTGGATATATTTAACTACATCTAGGAAAAGAAATAGAGCATTATTTCTCATATTACTTTGATATAAGAAAAAAATGGAATTAAATTTTCCTATAACAAAGCAAATCCATGGAAAGTAGAAATTGCTCAAAGAGAGCATTAACTGGGAGCTTTAAATACTCAATTGAGGAAAGTTAAAATTAATTAAGTATAGATTGGTTCACATTTGACTAGACAGACAGCATCTACTAATATTTTAAGATCATAACAAAAAGTAGAATAGTTATTCAGTATGGGACTCTCATATTAATAGCCTGAAATTAAACATGGAAAAATTGAGGCTGAGTATCAGGAAAGCTTCCTGGCAGTGAAACAAACTGGGTTCCCAGGGGAAACAACGGAATCTACACAGCTTTAAACTTTTATAACTAGACTAGACAATAACAATCAGTGTAGGGGAATATTTTTGTATTGGCAAAAGATATATTACTTGATACTGGTAGGTCACTGCCATCTCTGGTTTCCATAATTCTGTGAAGAAATACATAAACCCCCCCAGTAGACAATCACAGATTTAAAAAAAAAAAAAAAAAGACTTGTTTAAAAGAGAAGGTTTTAGTTATTCAAATGAAATTCACAAAAATCATTCAAAAAATAAGGCAGAGCATGAGTTCATGTTTGTTGTGCTCTACAGCTTGTTCCTGTATTATGACAGAAAAAAAGAAATTATTTTAGATGAAGTGGGATAGCCTATGTTCTGCTGATTTGATATATTAGCTTGTAAGTAACTATGCTGCCAAGCAATTCTATTATGTTTTGTGAGTTCAAGTTGTTGTCATGGTGACTACGGTTGATCTATAGGTGTCTTTTTCTCATCTAAAATCTAAAGAGATATTTTTAATAAAGCCAATGGGAAAATGTTTTTAGTTTAAAGTTTAACCCTCCTGTTAAATATTTCCTCTTAATAATATGCCAAAACATTTCAAACCCTCTTGATACTCATTCCTTCCTGCACACATTGTTTTCTTTACAAACAGAACATTTTATGTTTAGTGCCAATTACTGATCTTGCTTAACTTCCATATAAACCCGGCTGACGTCAGCACAAATGCACAGGTGCAACTTCCACAGAGCAGCAGTCAGTCAGCCACAGTGAGTTAAGAATTATGCTATGCAATAACATGCCATTAAATATCATGATTGTCCCAATGCAGAATGCTTTAACAAGTTGCACAATTTATTGATATGCCTTTGCAGATACTTTCTCAATTTACGTCTTTAACTGCTAAGAAATAAGCTTACCCTTTATGCCCTAAACGAGAAAAAAAAAAAAGCCTGGAGCAAAGTTGTTCTGCCTGTTATTTATGTCACAGAGAAACAAAAGTTAATATTCATTTACTGGCCAATCTTTGTAACATGGAAACATTTTTCTTTCCAAAATTAGGTGGTTGATTCAGGGTGATTTATAAAAACCTCCTGTTTGTTTGAGAAACAAATCTGAACTGGCAAAATATTTAAAGCAGTGTTCAGCAACTATCATGAAACAGGATTACAGAGAAAACAAATCACATAACAGGAAGAAATATTCCTTTTAAAAAATTATTAAATAAGAAAGAACTTTTCATTCTGAGGACAATTAGGAGGAAGAGCATTGTTGCAATACAGTGATTTTGTACCTTTTAAAACTGTTGTAATTAACTCTGACATACTAAAATAGTATTACTGGTGGAAAAAGTAATAGTGAGAAAGTGCTAATAAATCCAAGGAAAACATGATACTTATTTGTGAAGCAGAAGGTTTGATGGCTCTGTAGTTACGGTTGCCTTGTGGCTTTCAGAGCTCAGTTTATATTTCCAATACACCATGCAAAGTTGCTTCAGCTAAAAAAAAACATGCAGCAATGGAACCAGAGGGGAACAGGCTATACTGTGAACAGTGATTCTGTGATACAGCCATTACAGGCTCATGTCCCCAGAATGGCCAAGAGATGTGCAGTCCATCTTCCAGATTTCTTTTGCTGTACAAGAGACATGCACCTCTCTGCACAAGGCAACATAAACTTAGCCTGTCATTTAGGGGTAAAAGTAGAGTTTAAATGGTAATAGGTTTACTAGCAACCTTAATTTCACTTCAAATTGGAATTTCAGAGTTGTCAGCATAATTAAATATACAAGGGCAGTTGAATTAGTGACACAAAAGTGATAAAACATATCTACAGGCACCCGTCCTTGAGATCATTTCCTGGCCTCCATTATTAAGAATATAGTGCATCTGTGTGAATTACTGACCACAGTGATAAATCTGGTATATCAGAGCCAAGTTTTGCCCAGTTATTTTACCTAGAACTGCTTTCCATCCATTTGGACAGACCTAACTTCATGTTCCACCAAATGAGGGTAAAAGTGTAATACCCACTGCAGCGACCGTACTGTGTTCTCCCATCATCCACGTGCTACTTTCACTTTCCCCAGAAGGGACCTGGCAGGGTGGCCACAAGCTGAGTCACTTCAGCAACCTGAAGGAAATGGAAGCACTCTTCAAAACCCAGGTAAACAAAAAATGGGACAGGATTCTCCCCAGCTCACCTGCCTACACTGACTCACCTCTTGGCTACTGCTGCACCCTGCCATGACAGGGAGGGGAAGGAATGTGCAGCCAAGAGCACCTCAGGGTAGAGTAGGTGTAGCCTGAGGCTTTACTCTTAATGACACTGCAGGGTATTATTCCAGTCTCAGTGGAACATAAAATAGGCTGTTCCTTACCAAAGCTCTGCCTATAAGAGCACACAGGCTGTGTTTTTCTGAGTACACCATGACCTCTAATTACATCACAGGTAAGAAGCTCACTTGGCATCCTCAGTGTGTGTCGTACAATGAAGGTCCCGTGGCTGTTGCAGCCAAATAGCTGATTTCTTTTGGGGATTTATATACCTTCTGAATTCATATGATAGTACAACCAACACACTAAGAAACTGAGAGGTGTTTCTGGCTTACAGGCCACCCAGTTTGATACCTAATCACCTTCACTTTTACCCATTAGGGCAACCTTGTATAAACTCTCAGAATTCTGTTTACTTCCAGCAACAGGTCCAAATTACTGGGTTTTTGTTCAGTTCTTCTTTACTCAAGGACTCGGAGAAGAGACACCAGTAAGTTTAGATGCAGCCAGAAACTGTATTTTGAAATCAACAATTTGGAAAGGCCTTTGCACAAGGTCATACCAAACATCAGAATGAGAAAACAGTGCATTAAGCTGAGTAATTTTTCTGATCTCGGTAGAGGAAAACCTTGCAGTGAATGTTTTCAGTGCTAGTCTTGACATATTTCTTTTCTGTACCTACATTTGTAGAAAAATTGTTTAACTAAACATTAGAGCCTCGAGATGTGCTCACATGCAGGACTGCCTCCGTGTATGCTGTAGCTTAGATTAGCTACTAAGCCACTTCTGTCTGGAAAAAAAAAAGGTAACACTGAGAAATATAATAGATTGACAAAGCTGTGGCAAAAGAGAAGCTGGTAAATAGATAAACTTTAAGGGGAAAAAAACCAATATTAAGAGAATGTACAAAACTTTAAGCAGAGCAATAAGCACTTAAAATATGAACAGAAAACTGATTAAAATCAAAGATATCAAAAGGACACTTTCAGCAAATTTTATATAAATTATGCAAGAAACAGCAGAGACAGGCTGTACTACGGATTTTCCCATAAATCTTTTTCAGTATATGGACTCTCCAAACCAAGTGGCAGGAGGTGAGGGTATTTTGACATGCTGATAAATCGACAAGTGAATTTGCTTCTTTATCCATTTTGTACCTTTCTCCTCTATCCTGGGAAAATTTCAAAACTGTTGACAGGCCCAGCATGGAAAACCATTACTTAGTTTAGTTTCCCATGTAACTGTTTTCTTACCTGTGCATGCACTAATGATCAAACACAGCTCTTGCCCACATCTCTTTGAAGAGGGTTGTGTAACACTACAGGCAACTTGGTAATGTTATAGAAACTATTTGCAATCTTTCACCCTTAATGAGCAAATATTAGTTTAAACATAAAAAGAAGAAAGATAGAAGAATGAAACTCTTCAGAAAACATTTTAAGTCAAAGAATATCTATTTTTTACATTGTTTACCATAATGTTGTTCATAATGTAGTGAATGATAGCCCTTATTTATTTCTAAAAGCGTATCTGAAGATACAATCAACACTTGAAGACGTCAATGTTCACTGAGCATGAACATCCACGTTTAATGCGGAATAAGAAGCAAAGGAGAAAGTTTTGGGCATGTTTTTAGGATAATCAATTTTTAGGTCACAACCTTAGTCCAGACACGGGAAAACTTAGCAGAGAGCCCATACTTCACAACTGTTAATTCACTATTTTTTAAGTCTTCCTTGAGGGGACCTGAGCAATCAGCAGCTTTAAATGAAATTATAATTCTCCTGAAGTGCTACTTTGAATCCACTAAATTAACGTTTTTCTGTCCTTTTTCAAAATATGTGAGAATCCTAAAAGGCTGTGGGGACACTCAAATCTGAATAATAAACACAATATGAAGATGGTGAGGAACCACCCAAGGTTTCAAAAGCTTTGTGATTGCTCTTTAAAATATGCAGTTTCCCAGAAGGATATATATCAGTCAGTCAAATCCTTGTTATAGAATGTGGTTTAAGATTCTTTTATTGGGAGGAAGTGAATTTAAATATTTTTTATGCATCAAAAAAGTGAGATCATCTAAACAAACTGTAGGCTGACCACCAGTTCTGTGTCAGACAGAAATTAATTCCCAAATTACAAGGATAAAATATCTTATGATCATATCCCTTTTCTATTCGATTTTTTTAAAGAAATTCAAGTTCCCCTTTTTCATCAAACAGAAACTTTACTGAAGTAATTCTAGGAAGAATTCTACTCTGCTTTCACAGCCCTAAATAATTATGAGTTGTACTATAGCAGATACATTTTACGCAGATGAGAATAGAGGACTAACAGTCAAGAAGAATAACAGAGAAAAGGTTACAAAAGGAATTTTCCCATGAGCTTTTTGCTCCCTGCATGCTATAAACCTTCTCATCTGAGAAAACTCAGATGGTCACATCATACCAAAAATTACCAAGTGAAGTGGGGGTAGGATAGTAAGTGACTTTGCCAAGCAATGACACTGTTTATTCACTCTCATTCCCTTGATGACGGTACTGGCTTCTCAGAGTAAAACAGATTTTAGAGGTTTTCTTTGCAGTAACTATTGAGAGAGAACGAAGAACTTAATGAAGTAGTACCAAGAGAAGCATAACTAAAACAAATACTAAAAGCAGAACCAAGTGTTTCTTGGTATTTTTCTGATTCATATACTTCCTCAGAATGCACGATATTTTCACTGTTTAGTAGAAGTCCGTAGATAAATTTTATGTTTTCTTTTTGTTCCTCTTTAACAGCAAATTTTTAAATACCTTTTTTGTCATGGCCAGAACAGATCGTGGAAATATTTAATGCCACTGGTTTATGTTTCACTTTGTTCTATTTCTAAAAATGTTTGGGGGGGGCTGGGGGGGGGAGGGGCTAGGCAGCAAAAGTAACTAGGTAACTCCTCTTTTATGAAAGCTGCGCATGGCAGGACTTCAGTTTGAGTATCAAAAAAGAAAACCCTGGCACAAAAAATGGGCCAGCATTTCAACTTTCTGCTTTCTGGACTAACTGTATTATATTGTACATGGAGCTGTCAGGAAGAAAGCAACCTGAGCACATGCTGATATAGTGCTGGCATCAAAATTATGATGTTTTTCTCTTTACTTTTTTTCCACATGAATGCAAATAAAACCCAGAATCTATGAGGCTTTTGGCATGCTTTACTGAGCAGATTCTTACTCAGCTTTATAGAGCAGTTGTAGTTTTAATTAGACAACCTTTAAGTTTTGCCCTGAGCTTCAGGTCTGTAGGAATCAGGAATCTCATAGCAAAATTGCTAACAAAAGCACTCTGGAGAACAATGTGACTATCTTGGAAAGTCCCTTAGCATAGCTGCTTTGGAATTTCAAACCCAACCCAGCTGGCACAGAGGAATTGTGAAGACAGAGTCTCTCTCTGAGTTGGACAGAACCCCCTGGGGACTGTGCTTTACCAGCTAAAACCCCAGTCTATTAACACAAAATTTTGTAGAAGGTTTTTACTATCAAATCAAGATAAAACTTCATGAAGCCAATAAAAGATACAAAGCAGATGACAAAATGACCTCTCTGTCACATTTCAAGTACCACACTTTAAAGTAATATCACCAGGCTTTCAAAGTGGGTTTGGCAAGCTTATAAATGAAGGAAACAGGTCCTTCTAACCAAAGTGCAAAGTGTTGGGCAACTTTCACCCCACTGCATTTTGCAATTTCCATTACTTCTACTCCATTTATATCTTTATTATCTTCATTTCCCGCTGGAATTGTATTACTGCCCAGAGGCCTGTCTGCATGTAAAGTTGATTTTCTTTCAGAAATGCTCAGTCCTCCCATCTCCTGCAGCGACCTACTACAGCAGATGTTAACAATACTGCAGGAGCACCGAACACAGCACAGCCAGAGTGTTTGGCTCCTTTTAGGGCTGCAGATGGGGCACCACTGTGTTAGCAGATTATGACCTCCCATTCAAGAAATGGCATTCAAAGGATACAAATTTCTTTAAAATTAAGAAAGTTTTCTTTTCCTTTTAAATACCATTTTCTTACAGCTTGTTGTCCTGTGCTATTTCAATTCATATTCACATAAGCAATTTGTTTCTGCAAATGCTCTCCAGTTTGTTAAATTTTTATTGTGAAACATTTTGATTAGGAGATGGAGCATCTCATCTCTAAAGCAGAATAGAAACAATAGACTATATACACTTTAAATGAGACAAAGTTTTTCTGTCTACTTCAATCAGTTTATAACACCCAGCAACCACTGTAGTCTGTCCCATAAGTATTGGGAAAAAATCCCAATTGTTTTGTATCTATAATGTACCTAGAACTCATGGATAAAAAACTTTCCAGGAAAAGATAATCTTACAATACTTTATATATAAAAACTAATTTTATGTATTCACCGACCCCATCAAAAAAAACCCGCTTTACTCAAGGTCAGATACCATCAAAGATTTCCATATTGTGACTCCAGCTTCAATAACAAAAGTGTTTTGAGATGCCCTTCTCCTAAAGGGCAATAAAAAAGAGCGATTATTTATTTGTGTTGAGAGGTATTCAAAAGAAAAAAAACTCTGATAAGATAGACTACAGACATTCCTAGCCAACTCTGTATGTCCTCCAGAGAGAGAATACTTATTTTAATTATGACTCGACACATTTTAAATTAAAATATAGTGACAAAAATAATCTATGATTCTCGATAATGCATACATGTATAAAAATTTCAAGTTCTGAACATGTTCTAAATGTCTCCACAGTTTCTCTGCAAAGCTACTTCATTGCTTTTATTTACTGCCAGGGACACAAATTTTTGTAGAAGTTGCTGAGGGGTTTATTTTGGAAGGAAATGTGAAATATATTCAATAGTCAGAACATCCTTGCAGAAACCACCTGTCAGCTTCCTCTGGTATTCCTAGAGTTCATGACTCCAGCATGCTCAGTAGAAACATTAGTACCAGAAGTTTGAAATAAGCCAAATATTCTTAAAGCAGAAAATGGAAAGAACTCCAAAAAGTTAGGAAGCGCATTTTATGCAAAGTGAAGCACACATTTGTAAGCCTGATTTATCAATTCCTAACAATAGCTTTTAACATTCAGTCTTGTAAATTTATAACTTTCTTTTATCCTAAAAGGCAACTTTACTTTCCAACATCTATAATTTTGTTGGTTTCTGCTCAAATTAAGGAACGGTTTTAACTGCAAGTCTTAAATATCAAGACTTCATTGGCAAATTTTAAATTACAGAAAAATGGACCACTTTTATAAGATTTCAAGGAGGCAAACATCTCGCTCCTGAAACTGCAAGCCAGTAGTCATCTTTAATGACCACTTTAGAAAAAAGAAGGTGTCACAATTTTGCCCTGCCTTAATTCACATCTTGAACATTGAACAAATTTTAAAAAATAAACAAACAGAACCACAAATCACTCTTTCTACAATTGATAGCATGTTTACCTAGCTAGAGCTAAAAAAATGTAATATTTGTGAAGCTGCAATGGCCTGCTTGGTGCTGTCAGACAGAAGTTTGGGACCAAAGACAGTTTTACTTACCATTGTTTGCATATTTGCAAAAAACTATGTAAAACAAAACATGTTCCTGTTTGGACCTGTTATTGCACACATGGTATTTCCTGATGCAATTTGGGTCTGTCTGGTCAAATTTCAGGTTTGGTAATATGGGAACAATCTGGATTTTCATAAAATTGTTATGAAATAGATAGACTGATAGTCCTTGTAGGAAGGTTTTATTACTTTGCCAGAAGTGTTTCATACAGATTTGTATCAAATATAGCTGATATCTGGCAAATGACAGATTGGAATAAAGCGCACAGGAGTTGGTACCCACATTACTGAGCCCAGAGGGTGCTTGGTACGTCCACGCCAATGCAGTAAGGCTGCTTCAGCAAAGGGGCACGAGATGATTGTGGGCTGAAGTACCTCTCACACAAGGACAAATGCAGAGCCTACCTAAGTATTTGTGACATCATGTTCCCTCTAACGATGAAGATCTGACTTTCAGTATTCTTGCCATGACTTTGGAATCTTTAAGGTAAATTGTAAAAGTTCATATTTTTTTCAGTAAAACTGCAATCCTCAAGGAACTGTCTCAAATGCTGAAGAATGTCAGATACGTGTTGCAATGGGTGGGAGAATCTACTGAATCAGCACAAAGGATCTTCAGTGATGTTCTGTTTACAAGCCAAGCATTATTAATAAAGGACTTAAAACTCCCTCAGGCCCTCACAAAATTAGCCCGTGAAGGGGGTCTGGGAATTCCACGTTGGAGTTTACAGAACAATTACATTTGGACTTTTACATATGGAAGGGATTAAAACTACTTTCGTTTAGACTTCTTGCTCACTGCTTCTTCCACTGGAAAGTCCAGCAGAGGACAAATAAAGAACTGCTCACATGAAGGCCCACACTAATGACAAGCTGCTCTCTTGGAGATTGCTGGGAAGGAATCTGTTGCTTGCCAACCGAGTTTCACCATGCTCAAGAATTCTTCACCAATGGGTAAAGCTATCCATCTAGGCACAGCTGTGTGCAATACATCCAGCATTGTAAGGATTTTCCTGGACAGCTTCCACATAGATGTCAAGCAACTTTTCTCATAAGATTTTGGAAGGATTTTTAATCATCTGAGATAAAAGGGTATGATTAAAGGATGGCTGGCTCAGCTGGTGCTGACAAATATACTGGCATCTACTATACCTCCTCTTTTCCAAGGGAACCAGATCAGTAACAGACTGAGCAATAGGGGGAATAATACATCTTTCACAGTCTTTGTGGTGAAACCTTATGGAGTTTTGAGATATCCCACTTGAAGAGCTGAGGCCCAGACAGACGGATCCCTGCAAGCAGGAAATTAAGAATGTCTGCTGCAGGGAACTTCAGAGAGACAGGATCTGTGTGCTTTGAAGTGTAAAGTCTCTCTGTTGCCTTGCAAATCTGATGAGTATTGCAATAAACCTAGATCCTTTGGAGGGCACCAAGGCAGACACCATGACACTACATAAGGGAGTCCAACACCACTTTGTTTTACAAATCTGTGTTGACTGTCAAATAATGTTGGAAGGCTGGATAATAAATTCAATTAAAACTATTCATTGATGAGGCTGTACTTGCTTTTAACTAACAAATTTATTTTCATTGCTATTTTAATGACTAGAATTTGATCAAAAATTCACATAATTGAAATGACAGAAAAATACTTAGAACAATCAACACTGTTTAAATCACACCTGATCATTAAAGTTTGCAATTGTTCAAATCTTCCCTCTGTCTGATTTATGGAAGGGGTTTCTAATACCTTATGGAAGCGTTCTAATTGCCATGCTGTAAGATAACCATAAAGTTATCTTACATAAAGATGGATCTTCAGTCACTCCTTTGCTGACTACTGAAGCAATCACAAAGCTGAGCTTGAAAATAGTTATTTAACCCAGTGGCTGAGACATTAGCATAGGAACCATAAGGTGGAATTTGTTTCTATCCCAGGACACACTTAATTTAAGTGGTAAAATACAAAAATAAGACACCATGAGGCCAAGCCCAAAATACCTTTTGATCCAGTAATTAGGTAATTTTATATCAGGTCAGATCATCTGAACTAAGTCATTTTGTTCAATTGAATAAATGGAATAGATCTAACTTTTTTTTTGGTTAAGCTTTCAAATAAACAGAAAAAGATAAATATACACATGAAGTCTTGCATAAGAATGATGAGGGATGTCAGCCAAAAATGAATGATCTGAATATTGTACTTAAAGGGAGTAAAGTACTGTTTTGGACATATAACAAGGGAAGATTAGGTAGATGTAGATGTACCTCTGTGTCTGGTCCTGGGGGGATGAACACTGGAACAAGTGTATCCAACCAGGTGCTCATAATTCAAGGAAGATTTTGAAAACTGGCTATACAACTGGAGAGAAAAGCCATGAATATAAGGGACTGAATGCCTTAGAGTAAAATTTCTAGAGATATAAATATATGTAGATAAATAGATTGATAAATATAAAATAGAGAAGTCTGCAGTGTCTAAGTAAGGGGCAAAAACTCACAAGGAGATATATTTCCATCTAGCATAGTTATGGAAGTGGACGAATCAAGCTTAAATCAGAGGAAAGAGTACTAGAGCTGTCTTTTTAAAAAAAATAATTAAGCATTAAAATGATTTACAAAAATTACTGGAGAATCTTTATTGCTGATAATTTTACCCTTTTTTTATCCCCTAGAAGATATTATTTGGATTTGAAGTAGAGATTCATTCTGAATAACTATATGTATTTGATTAGCATGAAGTCAAGACAGGTAAATAAAGTTATCCCTTCTGTTTGTAAAACCCATTAATGCATAAATTAAACCAAACTATTTGCTTATAAATAAATTACTATACAATCATTTAACCGTTCCTCACTGTCATTTGTCTGCTTTGTTCAGTTGTAAATTTCTACATTAAAGAGGATCTGAAAGAATTGATTATTGCTCTTGGAACCGTGAAAAAGTCTCTAAAGCCGTTTGTCATTTTTTAAAATTACTGCACACTGTGAAATTGTAACATTCAGATTCCTTCTGCAATATATCATCTGATAATGAAGTACTTCACCATGTTTATGGCAAATGTACATGTAATGTATATGTATATGTAATGTTAAAACATTAACAATAGTGTACTATTTCTCAATTGGACTTCACACAGAGCAGCACCAGCCTTGAGAGATATGTAGCATCTTTCCCAGCAGCTGGGCTAAAGCTTCTGCAGAACTACATGGTAGAGCTTTAAAATTAAACTATTCATATTAAAAAAACGTTATTTTGCAAACTGATTCAACAACTGTTGTATATACCACACTTACTCAGACTTTTGGTTACATGCCCTTAAAGAGAAAAATTTATGCATATGTCCGGATTGCTAACTATCTTGCTTCTAACTTCTTACAAACATGACTTTTTTTATGTAAACACAATCTGATTATCATTCCATGTACTGCAGACATCCTAATGTTCTCCTTTTCATTGGTAGAAGAATCAAAGTAAAAATAAGTCCGTGTTCAATCCAAATCAGTGTTGGATAAAATGTTTATTTACCTTGCATTAACTGATGCTGTGAAACCCTAAGCGTCAAGAATTTTCAACCCTAAGAGACAATGTTTTCTTATGTGCAGTTTCCTCAATTTCATTAGACTTATAATGACCAATGGGCACAGTTATTTGCAGAATCACGTCTTTATTTAAGTAAAGAAACACCATCGAAGGATAATCAGGAAAAATTACGACAATGAAGAAATCAAACCCCTTTACCAAACCAGTTTGGAAGTTTCTATAAGAGCTTATTTGGCAATCTCTGAAGGCCACTTCACATAGAAGCTTCAGACATCTGTGCTGCAGCCTACAAAATACCACATTAATGGAACTGTACAGGACCTACACAACATCTTGGGACAGTGATGATAGCAATCCAGTTAATCTAGTCCCTCTATATTCTGTGAATATTCACTATACAAAATAAGGAGAGTTTGACATATGAATACCTCCCCTCCTCTTGTTTTAAACCAACCCTTGCAGAACAGCAGGTGTGCTTGTAGACATCTAAACATGAAGAATTTGCAATATATGTAATCCATGCTGTTTCTCTAATAGTTTGTATTTCACTTAATTTCATAAGACACTTCTCTAGAGTGTCTTCAGCATGGTTAATTCATTTTGCTTTCATTTCTGAATTTAATCACAGCTTCTTTACCAGCAGAATAGATACAAATTTGCAATTGATGTGTTAGCTCATGCTAAGTTTAGCTGGAGTCACATTCCATCTTTAAGTGAGAGGTGGTAACTCCTGGCTTTATTGCCCATGTGAGCAGTTCCTCCACTGGCACGTCAAACATTAGTTTCAACCTCCTTTGGCAAGTATTTTAACTAATTTATTTGACTGCACTATAACGAAGGAGAACTTACTGCAACTGAGCTTTCTCTGGGAGATTTTTCCTAACAGCAAAGACACAGTAACCACCATGTGGTCTTCCCAATCTTTTGACTAGAAAATTGGTTCTACCTTTTTGCTTATACTCAGTACTGCAGCCCTGAGCTATTTTCTCCATCTGGTAGGTGAGATTTAATACATACATAATGTGTGATATAAGGTATGGTTAGACATTACTATGGTCTTCAGGTCACAGTAATCTGTCATGCAGTAGGAATCTAATGAAGTTGAGAGACAAACTGAAACAGCCTGCTAAATTCACCTATCGATAATAGTCACAGAGGCAGGTCTTTCCATTGCTATTTCAGATGATACAGAGGAAACAAATCACAGTGGGTGGAAAGCAAAATGATGCCAACACCACTCTCCTGAAGAGGAGATGCAGACTCCTCTTCAGTCTGCATCTGGTAAGTCTTGGCCCATAAAATGATCTTGACACCGTGGATATCCAACCAGACTGTATTCCTGCCAAAGAAAGCTGGCCAGAACTACCAATCAGTCTAAGAAATGTCTGCCAAGGAAGTCCCTCCACAGCTCAGGAGAGCAGCAGGAGAGAGTGTTTGAGTGTGAAATTTCCCGGAACAATGGACTTCATCAAGATGAATATAAAGCATGGATTGAGGAAATTAGCTAACTAGTGACGGCTGCGGTTATATCAGCAGCCACATAAAACCAGCCACTGCCTACTCATGTCAGTGTTCTGCCTTCACTGCAAGTCCTTCACCCACCAAGATCTCAAATCTTCTGGTAAGAGGAGTGATTCCTGCTGGTGAGAAAATTCACTCCTCACTCTTCTACAAGGAGGAGTCAGTGCAAGATAGTGGTCAAAATGATCTTCTGCCTGAGGCATGTGATCCGTTCCCACTTGGTGCTGTTTACCCTTGGTCCCTGCTGGCACTGCCAGACACAATCCTCAAGCCATGAAGCAATCAGCAGCACAGCAAGCAGTCTATCTCCTACTAAAGGCCCACAAGAGATAAATAAATATGCAGACAAATGGTGTCAGGCAAAGAGAATGGAAATATATAGAGCCACTACCACAGAGACCAAATAATGAAGCAAATTTACAGAGCATTGCCAAGATGAGGAAGTACAGAAAATGCCAAAAGCACAGAAAGAAAATGAGACCAGAGCTCTGAGCGGTTTTTAAAATAAAATAATATGGCAGAGCACATCGTTGGAGACTAGTTTTTTCAAGAAGTAGATATTTACAGTGGGAGAGGGATGATGGGCCACTATTTCGGTTTTATGCACAATAATAAAAGAGCGATAGGAAAGTGCAAACAAACTCTGCTTAAAATGATGAAATCTTGAAGCTTAAAGTTATAGGAAAAGGAAGGAAAAAGGAAGGAGCAGAAGAAATACAGTCTGAATGGGAATTAAATAAGAAAAGCAGAGGCATAAAATGAACAAAACTGACATGGACTCGCATAGGCAAAGCCTGATGAAATTCACTGTTACATAATTAAGGAATTAGCTGAATGTTGCTCTCAGCCATTAGTTAGAGCTTCACAAACTAACAGGGAGAGTGTATTAGAGGACTGAGGAAAGGCACATCTTTGGGGAGGTAGAGAAGTATGTGGGAAATCTATCTGTCCCTTTATCTGTGATCCACTGCAAGAAAAAAATCTCACAGCTAATAAATTCATTTATAAGAGCATACATGTTTAAAATGTAATAAAATACATCCAAAATGAATTTGCCCAAAGCGAATCATGTCAAAATGCTTTTATTTTCTTCTTTGCTAGACTAACTGGTCTAATGTGTAAGGAGGAAGTGCTTATGTAATATATTGACTTAAAGTCTTTCCTGCTGTCCTAATGAGATACTCTCATAAAGAAAGAAAGGAAATACAGCTTGATGAAATTACCTAGAGATAAGGATATGCCTCTGGTTGAATAAATAATTAATAATGGCTCACTGCCTAAGAAGAAGCTGGGTATCGTAAGACACCAGCTCAGATCGTTTGCATATTCTCTCAAATAAAGAAATAAAGCTCAGTGGTAAGAGATTGTGGAAGTCACCAGAATGGATAAAGTTGCAAGTACATAGGAGGTTAGGTAAATGTTTCATTTGGAGTAACGCTCCTCATCACACAACATAACATTTAATATAGACAATTGAAAAATGCTATGGAAAGAAGATGGAGGCAATTGATGAGGCAGCAGCAATGCAGAAAACAATGCAGAAAGTATATTGAGAATAATAACATGAGTAAGAATAGATGATAGCACAAAAATGCAAGACTTCGGTGATTTTAGAAAGAGTTGTGTATACAATAAGGCATACCATTTTCCCAATATCTATGCCCTAAATAATTTGTTGCTAGAATAATCCATCTATTTGGAGGAATCACAGCTTGAAGAAAGCTGTAGATATACCACAGATTGAAAAGGAAAGAAAAGGAAATTTTAGAAACACCACCTGAAGGACAATATTCATAGAATAGAATCATAGAGTATCCTAAATTGAAAGTACCCACGAGGGTCATTGAGTCCAACCCCTGGCCGCGCACAGGACAGCTACAAAAATCACATCATCTGCCTGAGAGCATTGTCCAAATACTTGTTGAACTCTGTCAGGATTGGTGTTGTGACCGCTTCCCTGGCGAGCCTGTTCCAGGGCCCAAACACCATCTGGGTGAAGAACCTTTTTCTAATACCCAGCCTAAACCTCCCCTGACGCAACTTCAGGCCATTCCATCAAGTCCTGTCACTGGGCATCACTGAGAAGAGATGAGCGTCTGCCTCTCCTCTTCCCCTCACGAGGAAGTTGTGACTGCAATGAGATCTCCCCTCAGTCTCCTCTTCTCCAGGCTGGACAGACCAAGTGACCTTGGCCACTGCTCATATGGCTTCCCCTCAAGGCCTTTCCCCCTCCTCATGGCCCTCCTTTGGACACTCCCTAACACCTTTATGTCTTTCCTATATCATGGCACCCAAAACTGCCCCCAGGACTCGAGGTGAGGCCGCCCCAGTGCAGAGCAGAGGGGACAATCCCCTCCTTTGCCCGGCTGGTGATGCTGTGCCTGATGCCCCCCCAGGACAGGGTCAGCCCTCCTGACTGCCAGGGCACTGCTGACTCATGTTCACCATTGATCAGGACCCCCAGGTCCCTTTCCATAGTGCTGCTCTCCAGCCTCTCACTTCCCAATCTGTCCCTACACCCAGGGCTGTCCTGTCCCTGGTGCAGACTATTGAAGAACTGGATTATTTTTCTCAAGCATAGAGATGACTGAAAGCAGAGAGGTACACATGGGAAAAGTTCTTATTAAGAAGTTGATGAGAAACTATTCCTTCATACACTGAGGAAACAAACATTTCAAACTGGGCACGTTTTTAAGCATATCTCACTGTAGTGCACAGACAGTGAGAGATTATGCAGAGAAGCTGAGTCAGGAGGCGGAAGCAGTCTCTAGTAGGATAGAGTTTAGCCTGTGCCAAGACAGACTTCAAGATTCCTAAGGAAACCTTTGTATAGTCTGGTTTTACATCAGGTACTAGAATCATTAAAGCTGTTTTTCGCATTCCAAGATGATGGAATGTAAAAAGGGAGACCTGGCAACACAACAGCACATTTTAATTCAGGCCCTGAAGGGGCAATCATTCTGGCTAGATCAGTCTTGTGGAAAATAGTTTAAAATCTATATGCATTTTTATGGGAACTCAGTAATTTTTTTCTGCTCAAAACAACACCAAAATACTGTTAATTGTTTGGAAACAACATCCCATTAATTGAGGTATAATATTAGTTTAATTTTAATTTTTAGGAAACAAGTTATAGCACTGGAATCCTTTCTCCACCATTAAGGAAGACTTTAATTTGGTTCACAACAACATTGTAAGAATTTCTTGTAATCGTCCATTATCAATAGGAAAGATTACTGAAATACATTAGTTGTAGATACAAAAATGCTGCTAGCGAGGATTTTCTTGCTATTTTCTAAGTCCGTGAGAGACTTCTCTCTCTCACAGAAGAGGTAGCAGGGAATGTAAACACCCAAGCCACCTGCAACCTTGAAAAGTCTTGTTTATGGTATAGTAGAAAAATATTTTGACAATGGATGTTTTAGGATTTCAGCCAATCACCCCAAGAGGTGGCTGATCCTTTGTCCAATTAGACTATGAAGAAAAAAGTCTATAAAAGAGTTTGTAAAATAATTAAATAAATCAATCTTGCTGCACAATTCCTGCCTGCTGGATCTTCTCTCCTCCTCCTCCCTATGGCTGCGGGACACGGTGATATACCCTAGGGCCCAGGCCTGTGGTAATAATTAGTTTTACACCACTGCATTTTACATATTTTACATAAAACAAAAGTTCCAGTCTGTGTCTATGCAAAGCCACAAGAAAACACAACTAGTTTACAAATGAGGTGTTAACAGGACCTGTTCTGGTGGTGAAAGGTAGATTTTCTAAAGTTAGGGGATTAATAATTTTAAAAAGATGAGCTCAGCACAAAATGTTTCTCAGTTGATGCCACAAGGAAATCAAACTAATTTTCTCAAAAAGTACAAACATTTACACATAAAGTCTATACCAATCACCTCGACATGGCACAAGGAACATTCTATAAGGTCTGAACATTGACTGAAAACTTTTTGAGCTCCAGCAAGCAGAATGGCAGTACTCAAGAACAGTCTCATTGAATCAAATAATCATTTAGGTTAGAAAAGACCTTTAAGATCATTAAGTCAAATTGTAAACCTAACACTGCCAAGTCCCACTACACCATGTCCCTAAGTGCCACTTAATTTCAGATCCAGGCTTAACTGCTGTGCTGGGCAGTGTTTCAAATACTGGATGAAGGTCTGGATGATAGCCATCTGTCATCATTTCTAGTGATCAAGAAATTGCTTTATCTAATTTTTGCAAATTGAAAAAAACCCACAACCCCACCAGAATCCACTTAATGAATGGATTTTTCAGATCCCTTAAAGTATCTTGAAAATCAGACATTTCTGACAAGGAGAAATATTACAAAGCTCACTCACGCCAATTGAAAAATGACTCAACAACTGATCTTGTAATGCCTCTTGAATTCATCATTAACTCTAGAAAAGTTTGCTTGGGAATAGTAAAAAACAGCACACCAGCAGTGTCCTAAACACACCATCAGGCCAACATTAAATATTCAATATATTTCAACAGTGTTACTATCTGTAGCCTACCTACAGATAACATGGAATGATTGCCACAATTAATGATTTAGTGTATTAAGGGATGAGTAAGAATATAAAACTGCAAATGACCATTTTCTCATTAATTTCATTGACAGCTCATCACTTGCTTATCTTTACATTTTCACATTACTCATTATATTCTGTTACTCATTCTCTTCTTCTTTTAATTTTCCTTTATTTTTCTCTTTTCCTTTTTTCTCACCTCTTTTTTTTGGCTTCAGGTTATTTGTATAAAGTTTCTCATCATTCTCCCTTTCTCAATTCCAAAAACTTCTCAGTGTTACTCTGCCACTAAAGCCACTGATTTTTGCATTGGTTTTTATATTTACATATTCACCACAATCATCATCAAGTTTAATTCTGATGCTGACATCCTATATTTAAAATTTTGACTTTTCATCTGCAGCTCTGGGAGTGTCTACAAGGTCCATCTAGAGTGAAAGGGCCAGACAACAGCAGCTGTCAAAACAGAAGCATGAGTGTAAACAGCATGTGAGGATGGGATACACAAATCTCTCTGAAAGGGTGCTTTCACAAAACTCTTTACATTAAAGAGAAAATAAACATCAGCCACACTAAATATTATGAATTATGTAGAGATTTCTGACTCGAAAAAAAAATATATAGATGAAGTACAGAAATTTGAAGCAGCAGGAAGAGACCTTGGAGTGGAAACAGCAACACTCAAAACCTGTTTTGACACTCACAGAAGTTACCCTGCAGTCATCACAAGCCCTGCGTTGGTGCAAGCTTGTGGGGCACCTCAGTGGTTTCCGAGGCAGCAGTGGGCACGCACAGCACTGAAGAAACCATGTCTCCATTGCAAGGTTTGTGGAGGTAAGGAAATGAGATTTTTTGGACTTAACGTCCTAATGTCACACCCCATCTTCTGACTTGTCACCTTTCCTATATCATTTTCCATGTCCTTTCCCACCCACGATCACCAGCCATTTTTTCAGCCTTTCCAAAAACCCAGGTCTCTTCCCCTCCCACTACCAGTATGCAGTAATCACGTCCTTTTAAAGCCAGCAAGGCTTGACTGCTCTTCCAATTCTAGCTATGAAATAATCTTCGCCTTCAGCATCAACGACATGCCTGGCTTTTCCTCTCCTTAGTCACTGAGCATCCATCCACAGCCATCCCCCCCAGTTATCCTCGCCTTCTGATGAAATTACTAATATATTTACCTTTTTCTGAATCTATTATCAAAGTGTTCTAACAGTCTCTGTCAGTACAGGCCTTAGTATAAAAGGGTCTCTATCTGGACTGAGAGACTAAATGATAACATAGTACAAAATCTAGTAATAATCAATGTTGGATTTACTCATTATAGCAAAGCATAATCTTCAAGATTCATAAATTGAGGGTCTGATTTTTCATAACAGTAAAATGATTTATAAATATCCATGCTCAGAATGCACCTGTTACAGTAATTTACTGTGGATATAACTTTTACAAATAATGATGAATAAATCATATTTCCATGATTTTCAATTTCTTTGCTTGCTCTTTTTGCAATCATCCAGTATTCTTGACTTACATCTCTAGTATTATAGTCATAATTTCAAAGTTTAAAGATGAAGCAATGGAAGGTTGTTCTTTTTCTACATTTCCTTGCACAGGTCTTGCAAAATAAAAATTTTCTTAAGTCTTCACAAAAGAAAACATTATGCCTTGCAGACACACACAGGGAAGCTGAAAATGAGATAAGCTTGATGCCAGAAGAAAATCTACATTTGTCTGGTTACTTTTACATTGGACAGGCTAATCTTACACTGAGATCACAAGATACAAATGAGAAATAAATACATAAATGAAACACTGGAATTTTATTAAAGTGTAAGTACAAATTGAAGTACACTGGTCAAAATGTTAATTAAGGCTAACATCACTGAACTTCTTGTATTAGTTAAGTATTTATTTCTAAATGATCCAGTATTATTCATTAAGTCTTTTCTATTTTCCCCTTTTTCCTGCTGAATTTCAGGTTTCCGTTCTCTGAATAAAAACAGATTGCCAAAAAAGAATATTAAATCAAGTGGTACTATTTTAAATGCAGTGCTGCAATGGCCAACTAAGTTCTTCTAAGAGAACATAATAATAAATTCATTTTTGCACACTAGTAGCTGAATTCAGAAAATTACAGGTTTATGCCAAGGCAGCCTATGCAGTTGTCTATAAAATTGATCTAAATTCATATTTTTAAAACAACTTTACAACCATTCTTGAGTGAATAACTCAGAAAATTATAACCGAAAAACAGTTTCAAATCTTTTCATAAACGGTTTCTCAGTGTCTAATTTGGTTTTGTTAATTTTCTTCATGATTTGTCATTATTGTCTCATGGGTAGCTTAGCCATGTCAAAAATTTAGAAGTAATTAAAATATAAAATCTTTTTCATGTCTTACCAAATCTTGTTTTCACCTTGAGATTAATTTAAAAAGTAAGTCATACAGTTACGATTGTTAGGTGGGTAGACTGCTTCTGTCATTTTTTCTACTCTCTGCCTTTTAATGTACATAAAAGGAGAAATTTTGAAAAATTAAAATGAATGCTTTCAAGTGTAGGCCTTTTTAATGGAAAATTAAGCATTTCAGAAATCAACATTTCCATAATATGCAGTAATAAACAGAATATTGGTTTGGATTGTTCCTTATTGTTCTCTCCTGGTTTGGAAACAATTTTTAATGACATTATCCAATAAGTCCTAAAGGGCAAGCAAAAATATTATAAACACAGAATGCACTGAAATACTAAGTCTCTGAAAAGAAAAAATAAATAAATCTTTTAAATTTCATGTCTTCCTGACATACCCTGTTTTCATTCTCTTATTTCATGAAGATAATTTCCTAGGAGACTAGTAAAGACTGCTTAATGAGGATCTCAGCACTGTGACCAACTCCAGCACACGTGATGCTGCTACATGGGTGAATCAGGATTTCTTTTGCTTTGAATGCATTTGTGTGCACACGGGCAAACTGGGAACCCAGAAAGTCATCCTAGTCTGGTTTTTAAACCAATGGTTACAAGATCCCTGTGATCTGCCCAGGACTGCTAGAGAATATTCAGCCTGGTTTGACAAAAGTAGTTTTTTAAAACCTGTATAAAGGAAGTCCACTTCACCTCTTCACTGCTGTGCCTCACTAACTCAGCCTCTCCTCCCTCCTCCACTAATTTCCACCTCAGATACAGAGGCAGGAGTCCTGTCTTCATCCCTGACCCCAGGGAGGTGCTTAGCTTGTGCATCCTTCTCAGCACCACAGAGACAAGTTAAAACCCTGCCTTTCACTTAAACATGCAAGACAGGACATAGTGCCTTCGCTAACGCCTGGACAAACTGCAGTTTTCATCACGGGCTCTCTTCCATGGATGGAAAGCACGCTCCCCTGAAACAAGACAGCTGCCATGTACTCTGGGAACTGCAGGTGCTTTGGGAAAGCAGAACAGGGTACTTTTACCAGGTGATTTAAACCTATGACTTTCCAGAAAAGGATAATGCAAGAGAGGAGTAAAAATTAATCTCACACCAAATTGAAGGCTACAAGGTCTGTGAAATAGGAGTGGCTCTAACCTTTTGCTACAGCTGCTTTTCCCACCAACTTGAAAATATAAAGCACTGCTACTCTCTGCAGTGGGCCAGTACTTCTCACCATATCCATTTACAGTGTTTCTTCTTCACTCATGGGCCTTGTCCCAAGGAAGTGAAGAATGCAGCATAACAGAGTTATGGCTTTTAGGTCTGACTAAACAGATTTTTGAGAGAAAAGTACAAAAAAATCTCCTCACCAGGGAAGAAATTTCATTCAGCCTCAGATCTAAATAGAATTACTTTTTTACACCGACCTCTTTCCCACTGGAATTTATAGGTCAGCTCTGCCATTTAAAAAAAAAATATTGACAGTTTAAATCAATACAACTATGTAATATTTTGAGGGATTTACCCATCACTGTAGCCATTAAAGCCACACAGGAAGAACCAGAAGGGAGCACATAGGCAGAAACTACATCACTAACAGGATGGCCATGGCTATGAACTATGTGTATGTTTGCAAAGCTGCAGCAAAGTTTGTCATTAGTGCAAGGGGCAATCAAGAAACAGACTATGATTTCAGGGTCTTCTTGTGGCGCTGCATTTTTATATTCTGGCCTTTCCTTAGACCATGAAGTAAAGGACAACTGTGTCTTCTCTTCCCCACCCACCTTCCTCCTACACCACAGGAATAAGCTGTCATTCATTAAATTAATATGCTACATTAATTTACAATTAAGCTATCAGTAGGAATAATTATATATAAGGTATATGCAATCATAATTGCAGTGCACAACTCAATATAAACCTCTCAAAGTTCCCTGTACATGTTTATTCCCTACACACAGTATAAAGATAATAATAATTTGGAGCCACTTGAAGGCTGCCACAAATAAAGGGAGAAACAGATTTTTTTTTTACAAACTTCTAAGCAGCTAAAATCTGCTACTTTCTATGCTGCCCACAGGTACATAATTTTTTACTTGCTTATCAAGTTGCTTCTTTTTCATACGTTATTCTGATTTGGTACCTTTCTACAGACACAAATTGAAAAGGTGCCAACAGCAGCTATACCCAGGCAAAACAAAAATATGCCTGGTCAGTACACACTATATTGATGCCAGAGCATAAAGAGAGCAAGATAAAACTCACAAATAGGACAAAAATTGTTACCATAGTATGAGGATGTATCCCTCGTACTTGGTAAAACTCCTGAATATTTCAAGCGTTCACGAGAAGAAAAGAATTTTTAAAAGGAAAGAAGGAGAAACCATTACACTGATGGTTATTTTTTGCTAGAAATTACATGTTAGTATATTTTTTCTAGAAGAAAAGAGTCTCTGGCAAAAAGTTAAAATGTCTAGGAGTCACAGAATATTTTATTATTATTTACTCTATCATTAAAACTCAAAAGTTATTGATATGGCTTGTTCTTATTCCACAAATTACAGCAGTATAAACATTCTCTGGAAATCAGGTGTCTATAAACAATATTCTGTACAGTATATAATTACCTATGTGCTCTATGGTGGTGTAGAAATAGTGCTGGAATAGTTTCTGCTAGTTGATTACAGTAGGCAACAGCATTTAGTATTTAGAATCAATCTTAGCGTAAAACGAAATAACGAATCAGCTATATATGTTTTGAGGGACTAGACACCAAAGGACTGGACTGGGTCATTTTGTTAGTAAAGGGAATTCAAAGTTACAGAGAGATCCAGTCTAGTTAATTGCAGTTAATATAACATTCATATGTAAATGAACAAGATACTGGAACAACAGCAACAGTACAAGGAGCTCTTCTCATATGCAGGCACCGCAGAGAAGGTGACACCAGAGCTCCCTGAGGAGCAGGAAAACCAGTGGTTTTCACCCTTATTCTTTCTCTGGCTTTGAGCCCCTATTTTCCTGTTTCTATTGCTCTAAGGGAAAACCCTTGATCCAAAATTGCATGAAACCACAGAAAATGTGCAGAACAAAAGGGAGGTATTTTGAAACTAATGCATTAATATTTTTTAAACACACTAAGAGCCTTAAATCAAAGCCATTACATAGCAAGGACAAATTCTTTGTTTTTATCCAGCTGTCATTGATCTGGAAATCTCAAAGCCCAAGGGTTTCTTGAACTAATTGCAGGCTTTTGTGGACCCTACCAAGGCAAAGACACCCAAAGAATTACTTGTCTTGTGACACTCTGTTCCTTTTGCTTCCATTTACAGACAAGACCAGGAAGACCAAAGTCATACAACCCAACCCATTCCCTAAAGACTGAAGCAGAGTGCAGAAAAATGTTAGCTTCAGTATAAGGTTTGATTGATGACCATGTAGATTCATATGTTAACAGAATTCATAGAAATTTGAGCACTAGAACACCTATTATGTCATCTAATCTATGCAGTTGACAGAGAAGGATTTGTTCCCTAAAGCATATTTCATATGGCTTTATTCAATCAATTTTAAAGTAGGAGCCATGAGGCACCCATTGCTTTCTTTAAAAAAGCTGATTTGTTTATTGTTTGAATTAACTTCACCATATCCAGTCACAGCAAATATGCTCAAGATGCTGTTCTTAATAAAAATATGGAATGTCCTCAGTAATTTGTGTTAGCATTAAAACAGCAAATAAATATCCAAGCTACACCTTCTATTGAAATATATCTTTGCATATAGCAGACTCTTCCTTTTATATTAATGAATGCAGGAATCTCTAAGTATTTGGCAGTCTTTTCTGGTGCAATTAAAAAATTTTATCCTAATTGATGTTCTTTAGTACTTCAGTAATCAGTCTAATGTGATTCGTAAGCTTGGCTTTTTTTTTACACAGTTATATTTCTGAATTAATTTAGTTATTTCAAAGCACTGCTGGGTAGCAAGTACCAAACATTACACTTAGTTCCCACTGTTTTTATATTTTTATTTCTTCATGAATTCAGAACTTGCAAAAAATTTGTAAATAAGTCAAAAATATCTTCTTGTCATTGCGTTTCCCATCTTGACACATAATACCTATGCCCCTCTTACGTAGAGTATTGGTAATACTGAAAAGATTATTTAGAATAAATACTTATATTTTTACATACTGGAAAAACAACTTAAGTAGAAGTACAGATCCACTGTAAATGCAAGTTTGCTATGTAGGAAGATACTTACAGGTACTTACTGTGTTCTAACATAACTCAGAAAGACATGTATTTTAAGAGTAACTATAATTAGTGTTAGACTGTCATCAAAACATTGGTAAATATAAATATATATCAAACTTGGGAATTTTTTTTTCTTTTTTTTCAAGGAAAAAAATTAATAGACTGCTGATTCAGTTACCTTAATGTAAGATTTGTACCCAGTAAAACCGTTTCGCCTACATGGACAAAAAAATCACAGGATTCAAAGGGCTGAGGCTAAATCTTCACAATTCTTGCATGAGAACATTTTTTCACCAGAGAAATATTTTCCAAAGTCGTAAAGAAAATGAACACACATTTAAAAAGCAGCTCTTTAACATAGGATAGCATCTGTAGTTACTGCACATGATACAATCTTTATGACATATGGAGATTGTCTTTCTGTTTGAGCCGCCTAAAATATTATGCTGGTCTCGACCTTGGAAACGTTTCTTAAGCGTTTACTGTAGTATTACAGAGATCTTTTGCCAGAAGAGTCACTGCAGAGCCATGGACTCTTTGGGGGCTTTCCATATTAGGGGTTTTCTTGCTCTGGATTAAGCATGCCAACAGTATTTAGTTGCCGTTCTGTATTTAGAACTGATTGGAAGGAATGGATTTTGGTAAGAAATGTTGAAACTTCTTGTATTTCATTGAGTTAAGTTCACTCCCACAAGACAATTTAGGGAAACATCCGTTAAGAAAGCTGTTGCAAACTATCCAGTACTACACCAGCTACAGCAGATTTCTATAGCTCATTACCAAATGTCAGGAAATATGCATTTATTCACCCGCAATTCTAATGGCCCCAAAAGACTGAAGAATGTGCATTTCGAATTTTTTTTTTTAATTGCAGCTTATAGGATAATTATCACAGATCCTTGGAAATAGTTACTGATGTTTAAACAAATATATTCAATTAAACTATTATCTTAAATAAAAATATATCACTTGAGGAAGATATCAAATGTCTCTTAATAGTCAGTTAAAATCTTTCTGTGAAAGAACTTTTTAGCTCTTCTTTATTGAAGTGCAAAATGTTTAATTTCATTTATGATATAAATTGCATAGCAAATACACACAGGACATTCAAATTTAAGGTTAACAGTTATGTCATTTCACTTCCATAGTAACCTTTTAGTGTCCAGATTCCCTTTCTGCCCTGCAACTGTAATATTACTGAAAGATTTCTCCACATCCAAGATTAGTAGGACATAGTCCTGGCACGACTACCTGTCTGAACTTACTCTGGAACTGCAACACCAACTGTTACTGGATTCCCATAATATATGACATCAGTAGTGGTGATTCAATAAATAACAAACCTGTATTTGCTCTGGGACCATCTATAATCTTGTATTTATTTGTCATATCAACACTGTGGTTTCAGTATCCTACCGACGTCACCCAGTAAGAGTTGGGGTTTTGTAAAATTGTCACCAGCCATAAACAGAAGTGTGAACTATTGCAGGTTTATTTAATCTTACAGCCACTGCATCCTTATTCATAGCAGTTTGAGAAATATTATTTCCCACTCAAGGTCATTTGGCCTGAAGCTAGGACTTGACAAAGGGAAAAAAGAAGTCTCCTGTGGTTAAAAGCACAAGTAAACTAGATCTAATCCTGATCTGTAAAGGAATTTTACAATTGACTTTAAAATAGAAAATAATCAGAAAGATGTTTCAGCGATCAAATTAATATATAGAGGATGTTTTGAAGAACCACCTCACTAAAATTCCAACTTGTTACTCTTTAAACTTGAGCCCTTACTATCAGAAGTGTCTTACAGATCATTTAGAATTTGAGCACTTGTCTGCACATCCCAGCAAGCAGGCTACTTTACTCTGAAAGGTGTAACATTTCAAGTATTAAAACTCTGCCATCCAGACATAAGCAGCTAAACCAGCCAAGAACCACGTTCCACTTTTAAAGTTTTATAATTCCAGAATACACTGAGGGGCTTCAGAGCTGTAGGAAAACAGAACACACAAAAAAAAAAAGTTTTCAAAAACTGCTCTGCCTCTCTTTCATAATAAAGACAATCCCACACAAAACTTTAGAGAATGCAGAGAACAGAGAGGAGAAGAAAAATAACTTTTATAAAGTCTCAGTATAAGTGGAAAAAAATTATATTCTGAGAACCAAAATCACCTAATATGTTACTAGGTTATGCAATATTAAACCCTTTATCTTCAACAATTTTTTGTGCGCTTGCACACAAACTTTAAGTCAACAAATAGGACTAAAGAGTAAAGTTCATAACATTTTCAGTTCAAAGTAATAATAGCATCACTTACCTAAAGATTGGTCTTTGGAGATGCTTTTTCTTGATTGTAACACAATCATCCATTTAAAGGGGGGAAAAAGACTTCTTCCAGCAAATAACTCCAAAAAAAACCAGGGAGTAATCGGGAAACTTGTTCTTAGCTACTGTGCTGCAGAGAGCACACAGAATGGTATTTTGGTGCTGGGGGAAGCCTCCCTCCCTCTTTCTGACAGTGGAGCAGAAAAGGGCCATAGAGGCCACAGAAGCCAGGCACAGCCGTGCGCTACCAAACCGGGCAGGCTGAGCAAAACTGGAGTCAAGTTGATCGAAGCGCAGAATTGCACTGGATTCTTTTCAACTGTGCAAGAAAAGGGGGGAGCTCTGCCAAGTGCTACCCAGGTAAAAATTTGTTAGATTATACCAGCCATGAGAGCACTTCTTACACATACTGGTCAAAGTCCTAAATGCAGAGTCACTCTCTCTCTCTCTCTCTAAAACACACTGTTCCGAGGCTCAACTTTTTTTTTCTTCAAAATAAAAGTTGTGCAGCTGTTTCAGCATTCCCATGTGAGTACCTTCAGAAAATTTGTTCTGGTAAAAAAACTGTATACAAATTAATGAAGACGGATGGATCTGGTCTGTAAGGCTGGCTCTACTTCAAGAGATTGTAATTATTTTACAATCTGGCTTTTATTCACTCTGGATGATGTGTGGATATAACTATGCAAATTAAAGCACTGCTCATAATTTTTAGCATACATAACCTAATAACCTAGAATTGGCTGAAGCAGAATATGGTGTTTGCAGCTGGTAGGACAACAACTACATGAAACAAATCAAAGCTACATCAGTGAGGAAAACAAAAATTACCAAGTTCAGATAGTGCCAGTAGAAAACTGTTACTGTTTGCACGATAAGATTTCAACATAGATCCAAACTGAAAATCTTGCTCTGACATCACACTGACATAGATCAGGAGGAATTCAACCGCAGCGAACACAGGCTGTAAACAAAGCTATAAAGCAGAAGCGGCTGAGCGTGGTTCTCAGCGAACACAAGTCATGAGGGCTTCAGGTGAGACACAATTTCCCGCAGACGTCAGAGGGCCCGTAGCAAACCTGTGCTAGCAGAGGTCTTGATGGGAAACATGGAACCCAGCCAGAGGAGCGGCAAACCAGCAGCAAGGCAGCACCATGTGTGCAGCTGCACACCATGGAACCGTGTGCCCCCTTCCTGTCGAGGGAGGCAAGGTCCTGCCACTGGTTCTTCCCTACGTCCCAGCACTAGAGCTCCCTTGCAGCTTGATTCGTGTCGAGTACTCTGGGTGCACGGGCTGGAGTTCCTGATATGGGACAAGTAGGATCAGGATGGTTGGGATTCTCCTGCAATTGCATTAGTGGTTGGAAAGAGAGGAGAAGAGGGGCAGATTTACACAGTTAAGTGCACAACCCTGGCGTTATCAAAGTTTGAGGCAAGATAAGGAAGGTATGCCTTAGGCTGTATATGACCATGAAAGTTTACATTACATTATGCACAAATTATTATTCAATTAACAATATTTTCATGGAATAACTCTATATAACAGCGAGATAACATATATTAATGTGTATTTTCACAAAGAAAAACCTAGGAGTTAAGTGGATTTTGAAACAAATAAAGTCTCTTCCTAGAGGTAAATATATTGCTTTTACAACAGAGTGATGGTGTCAAGTTTTGTTAGTCTGAAAGGACCCACTAAGTGATCCCCACACTGTATTAAACTATCTTCTTGACACAGCTCTTATACTCTTATACTCTTGATAGGAGTATCTAAAGAAAAAAATATCAGACTGTCATCACCAGTTATTTTGTGCAGTTCAGTTTCAATTTCCCCACTATTTCTATTCCCCTGAGAAGTAGAGAGAAATACACCTTCACCAGGAAAACAATTACCTGTATCAGATTGCAAGATCTGGAGGGATCTGAAGATCTTTCTTCAATAATATGTGGTGTTCAGAGTGTTGTCATATTTTTAAAGATCTTCTTCATCTAGTCATCATCTTATTCGTTCTTGTCTGCCAAGATTTACTATTTCCTTCGTATAGTTTTCATGCTCTGGATTTCAGCATTTCAAAATAATTTGCTGCTTTTTGAAGTGTGCTCACTCACAGATAATATGCAAAGCTAAAACTTGCAATGAAACCTCCCTTTTCTTTCTGTTTCACATTATGTTCATATATTGCTATACTTCTGTTATTTAGAGGGATTTTCTGTAGCTCAGGGTAAAAATCTAAAAAGTTACAAGAAAGGAAAAAAAATTCTCCAAATTCTCAATGAAAGCTATACCAAATATGTTTCCGCTGAACCCTCAAACCTTTTATCTAGCAGCTTTATTGGTCCTGAAAGTAGCAAACATCTTAAAAGTAAATTTTTCTGGGTCTACTCCAATGTACGTTTTTGTTCATGGTACTTCCATTCAAGCATGGCTTGAAGAAGAAGTACTGTTTGGGGGAGCTGAAATTCCCACAGTGAAACTTTGACTACAAAGAATTCTGGAGGAAAGAAAATATTAATAATATTTATAGGAAATGTAACACAACTTCATGTTCATTGCATTGATTTTCATCTTCCAAAAAGCCTTTTGTGACCATTTTTTTCATTCAACACAGCAACTACCTACTGACTTCTTTATAATATTCAGAAATCATGTCTACATGTTAAATAAGTATTTGCATAAATCCCTTGACAGAAGGCATTACAGAAAAATATGATAGATCAGCTAGACTCAGGCCTGAAGCCTGAGTCCCACTGGAAAAATAACGTGTATGAAGTTCACCAACATGGAAGTCTTTGCAGATTGCAGAATTGGAGCATGTTGGAGTAACATTACTCCAATATGTAGGCTATATGTACTCCAAATTGTATGCTATACTGGACCTGATACATGGAATGCACTGAAGAGGTGCACTTTAATTATAATGAGGAAGTGTAATTCCAATGAGCTTTTCCTTGAAAGCATTATTGTAATTTTGAAATGTCCATTATAGACAAGCTTCATCGTATTTCTTACTTCAAGTTAATCTTTTTAGGATTAATTAGAATGGTAAAAAGATATTTAAATGATGCTCTAGAGATATCTTATTTAATTTTCAAACACTAGACGAAACTCAAGTAGAAAATATCTAAATTATTTTTTCTCCATTTGTTTTCCAATAATTGCTGTTATTGTTTGCCCATCACAACCAGTGACCACTGCTCTATATGATGCTAGTTATTTTAATTCATCTTCCACGCATATGTTAATGTGAACAAAGACTTTTTGAACCAAAACCTTGTAATACTTTACCACTCACAGAACCTGAGTTTTCCAAACTTCAATATCTATAACAACAATTAAGTAATTTGATATTTAATACTATATCTCAGGGCAAAAGACTGCATATGAGGTAGAACCCAAAACATTCTATTCTGCTTTCTTTAATGCCACATATTTCTTATTGATCTGTAGCTCTTTGCCAGAAGTCTAGAAATGTAATTATTTCTCCTACTTTGATTTCAAAGCTGTGGGCAATTAAGATGGTAAATTTAAGAACCCATAATCTGTGTGTGTCAGACACTTGATGCTTTCTACTTTCTAGCTAAAATACCTTCTGGCTGTGAAGATATGTGTTAGCATTGCTGGCTGGGGTTTTCTACCTCTGTAGAAAGACACATAGGTGGGAAGATCAACAGAAAGGGGAGACAAAGAAATTATAAAGGCGTCATCAACCACATACGTGAAAAAGAAATTACCTTTATAAAAAAGCTGGAATATCAGTGAGAAAAATAACTGGCAAACTGTATTGTAAGAGTGGTAATTCTGTCGAAGTAGAAAGATAATTTATCTAAGCAGCTTGCTGTCTCAAGGCCAGCACTACTCAATATTTTCTTCAATGGTTTGGATGGAGAAAGGAGAGATATTCTTATTCCAAAACAATATTAAGACAGTAATCTTTTCTGAATGTCCTTGGCAAACTCCAGAAATGCTCAGAAAAAAAAAAAAATTTAAAAAGAGGATATAAAAAATACCAAGCTCTACATACACATGGGAATAATCTGCAGGACAAGGGGCCACTGGCTAGGCAGCATTTCTTCAGAAAATGCATGGGAAGCAGCAGTGAATCATACACTAAACAATCACAGTCTTAGGCAAAACAAGCGTAATTCTGGAAGGTAATAAAAGGAGTATTGTCCAGAAGAGCAGCCTCCCACTCTCTGTGTTCCTAAGGCTCACCTGAAGCATTGATTTTTGCTTTGAGGCAACACGATTCAGCAGACACATACAGGACTAAACCTTGACAAAACAGAAATTTAGAAAACAACTCATGAGTAAAGACAGAAGGTCACACAATGCAGCCTAAGGAAAAGCAAACCTAATTAAAAATATTCCAGAACACAAATATAACTGTGTAATTTATGGAAACAGACTATTTTCCTTACCCCTGTGGTCAAGAAATAACAAACTGCAAAATAGCTCATAGGGTTGTAAGTTATGGTAATAAAGATTGAATGGTGAAAAAAATACTTTTTAAAGGAAAGTAATAAGGATATTAATTGCTGAGGGAATCTGTTCTTAGAAACACAATGAGTAGCTTTCTAAGCATAGATTTTTAAAAGGCTATATGAGCAGGTTTCAGAAATTATTAGTCTTGCCTTGGATGAGAATATAGATTAAATAATCTCTAAATACATCATCAAACTTCATATTTCTAAAATTCTTTGGTAACCAACTGCTATTTTCAGCTTCTAACTGAACCTGCTGTTTAGTTTCAGATTTTAGTGTGCATTAAACCATTTACCAATCAGCTGTGGCACTTGGGCTTTTCAATCTTTCACCTATTTACCACTTAACCCAAATTTTGAGCTTTGGTCCTTCATTCAGGCAACAAAGTGTGACACTTAAAGCTTTAATCCATTAAACACCATAATTTCTGTTTTGCTTCCATAAGTAAGTATGGGGTCAGGGGCTTTCCTGAATTTTCCACAAGCAACAAGGAATAAGTGGGGAGCTAAGTTTTTTGCATCCATTTTCTGCACTAATGTAGTTCCAAAAAAAGACAGCATATTTCTACATGCTTCTCTTCTTACAGGTATGAAACATAAAAATCTAAAGCAGAACTTATGAAAAGAATTCTTACTCTTCAGTACGATACTTTGCACCAGTTTACTGTTTAGGAAACTTGTAACTAAATCCCTAAGTAAAGTATGAAGAGAAAACTTTTTCTAGTAGAAAGTGCAACTAATCCCTAACAAGATTTTTATTCAGTTATTTCTAAGATTGTTGGAATAAATTCACTTGATAAAGGCTGTTCACAGACTAAGGATTCACACTTGGTGCATTAGAAACCAGAGTGGATTATGTGACATCTATCTATACCATCAGTGTCACTTCAGCAAGAAGGTCTTCCAAGGCTCTCTACAAGACTCTCTACAGAACAGCTTCCAGAGTCTTCCTTTCCCTCGTAATAAGAGGGCCAAGCCTCTCTGCACACCTTTTACCAGCTTCCAATCTCCATGCAGGGTCTCTGAATCTGTCTATACCAAGCTAATAAAATTGTCCAGATGTCTGATGTCCCCAGAAACAGGTTAAATGCTAAAGGAGATGCTGTGATTGCCTGCCATGCAAAGGGTAATTTTATCACAAGCATGTCATGCTTGATATAGAATACTACCTACTAGGACTGTGTTTGTGTAATGGTTTAAGAGCTCAATTATAGTTACCCACATTCTTCATATTCTTTGGCACAATTCCTCCTGTTAAGGATCAGGCTGAGTGGTGTTTCACCCAACTGTTATACCAGGTTTGCATTAAGCTTACTGCACTCTGAGCAGTGTAGGACACTCTCAACTGGTTTCTTCTTGTTGACGTCAACAAAACCCACTCTAAAACTTCACCTGATGACTTCTCCAAGCTTGAAAAACCAGACAGAACTGAAGAGAATTGTGACTCATTCAGACTGCAGATAGAAGAGTTGTCAAATGTCACTGGATCTATTGTAGTACATGTGCTGAAGCTCTATGAAAAGACTTGTGCAGGCCTTTAAGTTCTGCCTTCCCTTTTTACCTTTTCTAAGTAAAATAAATTCTAAATGAAATTCTAAAATAAAATTGTTTTACTCTCTCTTACTTTCCCTGTTTACATGCACACACAAACTGAGCAGAAGCTTACGTCAATGCCGTCATGCAGGAGATTAATTTCCCTGCTAAGATTTTCCTGCTCAGACTGGAACACAGGAACTTGGCTTAAGAAGCTTCCCAGTGCTTTGCTTGTGCTTTTATATTTTTCTATATCGTAAAAGTCCTAGTGAAACTCAAGCAAATAAGTAGAAATAACAAAAAAATTCAAATACCAATGTCTTAGGAGAACATTAATTTTCCTGATTAATAAAACTCTTCTCAAGAATGTGACCAGTGTCACAGCTGTATTTTATTGGATTCTACCTGGTACTATTAGGATTTTATACTCTGCATCTTCAGTGAAGGGAGAGAGGGGGATGAGAAGGAAAGCAAGGGAGGGGAAATGAGAAGAAAGAAATTCCTTTGGGATATATGATGCTAAACTAGCACTGAGATACACAAGTCAAAACATGGCATTCTTTGGTTCTGAGCCAGTGCAATATTATTATTGGCCACAGTTGATGGAATTTCAGTCTGTATCAGAAAACACAGTAATTGATGTGCCATGTGTTTTCTAAATGTATACACATAATGGCAACTGTACACTGACAACAGAGCAACTACTGACTAAGCATACTGTTGCTCTTTAGGGTGGAAAAGGGTAATAAAATCCCCAGAACTTAGTACAGATGGTCTACATAAAATCAAGAAAAAGATAATTGCTAAACGTTTTCAAGGGAATGATTAAAATACATGCCAGTATCTGTTTGCTACAATACTTAAATATAAAAAAAAAAAAGTTTAGAAATTCAGAATTGTCCAGCAAGGAAAACATGACTAACTGTGCCCTATGTTAAGCATGGCTATTGGACAATGTCAAAATCATGACCAAAAGAATTTTTCTGCTAAATTGAAGTTTTGCATGGAAAATATATGAGCACTTAATAGGACAGAGGCTATGCTACAAGGAATTAGAAGATATATGGTAGACTACATCAATTTTCTCTATATCCAGTAGTTCTCATCTGAATGTCTGGAACAAAGAGGCAAGAATCTATCATTAGCTACCTCTTCAACTACAGTTTTTTCTTTGTAAGCCACATTCAAATCTGTGTAGGTGGCAGAGTCTGAAAACTTAATTTTTTGATTTTTTTTTTTTTCATTTTAGATTTTTAAAATATTTTGCACTGTCTTTCATCATGGTCTCCAAGATCATGTATTTCCTAGTTTTTTGAAACTTACTTCATTATAATTGATTAAAATACCCTGGTCTATGCACAGTTATTGAGAGTTTCTGGTTTTCATCACTAGATTTCTGGCATCCAGTTTGACTGACACAGAAGCTATCTGGAAGTATAAACCCATACTCTTCCCTAGGGGATTAGCAGAATCTGGGACTTGTTGCAGTGTCTTTTCAATCAGCTACTTGTTCTTTGGTCACATCACCATTGTGAAAAAAAAAAAGAGATGACACAGCAAAAAACTCTACAGGTGATTATAAATCATCTTACAAAACTGTTTCATTGAAATAGCAACACTAATAACAGATCTTTGCTTTCTGATTGTGAAAAATTGCTTTTAAATTACAGTTTCCCCACAGATGTCTTGAAATCTGACATCCATCATTTTTAAGCCTTACAAATAGTGATAAATGAAATTCTGAGTTCAGCTCTATCCTCAGATCTGTAACATGGCCATAGACAAAATATGTCTTGTGTGTGACTCAAAAATTGATTCTTCTAAGACAATAACATTTGGATCATTCTTATCTTTCTATTATAAAGATAGTCACAAAATGTAATGCATACAGTAATGATCCAAATTTTTTTTCTTCCTATCTGGATTCTATTACGGCCTTTGCAATACATAGTACTGTCTTTCTAAGATAAAAAGATTCACAAAAGCTTTTATTCTCCTTGTACTATATTACCTACATTATTTTTCTCCTTATACCAGCTCACTATCTTCCCAGCACCCCACAGACTTCTTCCCAAGTCTATTTATTGTGAGGACATTCTTCTAAATGTGCCAAGTATATGTGTACTCATGACACAAGACTAGCAGGAAGTTTATCTTTTCCAGCAAAACTTTACAGAGACTCAGAAGAAAACTCGCCCTGTTATTTGGCAACAGCACTTCCAGAGAGGAAAAACAGCAACCAAAGGAGAAATGTGGAATTTTATATATCAAATAGTTTTCTCTCTCCCCACCTGGTAAAGTTAATTCTTAGGATGACCAAATTATGTAAAACAAGGCCCTCCTGCTAATTGTAGTCTAGGCATGAGAAAACTCTGAAACTATTTCAAATGCACTGGTAATGATCCTCAAGAAGGGCTCACTAGTGTGTTCATGTACGGGACTCCTTGGGATAAATTTTGACTGTCAGTTAATCTACAGTGAATTTGTCAGTATATCACTTATTTAGTCAACAAATTTTAAAAATAGAAATGGTGCTTAAAAGTAGTTCAGTGCTCACACTTTTTATCAAGGGTCAAAAGTTTGTCAGAAATATAAAGCAAAAAGAACCTGACTAGAGAATGTGAAACACACCAAGCATTACAGTTTATAAACAATGACTCATGATTTCCTACAAAGTGTCTGCCTAGATTTTTTTCACTTTCCCCTCTTCATGGAAACACATCCTTTTTATTCATACATTTAAAATCCCATTTGAGAAAAATTAATTTCAAAACTTTACTAGAGCCACAAGCTAAAACAAAAATTCAATATGCATTCATTTTATACCATAATCTCTCTGAACTCAAGGCTGAGGCAGACTAATTTTGCTAGTTAAATTCTCCAAGATGTTTGAATGTGGGTACACTGTAGTTGGCTTCATTCTCCATGCAATTATCAATATGAATTTAGCATACATGTAACTGGCTATGCTCCCAGCCCCAGAGAGTGAGCTGTTTTGATTATCTACTAAAACCAAAAAGTACTCGCCAGGGTATTGTTCAACTCCTTATATATGGTCTGTGTCTACCTAGACCAAAGAATGAGTTACTATTTTTCATACTAAATCTTAAAATTGAACTAAAAGCAACAAAGAACAGAATTTTAGACATAATCTGTGCACTGATGTCCTTCATAGAACTATCAAACTTCTTGTGAGTTACTCCTGAATGGTAAGTTAAATCCCAATATTCAGTAAGAAAAAGGTTTTCCAGTGTCTAAAAACATCTTGACAACAGCTGGAAAATATCTTTAATAAGATATATATCAAAACTGACTGCTGTATAATATTGTATGTTATCTGAAGACTGGGTGTATTTCTCTCCTTTCAAATGGTGTCAATTTTCTAGCTCTTAGAATTTTATCATTCAGTTACACTCACCCCCTAGTGGAAAGATGAAGTGATTTTCTTCACACTCTGTCTCAGCTTTTTCTCCTAAACCTATCAAAAAACATGCTAAGTTGTGTTATTTTTTCTGATTCTGAACTATGTTACATGGGTACCTTCTGACTACAGTCATATACCATCAACTGGGCATTTGAACCAAACCACTGAAACACAATT